>NW_023339674.1:7272408-7288080 GCF_004916995.1 Morone saxatilis | reverse complement strand
TTGTAACTTGCAACGACACTGCTACAGATTCCACCTAATCCTTTACACTATATTACTATATATTTGTGTGCTTCTCATTCTGATCATAATTGTAACTGGTGTATTACACGTAACTAAGCTTTAAACAGAATTAGAAACCATTAAAAACCTCACATTGTACCAGGAATATTCTGTGTGTTAAAAGATAAGTTACATCAATCCTATGTGTTCAGCTGGTGAGGTTTCCCTTTGCTCTTCGCTGACCCTGGAAAAAATGACTTTAAAAACAGACTTAAATGAAGAGGTGACTCTGGAGGAAGTGAAGTAATGCCAACACCAAATGGCTCATTAAATGTGTTTGCAGGTCATTGAATTTTTATCTTTTCCCCCTCCGATGCCTTGTTTCCTGTTTTCAGCTCAATAAAGTCTAAACTCACAGAACATAACCATAAAAACTTTCGTATTTGTGAATATGTATTTTCATGGTTTAAGTAATCCAACTTTTAAATATTCTTTTCTTTAAATCAATATTTTTAAAATTCAATGAAACGGTTGCCAAGGAGATCACCAGAAGGAAGACTCTTTGGTCATGATAATATCATATGGGTACGCAGTGCTTTTAGAGAAAGAAAAAGTAAGTTAGGGGAATATTCAGACTTTTGTTCTTAATAAAAACATGAATGGTGAGGCCAGTGTTCCTATAAATATAAGCATTTTTATAAGCAAATATGAACGCTGGGCTGCCATGTCACAGCAACACCCACAGCCGTCACCAGTGGAGGCTGGAAAGAGTACTCATTTCTAAACCTGACTACACCCTTATGAGGTATAAATAAAAAGATATGATACCCATATTTAGGGAATTACGAGACATAACTTTTAATCTAAACACAATCTAAGCACAATTATTTGATTTGATACTCTTAAAAGCTCAATTTTAGTAATAGATTTTGCCTGGAAGGACATGTGTGAGGAAAATAAACAAACATTGTCTGTACACCTACTAGATTCCACTTCCCGGACGTTTTAGTATTATAATTTTATAATAAATAAAATAATAAGAATATGCAACTCATAGCGTACTAAAAAGAAAACAAACAAACCAATTAAATAAAAATAGTGCTATTTAACAAAGTTTGCTGTTAATTAGTGTAATAATACCTTTACATAGACCTTCCTTCCTGCTGCTGTCAGACTGTTTAACAACAACCACCATAATAATAATAATAACAATGTGCAATAATTACTGTGCAATACCATACCATATTCACTGTGCATTATATTGCATATATTATTGCACATGCTGAACTACTTTTTGGTGTTATCTTGTTGTGGATTCCTAACTGTTTTTTCTCTATGTTAGTACATGAGTGTCTATATTATATTATATTATTTCCCTACTTTTATTGTTTTTATACTGTTGTTGTTTTTTCTCTATCCACGTTGCTGCTGTAACATTGGAATTTCCCCATTGTGGGACAAATAAAGGAAATATTATCTTACCTCCCTGGCTCTGTGTCTGTACTCCTCCTCACCAGCAGGGGGCGGTCTCGTTAGAGCGACGAGCCTCCGGGCAGGCAGCTGAGGAAAGCAACATGGTGGAGGGACCTTCAATGTTATGGCTTCAATGGTTGCTGTTAACTTCATAGAAATCTAAATTAGTTGCTTATTTACTCAGATAATCCACTCGGAACTGCAGTTGTCGGACACACAGGTGAGTCTTTAATGCTGCGTACGTAAGTTACGTCGTTGAGTGCTAACAGAGGAAGCTAACAGTTAGCTACGGGTAAGATTTAAGTTACATGCATCTCCTGAATTGATGTTTTTACACATGTGGTTAATTTTAAGCACTAAATAGATAATCTGACGACCTTGACTTCACCTGTTTACTCATTTAGTTTCCTTTAATTTAGCATTTACTGTGTATGTGTGTCCAAAAGTGCTCTGACCCTTTTACTTATGTTAAGATTGGAGTTCTACAATATAAAAAAAGCATAAAGACATAACAAAACCCTGCTTATGTAAAAGTGCATTATCACTCAGTATGTCATTAAGCATGTCCACATTCAGAGTGGTAACAGTTAAAGTATATTTGTTGAAGTATAAACAGAATAAAATGGATAAAGTAAAGTAGATTTAACCTTCTTCTCATGGCTGATGGTGATCAGATAATCGATAACTTCACAGTACTATATTTAAATTTAGTTCACAGCCTGTAGTTTATGCACACCGGAGGGTTAGAAAAGCAGATGGATTTCATATTTTATAGCCATTTTAAAGTGACATCACTATTGTTAACACAACAAAAACAAGAGTTGAGACTCTTCAGATCTTAGTTATATCTCCACCACTGATTTACAACATTTACCACTACTCTGTCAGATTAGTTGATTTTTAGAGAAAATACCAACAAACTGCGGTTTGTTTGTTTTGTCTGACTGACTCATTTTTCAGAAGCTTAAACCAGAAAATGTTTTATTTTTGTCCATCGACTAATTATTTCAGCTCTAACTGATTCGTCTCATCTAGTAGGTCTGGATCTACCATGGAGCCCATAATGAGTCAGATTTGGTCGAGAGTCTTCCAGCGCCTCCACAGAACCTCGGTGCTCCCCAGGAGGAGCCATTCAGGGTGTGCTGAGCACGTCGCTGTTCCTGCCTCCACCAACTCCAGACATACCAGGCCCCCACTCCTGGTGTCCCGCCTCTACCAGCCTTCAAACCTGCGTGATGTGGGGCAGGACAGTCGGTCGCAAGGAGAGATGACTTGTAAGAGCCAAAGGCTCATGCTGCAGGCCGGGCTCATCCATCCCTCCAACCCGGGTTGTTACTACTACCTCCCTCCCACCGTCCGCTCCATGGAGAAGCTGGTGAGACTAGTTTGGTGAATGTGGTTGTGTCATGTCCACAAACAAATATGTTGATAAAGATTGGTCTCTGTAGAGTTTTTTCTGACATGAATGTGTGACCCGGTTTATAAAGACAAAAGAACAACAGAATAAAGACACTGTTTCTCTTAGCCATGTCTAATATTGGTCCCTTGTCACAGGTTGTAAAATGTGAACAGTTTGAGTCATTTTTCCTTTTCAGATGATTTTTAGAGGCCTGAAAAGCTAAACATGTTAGGTGATTCATAAGAAAACGAGAAGATTACAGCAAAAATCATCATAATAATGTGTTGCAGAAATATGTTTTCTTCTTCCATATTCTTTTAAACATTTGAGATTGATTTTGCGACTCCTTGGTCGATGGTCCCAGCTCAGGTTGGGAACCAGTGCATTAGAACATAAGAGTGATGAAATAATGTAAATGTTTATGTTATGATCCTTAAAGTGTAATAACTGCTTTTTTTTTTACAATCAACAGATGAGAATCATTGACCAGGAGATGCAGGGGATTGGAGGGCAGAAACTGGACATGCCCAGTTTATGCTCAGCCGAACTGTGGAAAACCAGTGAGCGCTGGGACTTGATGGGAAAGGAGCTGCTCCGTCTGAAAGACCGCCACGGGGTCGACTACTGCTTGGCCCCCACACACGAGGAAGCAGTTACGACTCTGATTGCGCACCAGACGACTCTCTCCTACAAACAGTTCCCTCTGCTTCTTTATCAGGTAGACTTTACCCGGGTTGCTAGCAGTGTATTTGTTGTAATAAAGCCACGATTTTTACATTATGATTTATTTTCTTTAAAAACAGATCACACGCAAATTCAGAGACGAACCCAAGCCAAAGTTCGGTCTTCTTCGAGGGAGGGAGTTCTACATGAAGGACATGTACTCATTTGATGTGAGCGAAGAAGCAGCTTACCAGACTTATGAAGCCGTGTGCCACGCATACACCAGGCTCTTCGCCCGGCTGGGTCTGCGCTGCGTTCAGGTGCAGGCAGACACGGGCAACATCGGCGGAAAACTCTCCCACGAGTTTCAGCTGCCAGCAGACATCGGTGAGGACAGGATTCTGGTCTGTGGGAACTGCTCCTTCTCTGCCAATGTAGAGACCATGTCATCAGACAGATCTGACTGCCCACAGTGCAAAACTGGCACACTGGTGGAGTCAAAGGGTATAGAGGTCGGCCACACATTTTACCTGGGTAAAAAGTACTCTGATTTATTCAATGCCACCTTCAGCAATGCCCAGAACAAGCTTAGTGTTGCAGAGATGGGCTGCTTTGGTCTTGGGGTAACCCGTATTCTTGCTGCAGCCATTGAGGTGATGTCGACAGAGGAGGAGATCCGATGGCCGGGGCTTCTCGCCCCTTACCAGGTGTGTGTTTTACCCCCAAAGAAGGGCAGTAAAGTGGACAAGGCGGCAGTCTTAGCTGAGGACCTGGTTCACACTTTGGAAGAGACTCTACCTGGTTTGAGAGGTGAAGTTGTTCTTGATGACCGTACACAGATGACAATTGGAAAGAGGCTGAAGAATGCCAGCATACTGGGCTACCCATATGTTATTGTAGTGGGACAGAGAGCTCTAGAGGAAACACCCAGGTTTGAGGTGATCTGTCAGCAGACAGGTGAGACAATGTTTCTCAGTCAAGATGGACTGTTAGATTTTCTGGGGAAAGTGGAAACTGTATGAACTCTGAATGTGGAAATAAATGTTTTATTTTATGTTTGTGTGCACTTTAGAATTAGAAATACGTAAGTAAGGTGGTTGCTTGTATGTTTGTAAGTTATAAACCCTACAATGTACTGGTTTACATTGCTGATTGGCATAAACTTACTGTCATAACAAAAGCTTGATATTGGACTTAAGTACTTCAATAAATTGCTTTTGGTTTTCATGATGTAATTCACAAAGTCACAATTTCAGTTTTTGCAGCCTTTTATGTCCTCGTGCAAATAAAAACACAAGCCCACAGAGGTGAACATAAAGAATGACCTTTTGCTGTTGTGTTTGAAGAATTTGCACCTGTACCATACAACTTCCATCATAGTACGACTCAATGCTGGCCTCTGGTAGATATTGTAAATACAACCATGACATAAAAGTTGGTGGAAGAAGTACTCAACTTCTTCACTTAAGCACAAGTAGCATTACCGCAATCTATGATGTAAATACTGAAGTAGCTCAATATGCACATTGTCCACATTAAAGTGTATTATTACATGAAATGTATTTATTCTGATAAAAATGAACATTTTATTGTTGCTGTTACATTAGGTTGTTTATAGTAAGTTATACATCATATATATTTAACGGCTTTGTGCATAAAATCTTAATCTGTTGCTTTTCTGTTGTTGTTCTACATCTAATACCCCAATATAAAAATTCTACATTACAAGTAAAAATTAAATATGAAAAAGTACAACCATCAAAGGTAAATTAACTCACGCAGATTTGGCACATTTTATGTAAAACTTAATTAATGTTACATAAAAGCAAGCATCCAATGATACTTTATATTCTGTTGGCAGTTCAGTCTATAACAAGTCGTCATATTTCACTAAATTTAAGACTGTTTTGTATGAAAAATCTTATCTGCAATCAGGTAACCAGTTGAACAATAAATAAACACAAGATGGAAATACTCAACTGCAGTCAAATAACCTTTAAATGACACGAGTAAATGTATATAGTCATTTTATATATTTGGCCGGAACAAACCTATCTGCACTGTGTTTCCGCACGGACTTTTATTCGCGTTGCACCACCCATGCACATGTGTAAACAAGGAGCTGGGTATCTTGTAGAACCGGGAAACCAGCTGATGGGCTGTAATCTTTTTATCATTTACAGAAGAATTGCAACGTTAAACAACTTATAAATAAAAGAAATAAACATATTTTGAGCCAAAATGGCGTCCTCGGAGGCGCAGTATGAGAGCGACGATGGCATGGACGAGTTAATGGACAAATTCAAGACCCAGAGATATAAAAATGCCTTCAGTGAAAACAGCTGGGAAGAGGTAACGCTAACACATTTGCATATCTATAATCAATAAATTCTCCAGTGGGGATTAATACAGTAGCTCTTCTTCCTCTCCTTAATTAATGTTGTTAAGATAACTGGTAGCTAAGGTGATAGAGGTACATGTCCATCTGTCTGTCTCTCATTCAGGAGTTAAATAAAATACCAATGTTCATGAAAGCTGCCCCTGAAGAGATTGACCCAAAGGAATACCCAGAACTGGCCTGCCTACAGGCTATTATCCACGATGAAGACAGACCCCCAGAAGGTACCACCAGTCCCCTTTGAGCTTTTGGAGACACCTGAGATATCTGTGCCTCTCTGTGAAGCTTTTTTTTTAAACTTGAGAAACTGTTGATGGTTCAGTTACTTTGCCTCTTTCCTCCCTCAGAGCAAGCGAAGGGCCTGAAAGATGAGGGGAATGTGTATTTCAAAGAGAAGAACTACCAGAAGGCCATAGTGTCCTACACCGCAGGTCTGAAGAAGAAATGTGGCGACCAGGAACTCAACACTGTTCTCCTCACCAACCGGGCCGCGGCACACTTCCACCTGGGTCAGGATCTCTTTATGTCTTATGCCATACAGACACATGAATAGCTTTTTTAAGACACCATAAAGCTTATTATGCGTATAAATAAGGATCACAGAATAATAGGAAGCAGTCCCTCGTTCTTTGCTAGTTGCTTTTCGCCCCAGTTCATTTTAGTTGGATGTCAAGTCTTGACAGTCAAGATGCCTCCGAGTTGTTTGGAGGGTAAATTTAGACAACCTGACAATCACAGGGTGTGGGGACTGACTCCTAAACAATGACTGAGAGCAGCTCGGTGCATTCCTGTCTTGGCCAGTCAGTGTGTCCACGCCCTTTCATTAGGGCTTAAGAGACCGCACACATACTGTCCCTTTTGTTCTTGGTGAAGAGTTTGGCTCGCCTAATGATTACCTAAGATTAGACAAGAACTCCCTTTATTGAAATTCATATTGGCACAGCAGCACAGAGGGATGTAGTAGAAAGAATAAAGGAAATAGGATAAAATGAAACAGAAACTGGTGATGTGTTTGATAGTGGTGTGTTTAAAGTCTTAATCATCGGAGGTAGGAGGCTTTATTTAGTTATTTTCTTTATTGATTTATTTCCACTGCAGCCCTTTTATACAAAAAACCTTATTAAAGAGGCATTTGTTTATTATTAATATAATATTTTTAGCATTATACAGTTGGGAACTGGTTCTCAGTTTTTTTTCCCTCATCAGCTGAGGGAATCAGTGCCACCACAAATATTTCGTTTATTCTATGTTTCCCGCTTAATTTCACCCTCATTTTCTTCCCCGGTTTGTATCTCACAGGTAACATGCGCTCTGCGTTGAATGATGCTGCAGCTGCAAAGAAGATCAAACCAGACCACCTTAAAGCCTTGATCAGAGGTATGTATTATAAATCACACAGGGTTTTCACCTGCAGCAACACCTTGTCATAAGTTCCTAAATATTAGAATAGTACAAAAGAAAACACAGCATAGAATAATGATACAAAACAATGGCGTGCATGTGTTTGTGTGTGTTTGTGCAGGGGTTCAGTGTTGTATGGAGCTGCGTATCTTTGCAGAGGCTATCCAGTGGTGTGATGAGGGGCTCAAGTCTCATCCCACGGACAAGAAGCTGCTGGAGCTGAGAGCAGCAGCAGATAAACACAAGGTACAATCACTAATGAGTTCATTTGATTTTTGGGGTGGAGGTTTTAGTTTCAGTCGAGTATAATGTTTATTTTTTGTGCCTTTTTTTTTAGAGAGCAGCAGAGAGAGATGCCAGGAAAGCCAAGGCCAAAGAGAAAAAGCTGCAGGGTGAGAAAGAAGCTCTTCTGGCTGCTATAAAGGTGAGCATCCAATTTAAAACTCCAGCTTGCATCAAATCTGTAAAACTTCATATGCATTTGTATTTAAAAATCACTATATTATACATGAAACCATTTAAATCTGTAAACAAATTCTATGTTTAACGATACATGTGAACTTGATGGGGTTTATCAGATACATTTGTCTGTTCTTTGTGCAGGATCGAGGCATCAAGCTCCTCCAGCCCGCGAAGCCCCGTAAGCATGGTTCAGACATTGAGGGTGAGGATGAAGGCGCCTCAGCAGCGATATCACAGCTGAGCCTGGATGGCCTCAGCTCTCAGGAGGTCACGGGGGCTCAGGTCTTCCTGGACGAGCAGGGCTCTCTGCAGTGGCCTGTTCTCTTCCTCTATCCCGAACACCAGCAGAGTGACTTTATCTCTGCTTTCTGTGAGAACAACTGGTAAACTGCTCTGTTTCTTTTTGAATATATATATATATATATATATAGAGAGAGAGAGTGAGATTTGGTGTATGTCGGTGTTTGTTGTAACCGTTTAATCTATTGCAGCTCATCAGGATACACAATTTGACTAAATAAAATCACTTCTGTATCTTTTTATTTGTCTTATTTCAGTTTCATAGATCACCTGTCGGTCATGTTTGGAGAAGAACTTCCACCCTGGGACTCGGACAGAAAATACCACCCACAGAATTTGCAGGTTTGTGTGTTTTGCCTAAATGTTACAGTATGTTGCAATAGATTAAGCAAAAATAAGCACATACTGTGTCATTTTTAGTTTAATAATGTGACAATTTAACTTGTGATAATATATGTTATTATATGTTATTATGTAGATAAAGAATTCAGGTACTGTTAGTAATCAAGCGTACAACTGTCAAACCATGATTATGCTTCATTACCAAAAGCAGCAAAGTTATATTAATACATGAAATGACTATAATCGATAATTAATCATTCTGTTTAACCTTTCCTCACTTTTTAGCTGTACTTTGAAGACGAGCAGAAGGAGACTCTCTACCAACTAAACCCAGAGACGTCACTTTTAAAAGTGTTGCAGCATAAAAGGTAAATCTGTTGAGATGAAGTCTGTTTTTCAAATTAAAATAGACAAATAACAATAATGAGAACCAGCTGCCTGGTGTTCCTCATCACGGAAGCAAAGGGAAAGAAACAGTGATATTATACTTTAATGGTGGTCAGGTGGTCGTGGTCCCAGATTCTGGTCAAAGATTCTTTGCTTTTGCAATCCAGTACTGTTGAGGAATGTATATCTCAGAGGATATTATCTGTTAGAGAATATACTGAATTTGTGTTACCATGGTGTCAAGATTTCCTTTAAGGTATACTAACTTCCTTGACATTAATTTCCTGTGTCTGTCTTTTCTCTTCTGTTTTTCTGAAAGGTTTTTTGTCAAGGGAGGGACTCCCAGTTTCATTGTTCTGGTAAAGGATTCCTCGTTTTGGAAGCAGTTTTTAACAGGGAAGAAAATACAAAGATTGTGAAAACGCTGGATTTCATATCTTGGACTATTAATACACAAAATGTTCTGACTCGTGGCAGGACACGCTATTCGACACCAGATATGAAAACACATGAATATAAAACAAATAATATCTCTGAAAGATACAAACTACAGATTGAAAATGGTGTAAAGAAATTTTATTCAAGTGCTTGATTAGACAAATTAATCACAACAAGAACATAATGTATAATGGCTATTAACAATTGATGTAAGTGCTTGTAAGTAAAAAACTACAGCAAAGCCTTCTGAGTTTATCCTTGACTAAACATACCAGTATGTCCCTGAATCTGGTGCTACAAGTCTCAGTGTTAGACAGCAATAAAAGCAACATAATCTCTAGTTCAGCTTTATTGTCTATTATGGAATTAATTTGAATGCTAGAAATTAGAAATCTGTATTGCTTTAGAACAAACTTTTTCCGTTTGAGGGCCAAAAACTGAAGCTTAATGGTGGGTCATGGGCTAAAAGGACACCCTTATTGTACTGTACTGTTAAGATGCAATATGGTACTTAGATCCCAAGTTCCCTTAATTGACTGACTTCCTGTGGAAAGTGTCACTCTGCCCTCTATGCTCAGATTATGAAAAAGAAAAAAAAGAAAAATAATCTTACATATTTAAAGAGCATTTTTACCTCATAAAAAATAAAACAGGAATTTTATATCAAAACGTTTTACTTTGTCCTGTAGGGCTCACTTTAGGTAGCCCTGTTTTAGATGAAGGCATTGTGTACAGATGACTAATCAAAAGCAGTCAACCAGCTCTTGTACTTTGTTCAGCATACTTTCCTGTAATGTTGTGTAATGATGTTTCACCGTAATTTACAATAGACTCAGCCAGGCATTAATTTCCTAAAGGTATTCTCTAATGTGATCAGCTGATTACTATGATACTCCTGCCAGGTCAAGCCTTTGTCAGCCTCCTGTAACTCATGAGAACTTGGGGCCTCTAGCAAGAACCACTCGTACAAACATATTGGCTCTTTAGGGGTTTGTTCGAGTGATTTAAGAGCATTTGTTTCTCTTGAGGGACAAACTAATAGAGAATTCTTGAGCGGCCGTGACCTGCTGTATGAGTCATGTGCAAATAGGCTGCATCTCCCCACAGATAGAAAAAAACATTTGACTGGAAATTACAATAAATATGAATGAATTTTGAGCTTAAAAATTAAACCGAAATGAACAACAATTTAATACATATTAAGACAAAAATTCTGTTCACCATCATATTAAGTTTTATATTTTATACTAATTACATAAACTTATTGTGCATAAGTTAAGTGCATAATATTAAATATTAAATTCACCTTGGAACTCAAAATAATAATAATTATTTGATTAATGCAGTTGGATATGTTTGAATATGAGTTGTATTGGTCAGATCAGATTTACCACAGATTGCCTAATTTTTTGTTTGTTTTAACAGGAAAACTTTTAAACAATTAAAATAATCTGACCCTGTAGTCATAAACAAGAAGACCAAGTTACGTATTATTATTATTACCATAGAAGATCAAATAGCAAAGTTATTAAGTATTGTATCAAGTATTACTGTAATTAGACCATAATTGTCATGATTATCAAGAGAGGAAGTATTTTTGTCAGTAAAACAAACCGCAGCATGATCTGAATCACATTACCTTCATGAGAGACAGCAGACCAATGAGAAGCCACAAAGCTCAGTATGACACCATGAATGGTTGGCTCATGAAAACAGGTTGGGGAGCCATCCTCTGTGGAGCGTTCTGCTGCGCATTGACAAAGGTGGGAGGCTGCGCATTGACAAAGGTGGGAGGCTGCGCATTGACAAAGGTGGGAGACTGCGCATTGACAAAGGTGGGAGACTGTGCATTGACAAAGGTGGGAGGCTGTGCATTGACGACAGTGGGAATCTTCTTGCGATGTTTTAACTCACGATGCATCTGACACCAGGCACACCAGACGCAGAAACAGGAAACTCCAATGTCTTTACAGATAGAACCCTGAGGAGAACCAAAGTGAAAAATAAGGAAGGTTTTTAATTAAACATGGCTTCAACCATGGGAAATTCAGTATACATCAGCTTTATATGCATCATACCTTGATTCCATATCTGTTTCTCATGGAGGCCCTTAGAGACAAGAGTGCAGGAGGAACAAAAAATGGTATCCCACAGGCTGTGAGTATTGCAGGGCTGCATATGTCGCACAATGGCAGACAATAGTTTTCTCCAAATCGTCCTGAAACTGTGCAGGCAAGGCAAGGACAGCACCAGAAACCATAGCAGCCTGAAAAATATGGGTATATATTAGTAGTTTGTGACAAACCCTCCTAAGTAACCTAAGGTCATAAAAATGTAATCGAAAGAATACGAAATAGTCAAATTTGTGGTACTAATTCTTACAAGTACTCGCATCCTCAAAGCAGTCACAGAGACCGCTGTCCCAGTCTATCAAGGGTTTTTCTGCCATTGGTTGTTGAACCGTGTAAGCCATAGATAGTGAACAATGAAGCTGTTAACACAGAGAAATCAGAGCAAAAACTAAAAAAATTGCAGAAGGCTCGTATTGTTTCTTGGAACAAGACATGCAAAGGCTTATGTCGTTTTAATCTTTTTACTGCTACAAAACATCTTTGTTAGCTATGTTACTTTTGCTTGAGGCAATTTTAATGTTTTTATAATTTGTGTTTGCTTTGACTGAAAAATGACAGTTTAACTGTCTAATTACTTTGGAAAACCTCTCAATAGGATGTGCAGATTGACTTGGTAAAATAAAATGAGACAAAAGCCCAATACAATACAATATACAGTTCAGACAATCCAATTCTAGTCGTCCTGAACTGATAACATATGAGAAAAATACCTCAAACTTACTGTTGAGTAGCTACGACATATAATGTATTAGTGAATACAGCCTGTGGTAAATGTAAGAAACAGATAAATCAGATTGTCTCTCTAGCTACAAGCACAAAACTGAGTGACAGAGAAATAACAATATGCATTTTAAAGTCATATTTACTTCAGAATTAACATAAAAGACATAAGTATACCTTCTACGTCTTAGGAATTATTCTACAGGGTGTGAAACAATGACTTAAAAGAATGTAGAGCCCAGAATTTGCAGATGTTGTTGCCATTACAGATAGATTTACATCCCTGTACACGTATCTCCTATAGGGATATAACTGTACACAATATCACACCATGAAGTAGCTGTAAAGTCTCACATTATGCTCCACAAACAATCCAACTGGTAACATTTAGAAATACCCAGGATGCCTCTGTTTTAGTGGTGAGGTTAATATGAACATTCAAAAACTGCTGCATGTGACTGTGTTACCAAAGAAGTGAAAATAAATCATTTTCATTTAAAGAAACCTCACTTTTCTTACAGTATAAATAAGCATGTCGAATTAAACTTTAATTTACCAGTTAGAATAAAGATGTAAAACGTTTTATTAATAAACTTAAAGGTCTTACCTGACAGCAACCTTCTTACCGACTCTGAAGCTGAGAATGAATGAAAGGATGTGCTTTAGATTAGGAGTGGCATCTTGTGTAAGTAGGACAGCTAAACACAAACAATGCTGCAAAACCTGAATTTGATGGTATAAAGAAATTGAAACTTAATTTACTATAACTATTTCCATACGATTTATCGTAAATGCTACACCCACTTGACCTTAAAAAAGTTTTCTCATTCATATACAGGAACATACAAAGATGAAACGTCCATAAACAAACTCCCCTTTCTGTATGTGTTTGATTAAAAGACAGTTATTATCATTGAATACTGATTTTGTTTTTTCAACTTGATAAATGCTGATTAGAATGATCTGCATTATATTTATTTATTAATTTGTAGCATCTTGACCCTACAGGTACACAGGAAGCAGCCATGCATGTCGGATTGATTCATACATTGGTGCATTTATTTATGGAATCATGGTTTATTTTATCCATCCTGTCTTCTGCACTTGTATTTTTATTTTAATTGTTAAATAATTTATTTTCAATCAGCAATAATATCCACTCCACTACGAAACGGTGATGAGTTGACAGGTTAGATTTGGCTGCAGGGTGTTTCCCAGAATTCAACTCGACACGAACTTGACTGAAAAAGTTAACAGGTTGGGATAATAACATCCATCAAGCTAGGAGGGTCTGTGTGACCCAGTTTCTGACATTTGATGACAGTTAAGGCCTTATAAACACAAAACTGCTCTCCTGCCTTACTACAGTAGCAACATCATCTCTCCGTGAATATCCTGTTATTGATTGAAGAGTGATAACTGTTGTGCAGCAATGTGTTACTCACCAGTATTCAATACCGTATAATGTAAAAGTTTAAGGAAAGTAGGCTTCATGATATTTAGATAGCATAAAACATGTATATTAAAAACATTTACTCATATTAAAGTCAGGCTATTGCACCTCACCTGATGTGGATCTATTGTACTCTAAAATGTCATCAGTTAATGTGTGGAGTTAAGCAATCAGCAGTCCATAGGGCCTATCATAAGTGGATAGGACAGGACTGCAAAACTATTGTGAGACAGTGTGGGTGTTGTGTTCAGTGAATCCTCTACGTCACCAGTTTGGCAGGTACAACCTTTTGGTGGGAAAAGGATGAGCATTGCAGTTCGGCAAAGAAACAGTGAAAAAAGTCCACATGTTGGACTGAAGACAGCAGTTGGTGGACCTGTGGAAGCAGCTCGTTCGACGTCTAGAACTAGAAACTGGAGCATTTCTTCAGAAACCCGGTGAGAAAAATGTTTTATTTTAAAGCTGCTTACGTATTTAAAGGGTCAGTTCACCCACATTACAAAAACACGTATTTTCTTTTTTTGTTTCAGCTCAGTTTCTTGCAGCTGATGTTTACGGCACTTTAATCAGGTTGGTAACTCTCTAAATCTCAGTGGTGATTTTCTGTTTGCTCTTCATTCCTTGTTAATGTAAAAACAGTTATGCAGTGAAACACCAACATGTTTACTATTTAGGAAATAATGAACAGCATTATGCCTTTGCCTTCATCCTGTGAGCTTTCATTAGTTTTTTTTAGACCCAAAAGGGAAACAGTTTTTTTTACCTGACAACAGGTGCTGCTCTGTTTAAAGCAGGTTAACCAAAAATGTAGTTGTCCACCTGAAACGAAACCTAACAGAGGATGTGGTTGTGATTTGAAACCTGAAGAAGCAACCACAACTTAAGAATGATACAGCCCTGCTGTAAAGCTCGACAGCACCACCTGCTGTTCACTGCTGGCCCTTTAGTAGACAGTGTACGGGTACGACCTGAAAACTAGCAGGTGAGTGATGGAGAGTTTTGTTTGTACTTGTTGTGGTTCAGCTGCCGACCGTTCCCTTCTGTGTTTGTCCTTCTGTGTTGTCTTTTTGTAAATCTCTAATTGCACAGGCAACAAGTTGCTGTTTTTGCAACCAAAACCACAAATTCAAAGAACAAACTGAGGCACACTAGATGAAGTACTCAGATATTTTACTTTAGGGGACACAACAAGTGAATATGAATTTATGAATATGTGTTTTTGTTTGTACAAATATAAACTGCTGACTGAAAACTGTAAATAAATGTTATTCAAGTGCTTGATTAGATAAATGAATGACAAGAAGAACTAAATGTATAATAGGTATAAACAAGTGCTTGTATGAAAAAAAAGTTAGAAATCAGAAAACTGTGAATAAGTTTTGCTTTTAGAAGGAAGTCATCCCACTGGCCCGTTACACATTACCACTGAGACACACTACACACGACAAATTTTTATTTTCAGTCAACAGGGTGACTAAACCAGCTTTTGTAGTTTGTTTAGTTTGCTTTTCAGGTGTTCTTACAAACCGATTCACTCTTTCAGTGGCTTGTATGACTGGTTTAATTTGTTTCACTTTGGTACAAACTTATACAAAATTCTCAAGGGGTCCAGACCTGCTTTCACGTACAGATAGTCTGTATCTCTCGACAGGGGGAACAACAGGAAAAAGATGAAATGCTAAGATTATTATTATTTACCCCAAGTTATAACAAGTAAAAGTTAAGTATTAAGTATTATTATAACTATAGAGCTCTTGATATAGTAAATCTGCATTTGGAACTGTTGAAGGTAAAAAATTGGCCATTTTCTATCAAGCATTACTGTAATTAGAGCATAATAATATAAGTCATGATTGTTAAGAAACTGAAAGTCACCCTGTAAAAAAACAGCAGGATGATTTGAATCACTTTTCCTTCATAAGACACAACTGAGAAACTGCAAAGCTCAGTGTGTGACGACCCTTGTCTGGCTCATAAAACCAGGGTTTCCAGGCATCATCATCACTGTAGGAGGCTGCATGTTTACAACTGTTTGAGACTGCATGTTGATGACAGTGGGAGATTTTTTGCGATGTTTTATCTCACGATGCATCTGACACCAGGC
>NW_023339674.1:7269745-7272308 GCF_004916995.1 Morone saxatilis | reverse complement strand
GCCTGGTGTCAGATGCATCGTGAGTTAAAACATCGCAAAAAAACTCCCACTGTCATCAACATGCAGTCTCAAACAGTTGTCAACATGCAGCCTCCTCCAGTGATGATGATGCCTGTAAACCCTGGTTTTATGAGCCAGACAGTCATCACATACTGAGCTTTGCAGCTTCTCAGTTGTGTCTTATGAAGCAAACATGGTTCAAATCATACTGCTGTTAGTTTTATTACACGGTGACTTTCAGTTTCTTAATAATTATGACATATTATTATGGTCTAAATACAGTAATACTTGATTGAAAAATACCCTTTATCTGCTGTTAAATGCAGATTTACTGTATCAAGACCTCTATGGTTATAATAATACTTAATAATTTAAATATTAGCCTTTTTAACGCATTTTAACTTTTTCCTGTTGTTCCCTTTGTTACCAAAGTGACACAAATGAAACCAGTCATACGAGCCACTAAAAGAGTGAATCTGTTTGTAAGAGCACCAGGAAAGGCTGAGGATGACAGACACTTGACTTTGCAAGTACATCTTAGTAAAATCAATCAAATCACATTGGTGACAGATGCTGCCACAAACCTATGTGTCTGTTGTAATGTACTTTTGCATATCATCATTACTGAAAGCATGCTGAACAAACTGAAAAAACTGGTTTAGTCACCCTTTTAACTGAATTCTAACATTAGTCATCTGTGCAGTGTGTCTCAGTGGTAATGTGTAACTGGCCAGTGGGATGACTTCCTTCTAAAAGAAAAAACTTAGTCACAGTTTTCTAATTTCTAACTTTTTTTTTCTTACAAGCACTTGTTTATACCTATTACACATTTTGTTTTTCTTGTCATTAATTTGTCTAATCAAGCACTTGAATAAAATTAATTTACACAGTTCTCTGTCTGCAGTTTATATTTGTACAAACAAAAACACAAAGAATCCACATGGATTTCTTTTGATACCTGGTGTCAAACAGCATGCCCTGCTCTTTGCCACAAATTTGTATGCCATTAAATGGTAATAAACTGCACTTACATAGTACCTTTCTAGTCTCCTGCACACTGAAAGCGCTTTACACTACGTGCCACATTCACACAATCAAACACATTCATACTGTGATGGCACAGCATTGGGATCAATTTGTGGTTCAGTATTTTGCTCAGACCCGGTCCTGACCTCCCAGGGGCCCTAAGCAAACTTTTGTTTGAGGAGTCTTCTACCAGACCCATAAACCATGTAAAGTTTTTGCAACACAGTCACAGCTGACTGTGCTCTCATTACAATTCTCCCTCCTTTAAAACGGTTTGCTCCATCTGTCGATCTGAGAAAAGTAGATACAGAACAGAATGAGTTGTAAACAAACAATATTTATTTAACAGAATATTTTCTATAGAGTATTAAATTAATATTAATGTTAACACTCAATGTGTAACGTCAACCATCATTCAAGCCTTAACTACACAGATAGGCACCGATCTTGCTCAAGGTCACTTTGACTTGCAACAGGAGGATCCGGAAATGAAACCGCCAACCTTCTGATTAGAGGACGACCTGCTCTACCTCCTGAGCCACAGTCTCACCACCAGTGCTTTCACAATGTTTGTATCTTATTTCCTCTTAAAACCTGCTCCCAGAATGAGGAACCATCTTGTCTTTACACTGTGGTTCAAATTCTTTGCATTCTGTAACAGATAATCTCCTACGAGATCTACATGCCTCAACGGTACCAGATTAAAGAAGCAAAGAAACTATGACAAGGAAATTACCACAAGGATCATTAAAGTATAATATAACTGGTTCTTTAATGAGGAAACACAAGACAGCTGGCAGCAGAAAGGATTTTTAAAGTCATTTACGTGATTATCAATTTAGACCTAAATAATACTCTACTGCTAATATATTCATATAAATGTAAAACTAATTTTCAGAGATGCAAGTTTAAATACAACTTAAAAAAAATAATGGGCCCTTACCAGCTCAACAAATTAAATTCTTGGTGGCTACGGTGTAAATCAAAATAAAATAAAAAAAGTGTGTAACATTTATGAGGAGAAATGGAATATAATGTTTACATATTTTCTAGTGCATATTCACCTGAATATAGGAATTATTGTGTTTTATTATCTTAGAATGAGTCGTTTTTATCCACAGATGCAGCGGGGTCACCTTCCATGGAGTCCGCCATGTTTCTACAGTAACCCAGAATGGACAAACCAAAAACGAGTTTCGTGGCCACTGTAGTTTCTCCTACACACTCCACAACCTGTTCTCATTAGATAATGTCTCATTTGTGGTATCTATTAGTTAAAAGTTAAAAGTAGTTAAATTCATATTCACTTGTAGTATCCCCTAAAGTAAAATATTCATCCATTGTGCCTCAGTTTGTTCTTTGTATTTGTGGCTTTAGTTGCAAAAACAACAACTTGTTGCCTGTGCAATGACTCAGCCTGTTTTATGAAAAACTGATGCCAACAATCTTTTTATTGTCATATTATTTAGGGGGCAAAAATAAAAAGGAAAATAAAACACAGAGAGGTTTACAAAAAGACAACACAGAAGGACAAACA
>NW_023339674.1:7267395-7269720 GCF_004916995.1 Morone saxatilis | reverse complement strand
AATAATAATATATACATTTTATTTATAATGGCCCCTTTTCATCAGAAGATCTCAAAGTGTACAGGTTTAGAAACAAAAAAAAGATGAGCAGTTTTTTTTTTTAAATAAGAAAAAGGGAAAAAGAATAAATAAATAGAAACATCTAAAGGGACCCAAAAGCTTTGCTAAAGAAATGTCTTAAGATCCCTTTTTAAAACAGTCAGTGGATGTGGTGCCTCAAGGTGTCAGGGAGGCATTCCAACAGACGTGGGCGGCAAGCACAAAATGCCTATCTCACCATGGGTCCTGAGTCTGGCTCTGGGTATAGTGAGGAGGTTTGAGTAGTGGAGCGGAGGGAGCGTGTTGTGTTTTGTGGGTTGATAATTCTTTGAGGTAGGGGGGGGCATGTCATGGATGCATTGATGTGTGAGGAGAGAAACTTGTACTCAATCCTGGTGGAGACGGGAACAAGTGGGATGGAGTGGAGAATGGGAGTAATGTGCTCATGATTTCTGCACTCTCATCAGGATCCTAGCTTGCCAGAGTTTTGGATGTACTGAAGCCTCTGTCAGACTCTTGCCAGGAATCCCAATGAGAAGTGTGTTTACCAGTAGTGCCAGTCCTGGAGGAGACAAAGCTGAATCAGCTTTTCGGCATCTGAGGAGGGAGAGAATGGGGAGGAGGTGGTGAAATGTTCTGGCGTGGTAACATTTCCACACTCCGCCCACTAATGAAAGCTCACAGGATGAGGCACAACTTTACAAATACGTAAATGTGCTGAAGCAAAAATAGCACTGAAACGTTACAGTAATTTACTGATATTCAAACTTGAGAGAAACACAAGTTTTGCCCGGTCCACAATTTCCTCCCATGGTGTTTTTTTCCTCTTTTTCTGACGGACAGTCTTGTCCATCAAAGTTGTAAACACTGCCACCCACTTTTATATGAGATGCAGGTCAGCGAGCCTTGCAAATTTCAGGGTTCTACACAGATTGCGAAGTGTGCATATAGGGCGACAGGCACTGATCTTGATTCAAGGCACTTTGACTTGCACCTTCCAATTAGAGGAGACCTGCTCTACTCCTGAGCCAGCATCTCACAACCAGTGGCTTTCACAATCATTTGTTCCTTATTACTCTTAAAACCTGCTCCCAGAAAGAGCGAACCTTTTACGAGAACGATGAATACTGGGAGTCCTTCCTTGACAACAAACCTGTTACGCAGAGCAGAAAAGACAGAGACAAGAGTTTGAAGACAAATTATTTTGAATGTCAATGTGTCAAGGAAAATGAGTATACATCTTGTCTTTACACTGTGGTCCCAAATACTTTACATTTGTAACAGTAAGGCTATGTTCAGCACTGCAGGTCTTAATGCTCATTCCCGATTTTTTTGCTGAGATACGTTTTTTTTTTTGTCCTTCAGTCCAACATGTTTGGACTTTTCACAGTTTCTTTTGACAAACTGAATGCCGTCCTCTTCTCAGGTAGATCCCAACAAAAAAGTTGTACCAAACTCTTAGCTGCCAACGGTGACGTGAGGGATTCACTGAACAACATGGCGCACACTGTCTCACAATAGTGTTATTTGTGTTATAATGTGACAAGCTGATGATATGGTTGGCATAACACATTCAAAATCAGTTTATTAAAGGTCCAAGTGGTGTATTATTAAGTCTAAGGATCTATTGCAGAAATATAATGTTTATATGTTTATTAGTTCATATGTTTTCTAGTGCATAATTCAACCTAATACTAGGAATTATTGTGTTTTATTATCTTAGAATCAGTCTCTTATTTATTCCACAGATCGCAGCGGGTGTCACCCTTCCCATGGAGTCACCCATGTTTCTACAAGTCAACCCAGAATGGACAAACCAAAAACAGTTTTTCGTGCCACTGTAGTTTCTCCTACACACTCCACAACCGTTGTCCATTCCCAGGTCTTCAAATACAGATGCCAGCCGTGTTCAGTCAGTTTCAATCTGCAACTTCACTGCTAGATACCACTAATCTGACACATATACTGAATATTATATATAAAATCTCTCTCAACAACAACATTCAAAGCAGAGTATTTTTATATATATCCTAAAACATGTTGGGAAGGGAACTTTAATAGATAACACATACATTGTGTTTATGACAATTATTTTGGTAGTTTAATAGTAATTTAAAAATGATCTTCATGTTCAAAACAATTTATAATTATGTTCACTCTACAGATAGAAGGCATAATATTAAAATAACAGTGTTAGTGTTATGCTGAACACATAATATGCATACTGTGACGGCCCTAGGGTTGGTCTTATTCTGTTCCTCCTTCTTTGG
This sequence comes from Morone saxatilis, assembly GCF_004916995.1. Classification (NCBI taxonomy): domain Eukaryota; kingdom Metazoa; phylum Chordata; class Actinopteri; family Moronidae; genus Morone; species Morone saxatilis. Next base: position 7,267,411 of record NW_023339674.1, on the reverse strand, counting down.
TTGTTTACTTTCTTTG
>NW_023339674.1:7260332-7267282 GCF_004916995.1 Morone saxatilis | reverse complement strand
CTGCTGACTGAACTGTTGGTTTTTGTTTGTGTTCTGGGTTTTACATTCATACATATACACTTCACCCTTCACTCACATAGGCATTGCAGACATACTCATTTACTGATAGACAGATTAAACTGTATTGATTATTTTGTATTTACATAATTAAATTGTGTTAACCATTCACAGACTGTGTGGTCTCCCTCTTTGTCACACACTTTTGAGCAAGGTATTACAATACACAATAGAGTTAGGGTTAGGGCATACACTAATGTGGCATTGGTAAGAGAAATGTCCCTCCTTGTTTTTATTATATATATTGTTTTTGTATTACTAATAAAACTTTTCCTTGATCTGGTGATATACAGGGTCAGTCATAGGCAGATAGAAAAGTAGCTCAATACTGGGTCAGTCAGTGCAGGTTGTCAATCGACTTAAATATGGACCAGTTCTTTTTAAAGCCGGCCTCCTGGAGCACCTGGACTACAACCACTATCAGTGAGATGTGCCATTTTTGTTGATGGTGATTGTGGCCAAGTCAGTCAATCAAACTTTATTTACATAGCATAGAAGAAATCAAATGCAATTCAAAGTGCTTCACAAGTGATTGACAAAATNNAATTATTTAGAGACAAGAAAGTCAAATAAGACAACAACAAAAGACGTGTTTTTAAAATATTAAAAGTTATCAATAAAAGCAATGAAAATGAGAAATACTACACATAATAAACTGACTATCGTAAAACTGTTATATTTTGATACTTTACTGCCATCTTGTGGCCTTTTCGGTCACTACAAAATATAACAGAGTGGCCAGTAACAACCTGCATGTGTAGCTTTAATAGCCCCATCTGTCTGTTCATGTTGTGTAGAGAGGGAAACAGAAATACTTTATTATTGATCTCTGGGGGATACTGAGATTAAATAATCCCTCAAAAGTCCTGACTGCAGCTCACAGGAAAATGGAGTTAGACAGACAAGCCCATACCTATTATATCACACGTGTTTCCATAGATATAAATAGCAAATTTGGTACCATACCTATGTTGCATTTTTGCAGACTGAATATAAAACAAATAAGATTTCTAAAAGTAATCATTGGGGATTTTTTTATATTTCTGTCCGTACAAATACAAACTGCAGATTCAAAATGGAATAAAGAAATTTTATTCAAGTGCGTGATTAGACAAAGTAATGACAAGAAGAACAAAATGTATAATGGGTACAAACAAGAGATGTAAGTGCTTGTAAGTAAAAAATAAATAAAAGACAGCAAAGCTTTCTGACTACATCCTTGACATTAAAATGACTGTTCACTACTTACCTGTTAAAAGATTTTGACAGTAACCTATTCCAGGAATCACAATATTAACCTAACGCAACTTGATTACTTTCTATTACTTTTGGATTACCTCAACACCAAACAAGCAAATTAAAATCAAGAGAAAAAAAAAGTATTGATTCAAATGTATTCTATAAGACAACAGAACAATGTGACCTTTGAAAAGAAAATGCAAACGAAAAGAGAGATTTTTAGCATCAACAATGTCTCCTCTGCTCAAATTGTAATTCTGCTAAATATTACCCAGTTTTACCCAGTTTTTTTTAAATGTAACTCTAATCTGATTACGTGTTTTTACTACTGTAATATAAAAGGTAATTACAGTTACCTTTCTTTTGCATCGTGATTACTTCACACAAGCCTGCCAGTATGTCTTTAATTCTGGTGTGACAAGTTTCACTATTATTCAACAACAAAGCAACATAATCTCTAGTTCAGCTTTTATTGTCTATTTAAAGGAATTAATTTGGAATGTGAGAAGGTAGAAAACTGTGATTAAGCCGGAAAAGAAGTCATCCCGATTGGCTGTTTACACATTACACCTGAGACACACTACACAGAGTAATGTTGCGCAAGTTCAGTGTCTTGAATTCAGTGCCAACAGGTGGACTCCAACAAGCTTTTACTTTGTTCAACATGCTTTTTTAAGTAATTATGTGGTTATGATGTGTGAAAGTAATTGCAATAGACAAGTCAGCCAGGCATTGATTCCCTAAAGATATGTGTTTTTTGGGTAAGATTTGTCACAATTAATAGAGTCGAGCCTCTGTCGATCCGTCAGCCTTTTCTGGGTTCCGGTAACCCGTGTATAAAATAGCAGTATGATCTGACCATGTTTCATGTATCTTCATAAGACCATGAAAAGCTACAAAGCTCAGTATGAGCGACCCCTGTCCTGAATCATAAAACAGCCTGCGGGTGGGTTTCCAGGGAATCATCATCAACTGGAGGAGGCTGCAAGTTGACAACTGTTTGAGCTGCATGTTGATGACAGTGGGAGTTTTTTTTTGCGATGTTTTAACTCACGATGCATCTGACACGCAGGCACACCAGACCAGCAACAGGAAACTCCAAATGTCTTTACAGAGAGAACCTGAGGAGAACCAAAGTGAAAATAAGGAAGGTTTTTAATTCAACATTCAGTATACATTAGCTTATATGCATCATACCTTGATAACCATTGATCTGTTTCTCATGGAGGCCTTAGAGACAAGAGATGTGGAGGAACAAACATGGTATCCACAGGCTAAGACTATGCAGAGCTTGCACATGTCGGCACAATGCAGACAATAGCGTTGTCTCAAAATCGTCGAAACTGTGCAGGCAAGCAAGGACAGCACCAGAAACCATAGCAGCCTGAAAGAACACACAGAGACAAAGCTCTGTTCAAGCTGCTGTGGCCTTACTAAAGAAGGTCATAGAATTAGAAAAATATACCATTAACAAATGCAAATGTGTCAAAGTTTTTAATATTGATTCTTACAAGTACTGCGCATCGCTCAAGCCAGTCCTAAGGAGACCACTGTCGCCAGTCTATCAGGGTTTTTCTGCCATTGGTTGTTGGTCATATTCGAGCCATAAATAGTGAACAATGAACTATAAAACCAAGAGAAATCAGCAAATCAGAGCATAGGCAAAAAAAACTTCAGATCATAACATATCAGATCTTGGACAATGATATGCAGATTTTGGTTAGGACTTATATTGTAGCAGTATATCTTAAATGTTTTAGTGGTTGTGTGTCAAAAATATATTATATCTTCCACAGTAGGCAAATGGCTGGTTAGATTTTCAGCTCCATGTTGTAAAACTCGTTCAATGAGAAAATGAGAAGCTCTTTTGTCTCTGTTGAAATTTCCTGTTGCTTATGTTATTTGTGGCAATTATCTTCTGGACAAACTATCTCTTCCACGTTACTTGGCAAGAATGAAAATTTCAATGAAAACCTTGGAAAACCGTCTGTTACAATTCAGTCCAACTGATACGCATGTAGAAAAATACAGTGAACATACAGTGAAAAGCCAAACATATAGTGTATAAGGTAAATAAAGATATAAACCCTAAACATGCAGCGCCGGCCGTAGCATTGGGCAGTGGTAGAAACGCTAAGGGCGCCGTCCATCTCAGGGGGCCGTCACAATGGGGAAGAAAAAGAAGGTGCAACTTTCAATATTTTTATACTAAAACAAGTTTGTGCTATTTTTTTTTAGTATGAAAAAATCTACAATTAATCTAACTGGCATAGCAAGCCCTATTAAATAGATAAAAGACTTTATAAGCCCCCGCCCTCCCCTCCTCTCACTGATTAGACTCTACTTGCTCTCTGAGAGACAGAAACATTAATCAATGTCAAAACGACCTAAATATCGATGCCAGGAAAGGAGAAAGAAAAGAAGACGCGACAAAGATAGAGGTAGGAGTAAAGATAATGTCATGAAAATATTTGTCTGTTCTTTAGGCCCTAACACGGTTTAACTAATAATAAATAATAGGTTTAACCGTTTAACGTCAGTTCCATGTTATGGAGGGGTCTATAATATATATATACTCCACCTTATATTTCTCAGGGACATTTATAAAGATTAATCTATTCAGCAGGTGTTTAGTTTGTTACATTATTATTTTTCTTTATTATTGTAGCTAATATTTGCTCTGCTTGTACAGTCAGCAAATGCTATTCCTTTCCACCACCTTTAGATATTAGAGTGTAGCCTTGTTTTTGTTGTGTTACGTCAGTATTGTCTAAAGTGTGTTTATAGTGTAAACTTACATCCATGTAAAGTGCACATCATTAAGTGATACATTCCATATGTTATATGTAGAGGAAAAATGATCATTTAGTAATAACTTTGTATGACAGTGATCTTTGTGTAACACTGCTCTGTAGAGACTGTTTCCGCTGTCTCATACAATGACCACTTATGCTTTATGTGATACATGATGGGGGTGAATATGCCCAGCTACACGTGCTGATGAACTGTAATGAACTATGATACAATAACCACCTCCATGTATTGTAAGACAAATTTATACCTGGCCTGAAATCTAAACATTTACCCAATTTTGGTCTAAGACGGGAGTGGGCTAAGTTAATTTGGACAGGAACATGTCTTCACTTCGAATATCTCCCCTATCTTCCTTTGACGTTTATCTTTTGTTTTTATGATCATTGCCTCTTGTTCTCTTTGTTCTTATGATATATAATCCTGGTAGCAGGCACTCTTCATGACTCTCGCCTGACGCTGACTGTCACTTGTTGGTGTCGATCATTCTGCGCAGAGCTAAAAAAATATACAAAGACAAATTTCTCTTTGTTGGTTTTCCTTTATTTGGTCAAACTTTCACCACATTATATTATACTGCAGTTTACTGCTTTTTGCATTCTGCTAATCAGCATTTCACTGTAATGACAATAAAATAAATCTAATCTAATTTGGCATTCAGAGAGAATTGCCTGTATATCATTCATGTCAGTACGTGAAAGTAATGCATCTCTTAGGTTTTTCATTTTTATTATTTAATTTTATTCTTGGAATCATTTCTTTTATTATTAGACTAAGTTTTGTAGGTAGTTAAATTTTATACTTTGTGTGGGCTATTTATATTTCTTGTATTATTTATTTCTAATTTATTATTTTCTTGTTAACTGTTTTGATTGAGCAACTTGTTTCTCTAAAAATAAAATAAAATGTCAAAGACAAAGCTATTCAGTTTCTTGCGTGAGTATATGTATGTATATAACTGGCAGTGGAATTTATTGCGATGCAAGGGGGGCGCCACCTAAAATCTTGCCTAGGGTGCCAAATTGGTTAGGGCCGGGCCTGTGTTGAACCGCCATGTTTCTACAGTAGTCCAAAACGGACATCTAAACAATGGCTGTTGATAAGGCCTTTTTGGAAAAGGGAGAGTGAAGCGAGGGAATTGCAATCTGCAACTACACCTCTGGATGCCACTAAATCCTACACATTTGTCCTTTAAGTTTTCCCATTTAAATACAACGACATTCAAGGTTGAAACGTCCTATCTACAACAATATAAGATGGGTCATTAAGATAATAAAATATATCAATAAAAGCAACAAACAATAAAAATACAATTATAAAATCCACCAGAAAATAAATTAGTTATAGTAAAACTGTTTTGCACTTAATTAAATACAATAGAGTAAAGTAAATAATGATCAACAGTAAAATCTGAATATAATAATAATAAATATGGCAGTTTAGTTTCAGCAGCTAGACCCAGACCATTGTACCTAGGCTGTGACATCATTCAAACGGGGTTTGGAAAGAGTCTGGCAACCATACTTGTGATTGCTTTGGTCTAGATTGTGATACTTTATTGCCATCTTTTGGCCCTTTCTGTGAATACAAAATATAACAAGAGTAGCCAGTAAAACCTGTGTGTGCAGCATTAATGGCTCCATCCGTCTGTTCTTTTTGTATAGAGAGGGAGACAATAGGCTACATAATTAAAGCCAATGTCAGCAATTATAGCTGCAAAAAACACAAATAATACTGAGATTAGATAGCCCTAAGTATACTTGGCTGAAGTTCACAGGAAAGTGGAGTTAGACAGACTTTGAAGATTTTGTCTTAGCGTGTATTTTTTAGGGTTTTGACAGTTTTGAAATCTCTTGCCACTATTGTGAAAATCAATTTATCATTAGGGTCAGTTTTTCAACCAAAAATTGTTGTGTTATGTGATAATAAACTCATTATCTTTAGGTTTTTAAGTCTTGGTTGAACAAAACAAGCATCTCATTTTACTTTCTGATAATTTAATGACCGGACAATTAATAAAGACTATCATTACTTGCAGCCCTTAACAATTGTGTTCTCTGCAAATAACAATTCTTTTAACTATTGACTGATTAATCATCTGGTCTAAACACTGGGAACTGTGAATGTGAAACGCCCACCACAAGTTGACAACTTCAGAATTCTTGTTTTATCCTACCATTGGTCCACAACCCAAAGATATTTAGTTTATTATAATGTGGGACAAAGAAAAGAACCAGATCCTTACACTCACTGGTAAAAAATAATTTTAAAATATTGCCTTTTATTTCAAATCTCTTTATGTAGAACTGAGCTTGTATTTATTTTTATATGAAACAGGATGCAAGAGTGAGACACATGGCAGGAAAGTTTTTATTCAGAAGTGTAAGACAATGTGAAACTGGTTAGAAACTCTTTCTTTATTAAAATGTGTGATGCTCTCTTGAACTGTTTCAACTGTGAACTGTTTAAACTACTTAGTAATACAACAAAGGAATATGAAGCATTTGTAATCCATTTTGTTTTACATTAATTTATTTGTGATTCCCCCATCATCAACACACAGTAATGTATGTATGTGATTATTACTTAAAATAAAAATGTACTTCAAACCATCAGAAAGCCGTTGGGTAAACTCAGTGACACAATGTTATGTGTATTCATTAAATATAATTTCTTCAATTTGCATGTGAACCTAAAACAGTAACAGAGAAAGACAGGGAAGTCTTTTGATAAGACCTCTGCTCTCTCTCACATTCAGAGGCACATTTGTGAATTTCCTTCTGATCCATCATCCTGAAACCTGATAATTGAGCTAAATCAAATTTCTTTCACAAGACACAGCA
>NW_023339674.1:7239952-7260307 GCF_004916995.1 Morone saxatilis | reverse complement strand
CATAACTAGAGAAAGCTTTTTATCACCACAGGCAGACCATGAAGCCACAAAGCCAATACTGGCTCATAAAACCAGCGGAGGTGGGTTTCAGTGGTCTACATCACCGGAGGCAGGCTGCATGATCAACGATGACATTGGTGGTGTTCTCCGTTTGTCGTTCCTGGTCGACCCGCTTAGAATACGCACATTTTCCATATTTTGTTTGTTCTTGCATAGCGGTGAACTGTAATCCGTTCGTGGAACATTCTTGACAATGTCAGTCATGCTGTTGCAAACTCCGTATGTTAGACAACGCACATTGCTCAGTCATTCCCATGTATGTTTCTGATCCGCCGTGAGTTTTGGGTTGGTCTTTTGGTTTTTTTATGTTAATGACGGGGACTGAAGGAATAAGGTTTTGGTGGAGTTACATATTGGAAGGTCAAGATCGTTTCTAACTTAGCGATAAGGGGCAGAGACAATGGGACTGCTGAACTTTACTTTTGCTCAGTTGAAAATGGACGATTCTCACACAGACCAGATCGCAGAACTCTTCATTTGGGCTTCTCAGTTAGAGGTTTGAATGGTAAGACATAGACCGGAAATAACTTTATCTTCAGCTAAAATACAATGCAGGAAGGGAAGGATAACTTAGAAGGCTGGAGTGGAGTGGGACGGTTTGTGGGGACGTGGATCATGATGAAAGAATTGTGGATGGAGTCTGCACATACACAAATAATGGGACGTTTATTATGAGACTTACAGAAACGTTATATTAGTTAAATCTGTTGGTAATTGATATTTCAGAGTTTCACATGCATTGAACTTGAGCACATGTTGTATTCATTCTACGCTTAATAAGGGACCAACTTCTTGTGATAACGATTTAACTAATGAGTGGTTATGGCTGTCATCTGTTGGTTATAGGTCAATTGAGGAATTATCGTAAATAACTGTGGCGGTGCAACTTCACAGCTTAAAATGATCTTTGATTACAAGTGTAAATTACATGCTGGGCAGGGATTGATGCTGGAATTAGCGCTTTGTATGCACTAAGAAAGTGTCATTACAGATATCCGTATGGATTGCTTTCAACACTATTTACGTTAACACAAGTATAACTTGATATGGACTTGATATCAACTGTGATGAGATTGTCTACTTTAGCCAGAAACGTTTTAAGGTATGATTTATGGGACGCAGGTTGATTGTTATATATGTTACAGGATGATGAGATACTGAGACGGGGTTGGTTGGAGGAATTGATATATGCACAATTTATTGGCACTAAGTGCATATTGCTTATATCACACGTACTCGTGATGTGTACATAGAATCTAGTCAAACATCACCATTGCACAACACATAAGATCTGGAGACTTTGGGACTTTTATAATCATGTAGGGCGCGTTGGCAAGACATTGATCGTTTTTTTTTTTTCACAAATGCAGTTGTTTATTAAGATTCTCCTATTGTGCACACCTCAATAGAATTCTCGCGTATAACTTTTTTCTTTTCTTTTTGTCGGAGCACCGCTCTTGGTACAGGAGGTTCGTTAAGCGCCTGTGGGCTGTTATCCGTTGGATGCTTGGTATCAAGCTGAGACTGTTTGTCATTACTAACTAGTAAAGATGCTATGTTGTTACACTCTCTTCTCACCCTGACTGGAAGACGCATATGTGTTGCTGTTCCGGTCTGCTCAGACCGGATTCCGAACTCATTCTAACTGATTTGGCTTTGTTTTTGTAGATGGATCAGTTCCCGGCACACGGTGCACCGAGTTTGGATTTGTGTTGTCCACTAATATGACTCTTGTCTCAGGTATCCTCCTCATCACGTCATTCTGCCCAAGCGCATTACGCATTGCAGAAGTGCAGTGGCACAGCTGTATATCTCACAGAGTTAGTTGATTTTGGATGTTTTAATATTTTTCTGGCTATCTGTGGACAGTTTTTTAATCTGACGAAACCATTTTTCATCATAAGTCGGCTTTTTCTAGATGGTTCTTTGTCAGCTCAATCTGCTGTTTGTAAATGCTTGCCTACTACATCAGATTCTTTCTTAGGGAACGCAGCTGAAAGGCTACCAGAATCTTTATCCTTTGTTGTCTCACTCGGTTCTATTTATCATCTTACGAATGCGTCTTTGCACAAGCGTTGTGGCGCCTGCGTGCCCAAGAAGAGAGTGTGGAGGGGACCGTCTGCCTGCCCACATTTTTTCTCAGCTTCATTGACACATGTTGGCTGTTCAAAGGGGAATGTTGGATGCATAATCACATGGTTTCTCTATTCTAGCAGGTGAAATCGCTCCATCACGCTTCACTTTTATGTTCAGCTGGCGCGGTTGGTGATTAGGGATTTCGAGGACTGCTAAACGTTGGCAGGTCTTTAGTTTGCAATTGCCTGTGAAAGATGCTGAGAGAGACGTGGTACAAACCACTGCAGGTCTGAACAAGAGGAATTTAGTGTCACCTGATGACGGAGGCGACGGAGCAGGAGAAAGAGCAGGAGAGACGCCGCAGGATAATTCGCACTGGTGGTTACTTTTTCAATGATACTGCACTGATTGATTATTTGTTGGACTAACACGACGGATCTATTGTCAGAATTGGAACATAATATTCATAGGTATGTTTTCATTAGTTTATAATCACCTGAAAATATCTAAGATAGATTTTGTCTTAGCGTGTATTTTTTAGGGTTTTGACAGTTTTGAAATCTACAGAAGTCTTGCCACTATCAATTTATCATTAAGATCAGTTTTAAGGTCATTTGTTCCAGCATCTAAATTTCTGTCTTATGTGATAATAAACTCATTATCTTTAGGTTTTTAAGTCTTGGTTGAACAAAACAAGCATCTAATTTTACAACTTTCTGATAAAAGACTATCATTACTTGCAGCCCTTAACAATTGTGTTGCTTGAATGTCCATATTTATCAAATACATATCAGTGTGATATTGTTTCCATATTTCAATGCTCTCTGCAAATAACAATTATTTTAATTATTGACAGATCTGCAGATTATTTTCTTGATTGACTGATTAATCGTCTGGTCTACAGAACACTGGGAAACTGTGAATTCTTGTTTTATCCTGCCATTGGTCCACAACCCAAAGATATTTTGTTTATTATAATGTGGGATAAAGAAAAGAACCAGATCCTTACACTCACTGGTAAAAAAGAATATTAAAATATTGCCTTTTATTTCAAATCTCTTTATGTAGAACTGAGCTTGTATTATTTTTATATGAAATAGGATGCAAGAGTGAGACACATGGCAGGAAAGTTTTTATTCAAAAGTGTAGAACAATGTGAAACTGGTTAGAAACTCTTTCTTTATTAAAATAATGTGATGCTCTCTTGAACTGTTTCAGCTGTGAACTGTTTAAACTACTAAGTAATACAACAAAGGAATATGAAGCATTTGTAATCCAGTTTTGTTTTACATTAATTTATTTGTGATTCCCCCATCATCAACAGAAAACCAGTAATGTTTATGTGATTATTACTTAAAATAAAAATGTAAAAATTTCCTTCTGATCCATCATCCTGAGACCTGATAATTGAGCTAAATAAAATTTCTTTCACAAGACACAGCAGACCAATAAGAAGCCACAAAGCTCAATACTGGCTCATAAAACCAGCAGGAGGTGGGTTTCAGTGGTCTATCATCACCGGAGCAGGCTGCATGTCAACAGTGACAGTGGTGGTTTTCGTGCGATACTTCAACTCTCGATGCATCTGACACCAGGAGCACCACCCACAGAAACAGGAAGTCGCAATGTCCCGGCAGAGAGAACCCTGTGGACAACAAAAGTTTTAATTGTGCTTTTTTTACTGTGTTCTTCAGGTATTTTTTAATGCAGATATAGATTAGGCTTTCATTTAAACAAAAAAATCTGAATGCGTCACCTCGAGACCATATCTGTGTCGAAGGGCAACCCTCATAGACAGGCCTGCAGGTGGCGCACAGAGAGGCAGTCCACAGGCTGCTGTTATAGCAGGGCTGAATATGTCACATAAAGGGAGACAACTGTTTTCTCCAAATGTTCCTGAAACCGTGCAGGCGAGGCAAGGGCAGCACCAGAAGCCATAGCAGCCTGAAAAGCAAGCAGTTTTAAGTTGTAATAGAGTTGTAATATATAGTCTAAGTGGCTTTATATGACTGAAGGACATACAACTGAAAAAATAAGACAAAATATGACATTATTATGATTAAAGTTGTGGTCTTGATTCTTACAAGAACTTGTGTCCTCACAACATTCAAAGAGGCCGGTGTTCCACTCGGTCAAGGGATGTGCTGCCATTGGCTCTTGAACACAGAACAATTAACATAAAAGTTAACTAAAAGAAGAATATATGGGTGAACTTATTCTGTGTTGCACATAACAGAAATGTAACTTTTACATGCACAAATATATAATATTAATATTCAACTATTAATATTATTAAGAATGTTTTGAATGAACATTACAACTATGTTCTGTGTAAAGACAATTCATTTAAAATACAAATATGTTTTAATTGATTGCTACATTTTTGTTTTATGTATAAAATATAGTGACTAATTTAGATTTATCTATTGGCCCTTTAGTTTGACTGTAACAAACCAGCATGTGCAGGTCATTCTCGCTGAATGAGGTGTTAGGCTACACGGCCTGCAGAAAGAATGACAAGAGCAGCAACGCTCAGAATCGATGGCCTACAAGACTTTTTGTGCCTTCGGTTTTGAAAACATCTTAGTGGGCAAACTTTTATTCATCAGCAAGAAATCTGCAACACTGGCAACAAAAATAATCTTTGAATCAGCAACAAATTATTACAATATGATAAGATAATGAGTAAAATAAGATAGGATAAATTATCTTTTATATTAAATAATTGTTGTCCATCAATTGTAGACAATGTGTACAGTAAGATAGATGGGGATAGAATAGATCATTTATCATTGAATATCTGTTGTCCATCAATTGTAAATCAAAATATCTGTAAAAATATGAAAGACGTTGGCAACAGAGGAAGAAGCTGCAGTGACATAGAAAACTCTTATTCAGCTTTGTACACAGCACTCTTCTTGGTGTATGAGACACACTCAAGCAATGATACAAGTACCTTTTATTGTGGTTTTACATTTCAATATTGATGAATATCTTCATTAGTAAGGGTTGTTAAGTTGCACAGTATAACTACCCAACAGTAACTGGTATAGTCTTCAGAAATAACCAAGAAGCTACGTTACAAAAAACAACAATTTTGCTCTTTATAAACCAAATAAACTTTTGCTGGATTTTAGGCTTACCTAACCCCTAACACTAACTTTCAACACTTCAGATTAACATATATAATTTCTTATTAGCAAACCCAAAAAACCTTACCTGGTTGAGCTTAAAGTCTTGTTGTCACCTCAGGAAAGCTGTGAAAGAATATGTCTTGAATGAGGAGGGGCGCTTTGTGCAAATTGAATAAATAAACACACACAATCCTGTGGAACCTGAATTTATGTCAAAGGCATATTTGCACTCAGACCCTAGTTCCAAAAAAGTGTTGTAACGCTTTTCAAGAGCCAAACCCACACACACACAAGCACCAAATTCCCTTAAAATGCAATCTATTTAATACTTGAGTAAATGTACTTAGTTACATTCCACCACTGTGTTTGACTCACTGCCTGGACTTCTGCCGTTTCTTGTTTCTGACAATGTGATAGACATCTGGCTTGGACAGATCAATGCTTAAGCTTTGATGCAATGGAGTTGATCCACACATTCTCAGTACAGCCTGTTCGACATTAAGATATTGCTTAAGAAGAGGATTGAGGTACAAAACAACACACCAACCTGTACACCTACATTCTTGTGAAGCTAGATGCCTTCTGCTGGTGCATGTGATGTCCCACCTCCGTATAAATGTAAATTCTCCTGTCAGCAGGGTCATTCCTCAGTTAAATAGCTGCTTCATAGCTACAATGTTGTACCTCAATCCTGCCATACAGCAGAAATTAGTAATAACATTTAATTCCCTTCAGTTGGTTTCTTCAGAAACAACAAATGTGACTGCATAATTGTTGTTTAATGGTTTGATTATCTTAATTGTTTGCTATTATTATATTATCGTCAATTTACCTGTAACCTACATTACCTTGTGTCTATCATCCTCAACCACATACTTTGTTGTGTTTGAAAGTGTTTTATGTAATAGAAGAATAGAAGCTTTTGTGAGCAAATTTGATGTAAAAGATGACAATATTTATGTTTTATGACATTATTAGCAAATAAAGAACATAAGTTAGGCCCAAATCAGAAAAGCTAATAGGTAACCATGTAAGTGACTTTATTTGTTTAAATTGAGGTGGAGCACCAAAACATAGAAATGAGGGAGTGACACACCACAATATTATGCACGCAGTACTCTTGCAACTTTAATTATGTCTCAAGATACCACGTGGGGAACCTTTTTTCAGAAGGTCTTTTAGGAGTCCTTTTATTGACACCAAGACTGAATGCTCTCTCTCTTCCAAAATGACAACCACAATGAGCAGCACCACTTTATCATTTATCTTTTTTAAATTTCCTTTTTTTTTTTTTTTTTTTTACTTATCCAGGGAATTAGAAATACAATTAGTAGTCTGTCATTATTCTCCCCTTTTGTCCAAAACGAAGACATATTCTGCTCTGTTTCTGGGACTTGACTGGAAGGATTTAACACTTAAACACACAAAAATAAATTTTTGCTCTGTTTAACACACTTGTCCGAAGTCTCCAAGAGGTGTTCTGTTGGGGATCTGGTGACCGTAAAAGCCAAAGCATGTTCAGACTCAAACCATTCAGTTAACCCTGGTGCTTGATTATTCCAGTTTTGTAGATCAAGACAATAGATTACATAGTGAGTGATTCAAAAACCTTTATTCATAGCCATTTTAAAGTTATTAAATGCTTGTGATTTAATCCTTTTGCACCAAAAAACAGAAACGTTTATCCTGCTGGTCATCAGTGGTAGAGCATTATAATATCCCACTCAAGGAGAGGTAGTCTGCGACTCAGAGTCACTCTCACAGCCCAACACACGTATTCTTATATCTGCTTAGTAATATTTAAATGATGCCAGTCATTTATATGGCCGCTGTGGAAGGGCCAATGGAGCCTCCTGACCATACCTATTATATTATCAATACATTCAACCATTGACTCTTCAACTTCAACACTCCAAAAAGTTGTGACCATCTTATTTGGCATGAAAACATATATACTTATCACATATTCCATCATAAAGCAAGCTTAAAAGAAATATCCACTGTAACACTGTAACTGTAGGCTGCTCTGTAGATCCAACCCTTAAGTTGTTCTTCCAATTAAAGTATTATACAAGTTAATAATAGAAGGATTGTGACTTAAAACATACACAGTTAGAGTAAAGGCAGCTTAATCACATTGCACTGCACCACTGCTGTTCATTTTTATCTGTGAAATGGTGTCAAGAATTTCATTAATTACTGCATGGCACATGCCTGTATATCATTTAAAGTCACATATTTGCATCATGTAAAGGAGAAAGACTTTTCCAGTGGTCTCCTCTTAACCAGCTGTTTAGGCACCACCGTTTCCAGTAGCCTTCTCACTAGGTCCAGTCTGCCTGTCCTGATCAGAGCCCTGGATAACTCTGTGACCTCTGCTGTGTGAGTCCTGTAAAGGCACCTCAGCTCGGCCTTCACGATGTCCCCAGGGTACCTCTCCTCAGCCTTTTGCACCCACAGCTCCAGCTGGGTGATGGCGAGGCTTGGGTCAGGGCCACCCTGCATGAACAGAGCCAGTAGGACCTGTAGGAGGCAGCGCAGGGCTGTGGTGTCTGTGCCCCCTGGTCTCTCTAACTCCAAAGCCTGTTTGAAGCAGTCTGCAGCGTTCTGCTCCTCGCCCTTCAGCAGGAGGCAGCGTCCTCTGAGTATGTGGAGGTCCGGCAAGGTGTCACCCATCTCATACTGAAGGGCATGGGACAGGCTCACCAATGCACTGTTCACTGCCCCCTCGTCCACTAAAAGACTCTCCTGGAGTGCATCTACACCCATGTAGTAGAAAATCTAGAGGGAACGACATGAATCTGATAAGCCTGTTGCAGTAGAAAATCCATCTTTATTGCTCATTAGTTGTTTGTGTCTTTACCTGTGCCATCTCTAGATGAGTCCGCAGACATGGATGTACAGTCAGGACCTTGTCCAAGTCTTTTCTGGCCTCAGTTAGATTCTGTCGGTCTGGGATCCCTCCATGACCATGTTTGGCCTTCTCCAGTTCCCTGACATAGAGCATCATATTGATCTAAAAGGAGAACCTTTATAAATACTTGTACAAAACACCTTTTATTGATATCTTAATATATATTATATAATATTTAACTTTCACCATGCAGTGCACAAATATAACCATTAATAGTTCACACCAGCTCAAACATTAGATCTGATTGCACAAATATGTGAATTTTGTGCATCTTTAATGTAAATTCTCAAGCATTAACAATTGACTGAGTTTTGTGACTTTAACTTCATGTACTTTGGTTGCAGTACCTTGGCACGGGTGCAGTAGGCCTCCCAGTTGAGCTCTGGGTCTGGGAGCACGTTTAAGGCCATGTTGCAGATCCCTGTGGCCATCTCATGTTTGCCCAACAAAAAGAAAACCTTTGCCAGAAGGTTCAGGGTGAATGCATCATCGCTGGCCAAGTTTATAGCCTGAGGACACAGACGGTTATACTGTATGTTATTGGGGAAATATATAACGAGGTAGCACAAATTCTAAGTACGACAAAGCTTGCAGTGACACATCTTAGACAGACATATTAAATGAAATGACTTAGATTACATTATTACAACATTATTAGAGCAGATCTTACTTCTGTAATTTCCAATGTATTTTTGTACAAAGTATATAAACAAAAGGGGGAATTATATTTATTGGCAGGAACTGTATGATGTGGGCTGATGAAGCTAAATTAATTTTAGGTAAAGTTTTATATTCATATGGATTGAGACATTTCTACAAGACTACACAGCTATACAGTGAGCTAAACACACTTTCAATAAAGGTTGAAGACAGGTGTTGGCCTTTGAAGTATGAAACTGTGACACCCGCATTAAATAAAACACAAATAAATTAAATGATAGTGACTACAAATTAGGAAATGTAATTAACAATAGTACAGTCACATGCAAAACTGAATTCACAAAAGTAGAGGCTAATTATCAAACTAAGGTAGTTGTCCCTCAAGTCAGGAAGAAGTGCAGAAATGATCAATTCCCCATCGCAACACATGAATTTATCTAGAAAACATATAAACAAAGAGTCCACAAGCCCAACCGTAATTAAACAGTTACCTAGAAGGTTGTATGTACCTCAAATTACAAACAAGAGTCACAAAATAATCTACAGATTAAGTACTTAAATATTTGGAGAGTAGATTAAAGGGCCCTGTCAATATTTGTTTGACCATAAAACAAACAAAATGGTGGACGTGCTAATGTCAGTTAAACTGCTGTGGAACTGTGGGAGTGTTTGCTTATAGCAACAGGAAGTTCAACTGAAATTAACTGCACTCAAAGAAAAATGACAGGAACTTTTTTGATAAGCAACAGGTCTTCAAAGGAGGGAAACGTTTATCAGATTGACCTAGAACAGGTCTCGGTAAAATAGTCCTAGCTTGGGTTAACTTACAGTTCCATAGCAGGACAGAGGTTCAGAGGCTGAGTAGCCACAGTCGTGTATAGACATGGGCACAGTGGTGAATTCTTCCTTCCTCTCCAACATGATGCCAACGTAACACCAGGCAAGAGCTGAGGGGAGAGACCGGAATCAGAAATGTTACCAGGTTCTACTTAAAGCTTGTTGTTTGTCTCCCTCCAAGAGTCAATGGTCAATGTACAGTGTGGGCTAATTAAACCAAATATCACCACTGCATTATGCATTTAACACAATGCCTCCAAAATGTACAACAGAGCATATATTCGTAGACAACCTTTGACAGTATACAAACCTACTGTGTTTACCTTTGTTTCGTGTTTTTTCAGATGCTAGGGTTTCTTTGAGAAGCTTCAGTCCCTTATTGTAGAGAGAGAGTCTGGAGTATTCAGAGTCTTCTTTGGTCTTTACTATGTCGTCCAGTCTGCGGGGAGAATACGACTTTCATATTTACAAATTCATATCTACACATCAAATATTTTGTATGTTTTTTAAAAGTTTTTGTACCTTATATAGATGGTTGCCATTTTAAAATACCAGCTTCGTTTTTCCTCAAGTGGTATCTAAAAAAAAACAATATTCGCTATCAATAAAATAACATTTATTGTGCAAGAATATTCAGGTACATGCCCAATAACATTGTTATTCCACCAAATAAACAGTTTCGTCTTTAATAAAAATAAATAGTAAGCTAAGGGCTCTCGGCTATGCCATATTTATGATTTTGTACAATAATAAAATTGTTTTGACTTGCTTTTGGGGTAATATTTGTTTTGTTTTGAGCTTAGTGTATTCAAAAGTCTTGAGCATAGCCACATCATCCAACTTCAGTAAAGGTTTGCGGGTGAAATGAGTCACAGAAGAGCAATAGATTAAAATATATCTAATAATTACTAACTGCATGGTTGAAGTGCCACCTAACTAAATGCTGGGAGGTGATGAGATGAGAATGATGCATGTAGTCTCACCACATAACCAGTCATTGTTTCAGTGTTCCTCCCTACATTTACACTCTACATCCTACTGTTAAACAGACATTTACAGCTTTATTCAAAGCATTGCTGTATATGTGTGTTTCCACCTCACCAGCTGATCCCCATAGTCCAGGGCTCTGTTGTAAAGTCTCAAAGCTGCTGTCAGCCTCTCTCTCAGGTCCTCCTCTTTGTCCAGCTCCACATCATGGGGATACACATAGGCCTGCTCCGCCAGGCAGCGGGCCGCCAGGAGTCTGATCTCTTCCTGAGAGGCCTCTCCAGCATCTAAGCCCATAAATTGGGACACTTTCTCCACACACTCCCCCGCATCAAGCTCTCTCCCCAGCTTGTCGTACACATAGCCCAGGTTGGCCCAGGCATTGAGGTTACCAGGATCTTCTTTACAAATGCTCCTGAAAGGCCAAGATAAACAGAGAGGTGAGGTTAGAAAAAAAGCTCCCTCAAAGAAGATGAACCTTGGTAAACGTGATAACATAATACCTGCGAAAATATTAGCATGTTAGCATTGTTTGAGAGCATGTTAGCATGCTGACCTTATGCTGTAGACATTAGCATTAAACACCAAAAGAAAAAAAGCACTGAGAGCCGCAAGCAGGGCTGCAAATTCTTTTTAACTGACTAACTTACTTGATTTTGGTGTGTAATACAACAAATCTAAACTAAAGTGTCACATATGAGATGCATAGTTTAGATAAAAGAAAAACACTAAGATAAGAATTTTAGACAGAACTAAAATGATATCATACTTTATGAGCACCCATACAACATGAAGTAGAATAGAAAAGTATAACATAATCTGCAAAAACTAATTATAAAGTGTATTGGTTTATTGGAATATAATTACATAATTGCTACAAAATTGTACTTTATTAGGCTATGAGTGTAATTGGATGTTAGGTAAGTCCTATATCTGCAGAGAACAGAGTTAGCAACATGAAGTGCTGTGTAGGCATTTAGTGTGGTGGTTCTTGGTTAGCTCACAGAGATTAAGTATGTAGTAAGACACATTTCAACTTCTGTGGTGTTTCTATAACTACAGAAGCTTAAAAACACATTACAAGTCAACATCTTTTGTGAAATCATGCATCACCAGTGTCTCAAAACCTCTGGCTTAGTGAATATTTGAAATATTCTGCCTTATTCTGAGAATCATCACCTGAATATTTCCTCGGATGTGTCCAGCTGTTCGAGGTGAAAAGCCAACAGACCCAGCAGATTTCGGACGGCGTACTGTAGATATCCAGCTTCAGCCTCGAGCTCGCCTCGCAAGCTCTCCTGTTTTAGATAAGTGTCCCTGAGTCTCAGCTTCACAGGCCCGACTGAATCACAGTTGAGGTTGAGGTCTAGGTGGAAGTGGCCAGGGATGTAGTCCATGTCCTCCATGAGAGACTCAATGTCCTCTGTACTGTCAGCCTCCATGGCTTCCTCCTTCTTATTCTCCTTGTCCCTTGTTATTTACATAAGAAAATAAACTTTAAGAAATAAAAATGCTGCATTTGTACATTTTGCCCTCCAATCTTTGACAAGAAAATTCCTCTCGTCTTTCCTTAACCTGCAGTTTCTTACTGTTGCAGAATTCATCCACCCACTCTTGTCATCCCAGTGCAGACAGGTTGAACAGGTTAGGCTTGGGAGTGACTAAGGGAGTGGAACAAAGTGTAAGGGGCAGGTATATGGATATATCTTTTTCCTGCACACTTTGTATCAAGTCTCCCTTTTGATTCTCATCCAAAAATACATAAAATCATAGGAATCCATTCTAAAAGTACATCACTTATGAGTTGTCATGAATTTGCTATTTGCCTCTTTTTTTATTTCACTAACAGAAGTACTGACTGACATTTCTTAAAGTCAGTTCTGACAGGATGATCTCATTTGTGTCTTCAGTTGTGTAAAAATGTTTATGAAGCCTTGTTTTGGAGAATGTTTCATTTAACCTCTTATACCCCAGGCTGTCAGTCACCAACAGAAGAATGTGAACCATCAGGATCAGTGTAACTAAAACATTGAAGGAAACTAAAAGAAAAAGTCTTCAGATTTTATGTTCTTTAAATTACCTTTCATTTCAATTAAAGATCTCTTTAGGACATAACAACATGAGTTAATTATCAAAAGATAAACTCACAGCTGTATGATGAGCTGATGACAGAGCATGTAAACACCTAGAGGAGATATGCAGATAGTCTGCAAAGAGTGCGACAAAAGCAAACATTGACTGTGAATCCTTGTTATCCTGACAAGTCACAATACTATCTTACAAGATCAGACACCATGATAAGTACATTATTGTTTCAGAATGGTTTTGCATACAAATCCAAACTCTTCCACCAGAGGGTAAACTTGTATTGTGATAAACCAGACTGACAGAACAAACATGTTGTAAGTCCACTATCACATGCAATGTCTTGATGATCTTTACAGACCTACAAAGTGGGTTCCAAGTAAGTGCAAACTCTCTAATAGGAATAACCCTCCTCAGACAGCTGGGTAGCAATAAAAGCCATTGACGGGAACAAGTCAATTACAAAAGACCAATATAAAATACATTCAAAGAGATAAGTCCCAGGAAGTACAGTTGGTCAGTAGTAAATGTTTCAAGGAACTTATTGACATTCATGTGCTGTGTGGTCCAATGTGGCCACAGGTTTAAGGGACAGTTGCAGGTTGATATTAGACTAATCAGTTGTTCAAAGATGGAGGAGACCAGGGTTTTCTGAACAGTTCAGTAGAAAACAGAAGTCCTTTTTTAAGGAAGGAGTTTCAATGAAAGGAGCACTTCTAATAAGAAACATGCATGTTTTCGATGGGGTTAGATCACCTGTAGCTAACCCACACAAATATCGAAAGAACATGCCCACACACAAGTGCCTCAGTCAGGTTTTAACACTAATGCACCACCTATGCTGCCCCTGAAACACCAAGACATAACCAGAGAGTGTGTTGCATAATGTGTATTTCAGTACTGCAAATGTACCTCCTCGTGGGCAGCCTTTTCCATTTGTACCATGTGGGTGTAAAGATATCTGAAAATTTTCTCCTCTTGACAACCGTTGCCATGGTGGCCATCATGGATACCAGGCTGATTGCATGGCAACATAATGATTACAGATGCTTATTTGTGTGGCTGTGTACCCTCCAAGCCAAAGACAGAATTGAAACAGCATTTTGCTCATAAAGGCTCCAATTTAGATAATAGATTTTACATCCTAGCAGCCAAGAGACAAAACAAAGGTATTATTGGGAAGATGTTGACCCCTAATAATCCCTGTAGCCTTTGCATTACTCCCCTCTAAAGTAGGATTAGGATATGTGCCCCACATACTGATAAAGGTCCCTTTGGTTTCAACCTAACCCCTTGTTAACCTACTTAATTGTTTCGTGTCTGTCTTTATTTTTGACACAATGAATGACGAGTGATGAATGAGTGATGAAGAATAATGTAAAGACAGTCAGGAAGTGAAGTATGAGCGAGAGGAAAGATGGCAGCAATGAAGCATCAAAGTTCTCTAAAATCCTTCTCTGCAGAGACATTACATTTACATTGACAGGAGCATAGCTGGGAAATCTGGGGCCCCTCACGAGATGTGACATTGAATACAAAGGATCATAGGATCACAGGAAAGCCTCATTAATCCAGACTTTATACCTTCCTTTCCCCTCCCTCTTAGCTCAGCTCTAATCGGTTACTAATACCTTTGTTACACCTTCACTATCTTGTTGTAACACTAGTTCAAAGTATCATTAAGAATGGATGGATTGAATGATTCATTGTGTATTGTACTGTATGTTGTCCATCTCAAACTGGAGAAAAGTAGCCTCATTATGGTATCCAGGTTCATCAGAAATCAAAAGGGAGACAGTCCTAATCCACTTCCCATCCTGAATACTACTTTTAATGTATTTATATTTAATGCAGATGTCCATCCCCATTTTAATGCAGACCCCCCCTATCCCTTATTCCCTTGAGACACACTTGGACATTTAATTAGTGCTTACACTGTAGCTGAAACCCCTCTGCCTTTCTAAGCCACTTAATCACTCTTTGATTACGACTGTATTTCCCTTCTTACTCAGCTCCTTGCTGGCACCCTGAGTGAGTGTTTGCAGTGTAAAGCAACTCTTCAGCTCTCCAGAGGCCTTCTCTGACTGCAGATTACACTACTGAATGTCTCTTTGTACTGTCTCTGTGTGTAAAAGACATATATGGGAACATTTTCAGGGAAATCTTAGCAAAGCAAATTTACCAAAAATGATGACTAATAGTGTTCGTGCAGGATTGTTATGATCTGTTTCAAAAAAATCCCCGGCCCTTCTGTTCCGTCCTGGGTAAAAATTGGATTGTTTAAATACCTTGTTAGCCATGTGTCTTTGTTATTTAGCAACTGTGGATAACATAATCACCAGATATGTTTGCTTTCCCTCCCATGCCGAAATGGGAAAAAATTACACTCACCATACACCTTATTGGTTTTCCTTATTTACCGTGTCTATTTCCACTGACAGTAGCATTTAATCTCTATTGCCCCGAACTATTGCCAGTACATTGCATCAGTGCACCAGTATCATAACCATGAGTTTTAACCTGATGTATTATGGCAGCCACAGCGCTCCTGGTTCCACATGAGGAGATCCAGGAGGAAAAATCTGCCTGGACTGAGTCTGCGTAGGCTTGAAGAAGATTGTCATGTGGAGCCACAGGGTGTGAGTGTGTGTAAGTGTATTGAGTAATGTGATAGTCTTAAGTAACACAGACATCTGTCATATTTCATTACACTGATTAGACTCTTCACCTACACCACTCCACAGGGGCTCTGCTGCATCTAAGCAGCTTCTCGGTGAAATGATGTGAAATCAGCAAGGGTGAACACATATTGCAAACCTAATTTATGTTAGTAAGATTTCTATTTTTGGATAGATTTAAGTGTAGAGTCTGCTGCAATAGAAGTCATTGAAAAGTACAGGATGTGCTGGAACTACATAGTCTGTTCATACTGTTCATTCAGATGACAATATGTAATGGTTTAATACATGAACATGGGTTAGTGTTTGTGATACAGACACATTTTGAGTGCAAAGGAATTACACAAGTATGATTTTACTTTAATTTAGATAATAATTTTACTTAATTGAATGCACGAATTTTACTTGTAGGCTGAAGGAGAATTTTTTGTATTTGTGTCCTACTTGAGTACATTGTTTACTCCTCGACTCAGACTTTTATTTTGGTAGTTCACAATACTCAACCCAACGTGTTTCCTATACGCATGTTTTATTTTGAAGGTCTAACCGGAAGCTGTATGGTGTTATTGTAGGTGCATTGACAGTCTGGGGTTTCTCACTCTGCGGCTGCTGGTCGCTGTCATCATGCAGGTGGAATCTGCGCAATGTGGCTCAGTTTAGGGATCTCCATCAGGACACATCAGCCTCCACCGGCCCACAGACACACCGGACACCGGAGATCACACTGGGAAGGAAGCAATCACCGACCCACGGAAAATAAACTAATAAATTAGAATTTTTTTTGTCTTGGCTTCACCAATTTGACACCAGATGAAAATACAAAATTCCTCTAAGCATGCTGCTGGAATAACCACACGCTGTCCTGTTGATGCTGTCAGATTGTTTTGCTCTCCTGGTGCAGTCTAACTCAGCTGGAGTCGTATGATGCCACACAATCCTATAGGAAGTGACTCCTTCATCTTGACAGACAAACAGTTCCCAAGAAACGAAAAGGACGCAATCTTTGTCCTGCGGTTCTTTTCGGCTTGAACGAACACGGACACGATGGATGAAGGCACTGCCAGCGAGACCATCCCAGATCTGAAAGACATAGAGGTGAAAATCGGCCGGAAGACCCCCGAGGGTTTGCTCAGGTGGATGCGGGAAGATGCGTCCTCTCTCCGGGGAGACGCCAAGCTGAGCACCGCGAACGACACCAGTAAGGAGACGGGGAGGAAGAGTTTGGATGAAAAGATCAGGAAACTGAAGATGGAGATGGTAAGAGTGCTTTAGTCGACTCTGTGTGTGTATGTGTGTGTGTGTGTGTGTGTTTCTCTATATGTGTGTACGTGCGCGCCCTTGCATGGTGGCCCAGGCTGCTGGACGTGTGGCAGACTCATGTTTTCCAGGATGTGGCAGTCATTGAAGTCACCGCAGTGTTGAGATATCATATTGATGCTTACAATACTTTATATAAAAATAATATGTAGTATGTTTTTGATACGAATGCAAGCTATTTCATGTTAACTATGATTAGCAAATTGCTATTAAAGACCAACATCTCAAAGGCAAAGTTTGAAATAATCACATCTGCTGATGATGGAGCTTTTCTTACACTTGAACTATAAACTGACTGATGCTGGAGTTTTGATACTGAGGTCGATATTTGGATATTTAAAAAATCTGATAAAAATATATCTGATTGTAACACACAACATAAACTATTTTGATACTGAGCAGAACATTTTAAAGTTGAAAAATCAGCACGTCCTCTCTGGTGTAAAGAGGTTTCTAAATAAACTCAATCTGACAGTGACATTGTCCTTGTACACTGTCTCTTGGCACCTATAGCAGTTGTTAGGCTTCCAGTAATCTCATGTGTTTTTAGTAATATCTTACTTAATCATATGCTACCACAAGTGCATTATATGTTTATGTACGAAAATTAGCTTAGCTTAGCATAAAGACTGGAAACAGTGGGAAACTGCTAGCCTGGCTCTGTCCAAAGGTGATGAAATGTACGAAATATACCATTTCTATGGCTCATTAATCAACTTATCTTGTTTGTTTAATATGTACAAGAACCAAAGTGCAAAAACAATAACTTGTGGTTTCATGCAGTGGTTATGTGCCAGACTATTATTTTGGCGGGGAGTAGTGACTTCCTGGAGTCTTGTGGTCATGGTGAAGTCACCAAGCAACCATTGGAGAGAGAGAGAGTGGTACAGGGTGGTATCAATCTTCTCATCCCACTCTTGGCAAGAACGTTATAGTAAGCGTATTTCCTCAGATTTGCAGGGCAGAGTTCGAGTTGAACAGGATAAAATTATTATTGAAATTAATTCACTAGTAAGATTTCAGTTAGTTTCATAATAAACTCAGGTATCAAAAAATCTATTTAACACTTACTTACTGTACACAGAGGATAACGGTATCATTCATCCTGGACTGAGTTTGTGACAAAGTAGATGTTACTGTATGAAATGCATCGTCTAGAGTGATAAAACATGACGTCTCTTCATAGTAATCAGTCAGGAACTGCTCCTCTCCATGCCAACAGCTGCAGTTGTGGTTGCTAGGAAATGAGTTGACCACCATTGACTGACAGGTGGTTAACAATCTAATCACACAATTCATAGTAGTTTTTATCACCTATGCATCACCTTTTTTCTATACATAGGCTACTGGTACTTAGCGTGATATATTGGTGTGACATAGTCGTACACCATCCCTCTAAATTGTATTGTTCTTTACATATTAAATTATTATCACATGTAGAAGCTTGCAAACTGCAATCCAGCGTTTTCCTTTGCCCGGCCAAGTCTTTTCTTTGTTTTGACAGAAGATTATTTCCCTTTGAGCAGTGGTTGATTTGTTCCATTAAACAAATATCTCTCTGTCTTCTTGTTTACATGGACCCCACCTCCTCCAAACAGTGGAGGTCTGTATAGCAATAATAATGCACAACACTACAGTTGTTTTTTCCCCCCTTCTGTGATCATGTATGTCATAAATTCCTGTGGTTGTGACGCAGAGCACCGCCAGCGATCTCCCAAACAAAGCAAGCTGTCGTCTGAGAGAGTTTTCTCCAAAACACATCGGTTACATTCAAACATCCAAAACACATTATCAGTTTGGTCTCTTGTTAGAAATAGAAATGTATTACACTCCAGGATTGTAGCAACACAAGCTCATGATGCTGGCGGTCCAGATGCACTTTAGAAGTCTGGAGTCCTTAAGAGGAAATAGTGCTCTCCCTGCTGTAACTGAACACTAGTGGAAGAAACATTATCAGCAGTACTTTTAGCAGTGTGAGCCTATAAATACTATTTGGCCCGCTTGCCAATATCTTGCATTTAGATGGTTGAATTTACACCTTACATTAAAAAGAGTCTGCACTAGATGAGCGTGGGCAGTTAGGCATACTGCATGTCACTTTAATATGTCATATTATTAAAGCATATGATGATACACTGGTACATAATTGCCATATGTGGCAGCGTATTAAAACCCTATTGTATGATCTTTATTGTAAAGTCGGCCAGGCAGATGTTGATAAAGCTGTTGAGCTAGTCGCACAAGGATGACAGGGAAAGACACAATGTATAGTTCCACCTGTACAACAGTATGCTAAACGAAATAAGAAAAGAAACACAACAGTAAAAAAAGCTACGAACAAAAGCATAAAAGGATAAAGCAACAGGTCAAACCAGAGTCAACATTGGTGTGGCTTTTCAACAATGAAGAGAACTGAGGGACAAGTGTATTATCTGATGGTTAGATGCTAATGTTTGTCTTTTTATTCTTTACTTTTTGGTTGTTGGATGTCTTGTTGACAGTTTAAAAAGCAAACGCAGGCACCACGACGTCTAGATAAATGTGTTGTCAGCCGTTACTACATCTTGTCTTGCAGATAGATTCATGGCATTTCCTTTTCTTGTTCTGTGTTAAAATGTTTGGAGGAAGAAAAACTTGCATTTTGTGTGTTTCTACCACATTCAAGGTCTCAAATTAATCCATTCTTCAAGGGTGTGCTTTTAGTCTTCCCAGTATCATGTTAGTAAAACCTTTACAGTCACATCATAAATCCCTCATCAACTACCATGATAGCATGCAGGTCCATTTGACAGTTTAACATGTAGAAATAATGGCTAAATAGATTAAATACCAGGTTAGAAGAAGAAGAAAGAAATATATCTGAATACGATATGATAAAAATTGTCAGGCTATCAAAATGGAAATTTCATAGAGAAATGAACTGTTTTAACCCCAAGATACTGATGTCAGCCAGTTTCTGTACAGTTGACAAAAACACCCATTTTAGATTCACAAAGTATCCAAAGAGTTTCTATAAATCTGTCGAGAGCAAAGGGCCAGACTGATTTGTTAACAGTTTTAGCCATTTATCAGGTCTGCTGCAAAAGAGGGAGGACTGAGAGAGAAGTGATAAAGAGCCACTTCCTAACTGGAGGGGAGTGAAACTTCCAGCACAGAGCCAGGCTGCTCTCTCTCTCTCTCTGTGTGTGTGTGTGTGTGTGGCTGTTTCATTCATCTATATGAGTGGTGTAGTGTAATGGGAGAGCATAAGAAGAGCATTGCACTTTCATCAGAAATCTGCTTAGTAAGATGTGCAGTAACACGTGCCGAGTGTCTGCAGAGTAATGCTAAATGGAAAAGCTGTACACACACTCGTGCACGCATACTTAATCTGTTTTCTGATGCCAAACACTTTCTGTCATACTGATAAGCTCATAAAAACCACACACACATACAGCATGTTAAGTAGTTGGCTAATATCTCCTTTTTTTCTCACTTTTTTTCAGTTTATTTGCATTTCAGTGAGTGTGCATCTGTTACTACTGTATCTGTAACCCCACAGCATGGTGATGGAGGGCTGCAGCATCTGTCTACTGTTAGATCAAGGATGTGGGTGTGTGTGTGTGTG
>NW_023339674.1:7221414-7239852 GCF_004916995.1 Morone saxatilis | reverse complement strand
GGGGGGGGGGGGGGGGGGGCATGTTGTCATTGTGTCACCACCAGTAATGAAATGTTGCTCTGCTTCTTGTTAACTGTCAGGAGAAACAGGATGTTCTCCAGCATTTCTAATACTCCTTACAGTGTATGTAAACACATTTAACACATTCATCAACGCAAATTACAAAGTGAGAGTCAAACTGAATTATTTTGACAAATAAGGCAGTTTCTGTACAGTCTTTATCTTTGCATGTCTATTGGGGAGTTTTTGACCACCAGCAATGCTATGGAGCAATTGTTTGATGAGCGGACTGCAGTTTTGTTTGGGCAGTTGAGAAACAGACAGGAAGAAGAAGGCTGGGTGTAAACGATGCAGGTTTTAAAATGTAAAGAAAAAAATATATCTCTGCAAAGGTTTTATGAGGAAGAAATTGCATTAAACATTTTTGTCAGACCTCAAGGATACACACAATGCATTTTGGTGAAGGAAATTAAACAGAATTTGTGTTTGTTTACAAGAAAACTCTAACTTTAAAAGTCATGTGAGTGATGACGGACAGTTTGCTGGTTTTCTAGAAAATGGTTAAAAATCTCAATTTCCCAATGGGATGTCTTCACATTGTTTGTTGTGTTCGACCAACTGCCCAAAATCTGTCAATTTATACACATTATTAAACAGAGAAAGCAGGCCATTATGTTTGACACATGGCATCTCAGCTTCAAAAATGTCTGAAACTTTTTTTATTGATTATCAGAAAGTTTGCTGATACTTACATTTCTTGCAATAATATGTAAAAGAAATAGGAAGGAAGAGAGCTAAAGAACTGACACATATAGAAAGTGTACTTCATTAGTGAAAAGGCTTATGGTGTGATCTTCTTAGCTGTCTGATGTTTAGCTTTTGGCTGTCTGCTCACATATACCCTGTTTACTGTATAGACTCTTTCTCAGTGCTTATGTCTCGG
Organism: Morone saxatilis; assembly: GCF_004916995.1. Classification (NCBI taxonomy): domain Eukaryota; kingdom Metazoa; phylum Chordata; class Actinopteri; family Moronidae; genus Morone; species Morone saxatilis. Next base: position 7,238,909 of record NW_023339674.1, on the reverse strand, counting down.
TATGGGAGAGAATATTTTACTGCACTACGAGCCGAAACCTTGTTATTAATGATTTTACTGTTGCTGTTCATCTCTGTGAGAGCAGTTTTAAAGCTTCTGTCTTTTGTCTCCAGCTGTCTAATGGAAGACACACTCTCCACTGATCTAAACAGACTTATTGGATATAGAGACACTCCTTTAAAACCACGCAAGACTGGCAGTCAGCCATACACACACACATACACTAAAGGCCCTTTGTATACTAGCTGCTTTGTGCATTTTATACATAAGTACTTGTGTTTCAGCTATCAAAGGCAGATATACAGGGTAAATGCTGTGTTATTGCTCGGGGTATGTCGTTCTTCATTTTTTTGTCCATGTCTGCTTGTTTCTCTCTCTAGCTTTTCCCTGTCGCTCTCTATCTCTGTCTTCTACCTCTGGGCAGAATGACAGTGCAAAGTTAGCTTTGAGTGCAGAGCTGAGCTGAGCTGTAGGAAATCAAAATGTAGTCTATTTAATCTTGGTCTTCTTTCTCTGTCTGGCTACTGGCCATATCCTCAAAGACAGGCAGATTAAATCATTGCCAAGTGAACTGAGCTCCTTTATTATTAACATATTCGCTGTTGCAAATATAATATAGTGTAATATAGTGACAGGGTTGTTTGTTTACTATGTTTCATTTCCCCTCCTCTCCCCTTTTGATGCATATAACTTAACATCTGAACTGAAAGGACGTCTCAGATTTCATATCAACTGGTGCATCAGTAGTCCTCAATTGCACCACCAGAAAACCATAACAAAACCATTTTCACATTCCCTTTTCTCCTTATATTAGAATATACTGTCACGTATGTTGAACTACGCGTTTTCTGTGAAAATAGATGTAAAAAGGGAGAGAGAAGGGCAGTATAAGCTGCAACTTTTTTTAACCAGTAGCTACTACGCAGATGTATTTTGAATAGCTGTTGAAACAACCAATGCTGAAGAAGTGAAGTGGGAAATGAGAGCCGAATTTAAAGCTGCTCCTTGTTATTTGTTTGTGAAATTTAGAACAAATATGCGGTAGAGAAAATTCCAGGCGGTGTTTTAATCCTGCATGTTGTGATCCAAATGTTGTCAGCTAGTAGTCTGAAAAGGAGAAACAGAATGAAAGAGAGGGACAAAGATGATACAGAGGGAATGAAAGACAGGTGGTACAATGCTTTGATCAGTCAAATACAGAAACACAAAAGAGAAAATGAGACAACGTTTGAGGACAACAAGGATGAGTGAATATTTATGGAGCATTCGGAGGTGAACACAGACAGATGGAGCAGTTGGAGGTTCACAGAGAGTCAGGGCCGACCTTCTGCTGTCTATTGAGACTGGAGGGACTCTGCAAGGTCGCCGTATGTCTGCAGATTGGGAAGGTGAAACGACAGACAGTGGGACATGAGAGAGAAAGAGAGACCGTGCAGATAGAGAGGGGTGTTTGTTTTGCTGGCGTCTGAGAGAACGAGTGTGTGTTCGTGCTGTCCCTGCTGGCAGTGATTCAGCAGTCTGTTAGGTAGCTGTGCGACATTGGGAGGCTGCTTTCGCCACATGGGAGAGTGTGATCACGGATCAGCTGTACATACGTTATCACGATGTACTGTATCATGACTGAATCTCTGGTTTTAGTCACTAAGTTGATCAATACGTGATGGAATATGCATTCTTATAGCATAAAATAACATTCCCCCTAAAGGGAGAGGATGATTTGATTCCAGAGCACCTTGCTGCTTACTTTTGCAGGGAAAACTAATCTACAATAACATCTTAAAGATAGATAATTCTCTTTTATTACAAGCTGGGTTTTATATTCATAGTCATTTTTGATAACATCGCACTCATCAAAATAATTAATGAGTTTATTGCTACAATAAAGACAGATGGGACAAGAAACATGAGCGGTCAGCCAAGTGTGGTTGTAAACAAGCCAATGATATTATTATTGCAAATTATAATGATAGCTAAAACTCCACAAAAAGGGCCTACACATTAATCCTTTAAGACATGGAGTCAGTATTAGGCCATGTGTTATTTGTAAAAATATGCTGCATTTCATAACTTCTTGCACATTTGAACAGCGTATCGCCAAAGATGATGGAGCATCTGGTGTCACGTTTGTGAATTTGTTTCTCCTCGTTGTTGTTGGTTTTGCAGAGTAATGGTAAAGTTTAAAAATCTTTAAACCTTTTTATCTAAAATGTGTCAGACTTTTCCAGCAGTTGTAGACCCAGCTGCCTGGATAAAAACCCAAGTTCAAACATGGGATCCAAAACACTGCACCACAATTTGTTCTGCCACAAAATCCACATTTTGAAGGAAAAAATGTCCAAGCAAGTGTCCAAGGAAAACTACAATTTGACAGAAAGCTTAAGTCCAACAAAATATCCATTATAGTAAACTTTCCAACAATCACTTCTCATACAGTGTGAAGCTGTTGAAGGTAGGCATACTTCTGCAACAAGACATAGAAAGCCAGCTAATATTACTTCCAACAGCAAGAAGGCCAGCTCTGCGTCTACCTTTTAAATCACTAAGTGGTCAGCAATGATATTTACTCTTATCTGACAGCTTCTCTCTCATTTTCTCTTCTTAGCTTCCGCCATTGTTCTCTTAGGTCTATTTTCTTCTTCAATTGGCTATGTCCATAAAAGCTACTAGCCCAGCTCCAGGTCTGGTACATCAGCTGCATCGCTGCTCTCCATCAGCGTTACCTCCATAAAATATGATCCTGTTTCACCAAAATCAGTGACATAGTTGGTGGTGTGTGACTTACTTCCAAAGCATTGTCCCGACCTGGAGACCAAAGTTACATAGTGCAGGAGCAGGCGTACATGGCGCAGAGTGGGAATGAATTCAGTGGAGCATCAAAATTTGATTTTGAAGCTTACAGAATGAGGCTTTAAATAAATAGAGTCTATGTGATGTCTTAAAGTTGCTTATTTTGACTTACCAAGGGTTCAATACCCTTAACAATACTAATTTTAAAGTGATACGAAAATGAAAGAAGTAGACCAAATCCTTAACTTGCAAGATGTTGCAGCAAATGTTACATGAATCATTGATTTTATTAATAGACTCTTTTTCTTTATTAAATGTATAATATATTCAGTTTAGTTTACTTGTATAATCATATGTATTTCAAAATAAATGGAAAACAATGGTAATATGATATCTGCATCATTTCACTGAATTCTGTATAAACAGGTGTTATGAAAACTGTTCAGAAGCTGATTACCCTTCTACTAAAATGCCATTTGATTTGATTTAGGAGAAATACTCAACAAAGTGAAATCTCTCTCAGTCAGCAGGTTTATTTTAAATAAAGAATATATTTAGCTATTTAGCTGAATATAGTTTGTACTGCACACACATACCAGAAGGCCGGAAAATGAGCTTTCCAGAATCCTGTGGATCAGCCAGGAGGTGCTTGGCCTCATGCCGGAGTAGGAAAACTGAAATGTTTGGCTGTGTACTGATGGCACAAGATGATTAATAGTGTTTCCGTCGTCAGGCTGCATAGTCCTGGACATCCACTCCCTGTTCTCATTATGACTGCTGTCACACAACAACCTTTAGACCCCAGTTTGACCTTTTTCGTCTGACTGGGTCCTCCCTATAATGAGTACGTTTGACTTCATCGTATAATTAGAGGCTGTAATCAATCTGGGAATAATGACGAGATGAAAGAACTTCCTCCAGGAACAGAAGCATAGCACACAATATATATATATGACACAGTTGGCATGCAATCTGGATGTTGGCACAAAGATGGGCTTGTAGCCATTTTAATTAGATGGCATAAAACTATGAAACCCAACTTGCATAAAGGACAGATTTGTATATGTTTATAAACACAGTGTGATACAGTTTTTGTATTTTACAGTCTTGCACTAATAACCCACTGAATTTAAAAATAAAACTTTTTTTTTTTGCTGTTAATATAACCAACAATAGTCATTTTAGATCATGTAGATCATAAAATGTATTACTTAACTGCTTGTTTTTTCCTGTTGTTATTTTAAGTTTTTATTTTACATTTATTCACTGAAACTCTTATTTTTTTTTTAGAGGTAACGTTCCAAAAGCAAATGTTCACAATTGAGATCTTGGAACCAGGGATTTTTTGTCATTTTTGTTTCTTAAACAATTCATCAGTTATCAAAATACTTGCAGATTCATTTTCTGTTGCTCAGCCACATAAACTATGATTTCCTTTTACACAAATGTTTACAGATATAAAGTAGGAGTCTGCAAGTTATTGTAGAAACAAATAGTTTTGGTTTGGCTAACGATACACATTCATCACAGCACATTTTTGCTGAATAGAATGAATTGTGAATGTAGTGTGAGAGCAATCATGAATTCAGTGAATCTATATAGTCAGACAGGCAGTGAGCACAGACCGGTGGAGCACTCAGCTTCGTTAGCATTGTGCCACCTCAGCGCTGACAGGCATGGAGCAACTTTTACTGCCACCCTCATTAGGCACTCAGTCTCTGCCAGCTGAAAACCTCAAACCTCAAACCTGAACCCCACCCCAAATGTCTGACTGTGCCCTAGGACGTCAGTGGGTTTACAGCCACACACACACACACACACACACAAACACACAACACACACACACAACACAACACAACACACCACACAAACACACAGAATGCTGTGGTTGTTGATCTCTTTAGTTCTTCTTCTTTGTCTGGCAACTCCTCCCTGCAACCACATCGTGTGTGCTTTTATGTGTGTTTTAATGTACAGTAGAGGTGGATTGCTGGGATTTAATGAGTACATAGAGATCTATATGTTTACTGCTTTAAAATTAAGCGTGCAATGTAGGGGTGTACATAGAAGTCATGGTTTATGGTCCTGGTTTAGGAGTTACGGTTTGGTGCAAGTTCGGTACAGCGGGGGAAAAACCCAAATAACCTAAATGTGCGTTAGCCTGTTCGATGAGTTTTTATTTACGTATCCTACAACAGTGTAGCAACGCCGACACACCTTGTCTTATTCACAGCTCGGTTCCTGACCAGGAACCTGAATTGAAACTGGTTTAAAGGATTCGGGCGGGTCTTTCATCTCCGGCAATTCATTTGCGCTCGCCATAGTGTGACTGACTCACATGTCAATCGACTGCTAACATCAGCACGTGTTACTAACTGCATATAGCTAAAAGTTTCCATGCAGAACCTGAACTTGTGAACTTTTGTTCTGCATTAAGTGCATCCATCTACAGCACAGCGTGACAGCAACAGATCACAGCTCATACATTTTAGTCTCTTTAAACAAACTCTACTGTACAAGCTGATGATGTGTGTACTTGTATTTATGGGGTTGTATTTATGGGGTTGGGAACAAACATATTTTTACAGTCACATAGTTACATTGCATTCATTTAGCAGAGACTTATGTCCTTTTAATAAGTGGATTCAAACTCAAAACAAAGTTAAAAGAGCAACAGTGAAAAGGCGTTTATTTCTTTTTTAAAGAAATTAGATGGAAGTAATTGCTAACTTGGAGTGTCGAGGTGTAGCCTGAAAAAGTGGGTTTTCAGCCTTGTGAGGACTCTTCTCCCATCTGAGGACAAAACGCTTAACCACCCACATATTTTTGGATTAACTTGGCTTTCGGTTAAAGTCATGCTTTGGGTAAGGTTTGGGTAAGGGCTGCAGTTAGGTATGCAGTGGTTATGGTTTTGGTTTGGGCCTTGTGGGAATTAATGTCAGTCCTCACAAGTCACATAAACAAGCAATTTAAATGCTTGAAGGCAATCAGATTAAGTGACAGTGTATGAGTTAATGATGCAGGGCCATGTTGCAATCAGCTGTGATGACAATTGATGGATAAAATAGTGGGCTGTAAATCATGCCACCCGTATTCAATATGAGACTGTTATCTGAATTGATGGTTCCTAACCTTTGTAGCTTTTGACTCCTTAAATGACACTTGTGACCCCTCACGAAAGGTTAGGACCTGAATGTGGACATTAGTTGTGAGACGTTTTTCTCTACTAACTAAAAACAACTAAAACTAAAATTAAAAACAAACAGAGAAAAGTATAAAAAAAACAACTAAAAAACATAATTGTTACAGATTTTCATACTGTGACTTCTCAGTTTTATCTTGGGATGATTTGGGGGCTTCCAACCCATAGTTTGGAAACCACTGATTCGACTCACCAATCTATAGTATGACATTTTAACCACAGTGGGCCTGATAATGAGATAAATGAGGGGAAGACAGTAAAATGGAGAGAAATAATTGGAATGACTGGTTTTAACGAAGGTCAGCCACCACCCACGCATGGAGATGATGTATGAGATGTATTATTTTTTATTATTGTTTTCATTGAAGAATCACAAATTCTGACAGGGACAGGGTTTTTTGTTTTGTTTTGTCAGATCAAGGATCATGACAGAAAAACAATACAGACTAAATCTACAGTGATGCATCACCACTGGAGGCATGTCCATTGATGCTAACATTATGCAAGACCAAGAGATAAATAGTTCGGCAGGTTGGAAGAATCAATACGTTCCTCTCCACTGTTTTATTGACATAACCTGAAGGGTCATAAGGACCCGGCACAGGAAATAAGAGTCTTAAGGTCTTAAGGTCTCTGCACCTGTATCTAACATTGGTAAACGCTGCTACATGTGCAGTTTTTGACCATTTATATAAGGGTTTTGTTGTAAGAATATTATACTGTTATGCTTTTCAATATACAGTCAGTAGTTTGTGTATGAACATGTAATGTTTTTGTAATGTTGTTAATGTTAATTTTGTCTGACTGTGAGTGTTACAATATATATGCGATTATATACAAGATATTTCATATAGAACTAATTATAATACTAATAATAATGTATTTAACATCTTGAGTGCCAGACATATACTTGTACTTGCAACATTTCTACAGTATAGTATTACTTCATCAAGGGTGAAGCATACTTTATTGTTTTAATTATATGTGACTAAATAACAAATTATATAAAATGTACAAAAATATATGTATATTGTTAGTGTGTATGAAAGTAGCCATAATTATATAAAACACATATAGTAATATAAACTGTTTATAAAGACACTGACAGTCTGTGGAGGCTAAGTAAGAGACAGACAGAGAAGTAATAAATAAAAAAGGATTACACAGAGGGAACTAAGATACTGAAAGACTAAATGCTTAAAGCTTTGAGAGAGACTGGTTATCTGCAGGGGTGGATATCATCAGGCCAAGCTTTGAATGTCGATGCCATATATCACCTCTTGGCCCTGCGCTTCACCGCAGACCTCTGTTAATGTATTCTGGTGAGGAATTTTCCATGACCGCAGCCGTCTTTTTCCTCTTATTCATCATTTAGCTTTTTCAACCTCCCACATACACACCACACATCACATTAGAAGACAACAGTGACTGTTATTTCTGATTAATCATTACTTCATTTATTATACCAGATGACATCATGACTAAATAAATGTTTGTGTAGTTTGCACCATTTACAGGGCTTTTTTTTCTTGAGTTTATTCTCAAAATGTGTCATACTTTCCACTGTATTAAATTTCAATCTCTCAACAGCTTCTCCTGCAGAGTTAGATAATTGATTCATCATTTGATCATATTTCTCTGTTAACACTTTAAAACAGCTTAACTTACAGTTACAGTGTCTATACCTTCTTTTCCCATCTTAAACCAGTTTGTCCCTCTTTCTGTTTTCTTTTATTTCCATCTCTAAGCTTTTCCCCTCTACCATTACCTTATTTGTTTCCACATTGGTTGCAGTGTATTCTCCATCCGCCAGCTTCTGTTATACTTTACTTCCAATTATGGTAATCTACAAAGGTTTAATAGCATTATAATGGTGTTTGCACTTGTCTGTGGAGCCAAACCTGAATGCTTAAAATAAATATTTGCAGAGTCCTAGTGGTTACCCAGGTTCACAGTTTGCAGTTTGTAATAAGAACACAATGTTATACATGAGAACTACACAAAGCATCAAAACATGAATACAGTGACAACAATCAAAATCCTCAACATGCAACTTTATTCTCTATTTGTAATTTAATCCTTTTCTCCTTTTTTATTTGTCCACAGGCTCACTTGCGCTCAGTGGATGTGAAGATCTTGCAGCAGTTGCTGGCCGTCCATGAAGGCATCGAGGCAGTAAAGTGGTTGCTGGAAGAGCGCAGCACACTGACAAGCCGCTGCAGCAGCCTAACCAGCAGCCAGTACAGCCTGGGTGAGGGTCCTGACACCTCCTGGAGAGGCTCCTGGAGCAGCCTGCAGGACCCCAATGACAAGCTAGACAACATCTCAATCGGCAGCTACCTGGACACCCTAGCGGATGACATGGACGAGTACTGCCCCTCCAGCTCGGAGTCAGTCATCTGCTCCACCACACCGCTGGTCTCAGAGGCTACAGCTGGGGGCCGGACAGGGGGAGGCACTGGGGCTACGGTCACGGCAGCTGGAACAGGAGCTGGGGTAGGGGTGAGGTCTGGTACTGGGGCTGGAAGTGGTATTCGGTCTGGGGCAAATGAAAATGGAACTGGGGTTGGAAATGGGATGGAGGTGAAAGGTGGACCAGGGACTGGGGTCACCAGTGCTATCACTGGGACTGGGAGTGCTGGGACTGGAACTGGGAAACCAGCTGTCAGCTCTCAAGCCAAGTCTGATGGCCCCAAGCAAGATGCACCGGTCTGGACCACAGCTGCAGAGACGGGTAAAGGAAGCCCTGTTTCTAAGGGCAACACCCAGACACAAGCTGTTAAGGTTAATGGCGTCCTGGAGAAACCAACCATGCAAACAGGCAGTCCGACTCGCCCCAGCCTCAACGAGAAACTAGGAACCACCCAGAGCCCCAAACTTAAACCGTACAAAAATGGAAAGATCGACTTGGATACTTGCAAAATGAATAGCAAAATGCATCTGGAGTACGACACGCACTGGCGGTGGGTGCAGTCGCAAGAAGATGTGACGTTTTTGTAAGAAGGATAATAACATAGGGGACTAAAGCCACTATTGAACACTCCCTCTGTAACATCAAAGACCAGATCACTGAAGGACAGAAGAAGAGCGAACTGCTGTAGTGAAATGCACATAGTGAAGCTTTCCTTCGACACTGGGTTTGAAAGACAAACAATAACTGTTTTTGTCCTGTTGTTCCCCCCTGTGACTGCACTAACTTTCTATAAAACATTGATGTCAGTATTAAGGTGGATGCACATTACAGGATTTTGACCACATTTAGCCAAACTGGGCTGCCTCAAACAAACTTAGGAAAGTCATTTTTAAAATCCTGTGTCATAGTTTTTCTCAGGGTCTTTCTTGGCATTCCCTGATTTTTCTCTTTTTTTCTGTTTTCTTTTCTAAAGCACAGTGAGACGATCTGCCAGAGAGCTGAAACATGATTTCAGATTGCTTGACATCATTCATCAACCAATGTAATTTAGAGGATTTTAATTAAAGTTTGATCTCATCCAGAAAAATAAACCAAAATTCCTCTGCTTACACTGAATCCATAATTAAAACCCAAGGTCAAAATAAAGACCTCTTAAAGAATATCTGCTCTGGGATATCCTTAATTACTTCATTTGTCCTATGCTAGGCACTCTACAATCATTGACCTTTAACTCCACTACTAACAGCACTGATAGAGCCTATTGTACTGCATTTAGTAGAAGACCAAAGTTTTCCCCTATCAACCTACAAATTAAATTTATTGTATAACCCTGTTGACTTAGACAATATAACTGAACGCTTAATGGTTGGAGACAGTATTAAACATAAGTATCAAACACCTTTTGATAAAATCTGTAAGTGTGTTTCTCCCCGAACTCGTAGCTTACCTGAACAAAAAGTAGAGGATATGAAAATAGAACACTGAGGTTAGTCAAAGTTTCCCTTATTGAGAAATAATGTACCCACTGTTAGCATTTGTGTCTTTGTGGAGCTAATACCCAACCATCTGCAATATTGTATATTCACTGAATCGCAATACAGCTACTCTGTGCATCAGGTACTAGTCGTGACTGATTGTAGGCAAATACTGAATATGGCTAAAATGTTCTCCCTTTTTTTTACCAATGTGGTAACGTGTTAGTTTTTATAAGCAGATGTTGTGCCTGATTGGTGTAAACCTTAACTACATATGCCTGTACTTTCCCTCCTGATACGACTGCACTGTTGTTATGATAATCTGAGTTTTTTGACTGATTTTATTGGTATTATTGTTGTCTCTTCGCCTGGCCTCTGCTTGCGTGTACAAATGGCTAGACCAACAATCTGTGTGCTCTCACCATGTGAGTGTTGACTGGTAAATGTGTTATGTTGGCTGGGTGGATCATTGTGCATGCCCTGTGCTGCAAGCTTTATTGGTTAAATCGTGAGAAATGCGTGGAAGACCTAACACAATCAGAGAAGAAAAGCAATATCTCTTGAAGCCTTTCTACTGGCTTACATAAGCAGCCTCTTTCAGCAAATGAAATCTAATATTATTGTCTGTTCTTCAGGAGTTTCCAAGACTACTGACAGGGAGAGGATGTGTGTGTATGTTTGTGTGTGTGAGAGAGAGAGAGAGAGAGACAGATGCCGACTGGCTGCCTGAGCACAGCTGGCCTGTCAAGGTTTGGATAAGAATAGATGAGTCCCAAAGGTTTTTAAGAGTTTTCAGCTCATTCATCACAGCGGTACTCCATCTCCTACCAGTCTGCAGTTAGTCATGTTGATGCTGCAGGGATAGTGCAACACATTTTACATAATCAGTACAAAAGTATTTATCCTACAGTATACTTTGTGACAAAAAGAAAGCTTCTCGTAAAATGTTCGTCTTACCCTCTGTCCTCCCTTATATGACCTTCTGAAAAAGCCGACATTTGACTCAGTGTTAAGTAACACTGTGCCCTTCGGTACCCCTGTCAAATCACTGCAGGGCTCAAATTCTAAAAATGTCCTTTTAAAGATGGGTATGTTTGAAACTTTTCAAAACTAGTGCTGATATAACGCCTCCTAAAAGTGCGGGTTCTAGTTTTTCATACATTTCATGCACTGTAAGGGCACAGTCACATGCTCGCAAATTCACCTCTTTACTTCACTTGGAGTTTAGTGAACCAATATCAACCAATATCTAAGAAGGACCGTATGTGCTTGCCTCGGCCATAACAAAGATACATTTTTCCAAGTGTATTCGAACCACCAAACTGACAGTTTGCTAAGCCCCAACCTCATTGATGCTACACCTGTCAAGCTTTTTGTTTTTGCATGGCACATATGCAGTTAATAACGGTAACATAGCAGATTTACAACTTTTTTAAACAATGGGTCCTTGTTTTCAGAAAGAGGTAGACAGAACCTTCTCATTTCAAGCCAGAAACCGCTGACTTTGCCATCTAAAATGACAGTATAAACCATACTGTAGCTAGCGATAATCGATGGCCTTGAGGATTAATCAATGGTTTGGCAAACGTAATCTGCTATCAGGTCACATTGGCTAGAGTTGCTAGAGTGTAAACTTCTCCAAATCCCATAAAGTGCTAATGATTGAGTTTGGAATGGTTTAAACACACTGTTTTCCACCTTTACACATATTACTCTGACTACAGCCCTGTTTACACCGCTTAAACACATGGAGAAATCCTTAGCTTGACAGGCTTGTCGTTCAGGAGATGGTTTCAGCAAACTGTCAATCAATGGACGGTGGCTCTTTCACTCTATGTAAAGAGTTACTGTTAACTGCTTGCTTTAATATATAATGCAAATAGTTGTTATGCCATTAACTTGAAGTCAGCCAGTCCAGTCAATCAATTCACTTTCTGCTAGGTCTCCCTGTAAAGAAAATCCTTTATAGGCAGCACTGAGATGTTAAACTCAGCATCTCCATTTGTTTGAGCCACTGAAGTGTTTCCTCTCTCCTACTCCTGCCTTTCTTTTCATCCTACTTTCCACCACCACACTGGTTCGATGGAAATATTCAGTCTGTGCCAACACACACATCATGCACACACAATGCCCTCTCGCCTGAGACAGCACCATAAAGCCAGCACCACAGAAACAGCGACTGTAGGCCAGTCCTGGAGACAGGAAAGGAAAACTGTGCTCAGACTGGACCTTGAACTCTTGGACGAGTTGGAACATAAAAAATCTGTCCCCCTGTTTTTCTTTCCCTCTAAATCTCTTTTAATACAAAAAAAGAGCATCTATCCATCACTGGATACGTATTTCAACCATGGTATATTATCCAGCCACAGTATAGACATGAAGTCATTTAAAACCTCCTTCCTTTTTTAACATATGTGTTGGCTGTAAAGCAATACAGTATGCCAAAGAGACAGCCTGCTCTACTAGTTTGTGGTTTTCTTTCCAAATTACCGAGCCATATGGGGGGAAAAAATACATTTTAGTGCAGGGAACAAACCTGTAAAACACATTACATCAAGCTATAGTGTGTCTCTCTGAATCTATACTGTAGCCCAAGATGTTGTAATGTGTTTTCACTGAGAACATCCAGTTTAAAATTGGAATATGAACATTGTTTTAAACCGCTCACTGGCAGAGATTTAATGGGTGTAGGTGCCAGGAGAAATGGCTTGTGGCCTCATTGTTTTTGAAAGAGGGATAATAACTGCTGTGTGCATGGATAAGAATGGAAGTGTGACTAACTGGCAAGCTTGTGGAAAATACCTTTCAGTCAAAGCTGAAAGCTTCTCTTCACTTTCCAGAATTTTCAGAGGGTATGGATTCAAAAACAACCTGGCAGACTTGCTCCCTAAAATCCTCTTGTTCTATCCTTTTATGATGTCCAGGATTTATCAGATGTCCAGTGCGTGATGTGTTTGCCATGGCTTCAGGTGCCAGGCACCCTCCAGCTATTCTGGGCACTAGACAAACAGCATGATTACATAGATGAGTGGATATCCACACAGTTGCCATGACAATGAGGCCAAGGAGGCTTCAGCTCTAGTGGCTACATAAAACAATGTTGACTGCAGTGCCAGTTGCAATATAGCAGTACTGTTTGAATGATGGCAGGTGAGATGAAGGAGATGATAAGATGACTTATGATGAGTCAGAATACCAAGCATTACAATGATGTTTAACACCTTTATAGGTAATTTGTGATGAATCCTGTTTACATTTTCTTCCTAATAAGGTTGATTAAATTTCATATGTACTGATGGTTTATAGATCAAGAATAATAAAGAAGCAGACAACTTATTAACATTTTTAACTGCAGACTTGATTATTAAATCCCTTTTATTTTATTTTTTTAATATTATTTTTCAGCTTGTTGGTCTTTATTTGGTGGTACAGCGTAGGCAGTGAGCTACCGGGGTGCGCTTAAACCCTTTTTATTAAAGACTTATTAACATTTACAACTGTAGACTTGATGGTTTTTTTAGAGCATCACCAAATACAATGGATAAACACCAACCAATGCAAGCACTTGTAAATGAATGACTTATTAATCATTATAAGGCCACTACTTACAATTTATACATAATTCATTAAGGGTGACTGAGGAAAAGATTTCTTCCAAAATCTATTTAATTTCAGTGATGCTTTCCTGGTTAAATAAATAACTCACATGAATAAATATATAAGTCCAAAGTTAAATAAGACATGTGTAAAACAAATGCTTACCTTTCTTGTCCAGGTGCTCTAGAAAGCTGTACTCCAGATGTCTGCTTCTCAATGACTTGCAACACTGCTTTTAAGCTTTTCTGTGTTTTTACATTAGGAATTTGGTCTTTTCTGTTCCTTCCTAATGTAATAAAATATCAAATTAAAGGGACTGATTAGCAACATTAAAATGGTGAGAGGCAGAAATCATCAGAAGCTACCCAAGGTATCGATTTTGTGTCCTTCTTTTCTCATTCCCCACTACTCTGTTCGCATTAGTACACAGCTCAGGCACTCTCTCTCTTTGAGCTACCTGAAATGCTGTCAGGAGGTATTTGCCTGTAAGTTTTGGACATTTTTGAGAAGCTAAAAAGACTGGTTGTGTCTCCCTAGAGGCAGAATAGAGTGATAAACCACGAGCTGAGAAGTGTAACACACAGCATGCAGTTAAGAGGAAGCTTCCACTCCTCCGGTGTCCTGCTGTTTTCTTCCTTCTTCTTTTACATACACAAATACACACACACACAAGCACAATTTATCCCGGGACTGACGTGGGTCTCTAGGTACCTGACAGCTCCTCAGAGAGAACCATTAAGCATTTCCTTTCCTTGACTCTTATTTATACTTTATCCCTGTGTGTGTGTTTTGTTCACATCCCCACACAACTGCTTAAAGAAATGAAAGTGAATTGAAATAAACCCCGCTGAGGGCACACTGGGCTCTGAAACGGGCCCAAAACTTAACTTGGGCAACACAAAGCTTAGAGGATTGAAAGATAAAAGCCACAAAGACCGACTGCAGTTCACTGGATCAGTCGAATCAATATCTTGCTTGAGTGAGTGAAATTGTTTTTATTTCCATGGTACGATGCATTTTTATTATTTTGTTATGCAATGTGTCCAGAGAAAAATGTTATTTTTTTCTTTGTAAAGTGGAAATGTTCAAAAATAACTAATTATGTTCATTAATGTAGAAAACTATATTATGCAGTATGTAAATTATATGAGCTTATCCAATGATTAAAGATATTTTAAATGTTTTTTCATGTGTTTTTATTACCTTATTAAATAGGGTAGTGGGACATGCAGTTTGACCTCTTGATCCTTTGGATAGACTCTGACACTGTATAAGATATTTCCCTTGAGGAAAAACAAGCAAATAAGACATTTAAAACCATACTGTCCCCACTTCCACTTCCATCAGCTGCTGTTTTTCTCTCCTGACCTCTTAATGTAAACTACTCTGTGTGCTTTCAGTGACCTTTATGTAGATTTCTAATCAATACTTGGACCAGCCCCTTCCTCCACGCTTACAAAGGTTTAATCAATGCAGATCCATTAGCATTCAAAGCACTTACTGGCCATTTTCCAAAAACAACTTCAAAAGTAGTATAATATGCAGTTCGATGAGAATTGAGAAGGAATCAATGTCTTTCTTTGGGTGGTAGCTTAAAGAAGGTATATGGTTGTGTGTTGACTTTGATAGAAAGGGTACATACACTAATACATTATAGTATATACAGTATAACTTTAGCCAGGAGATAACTAAATATTTAACACATGTAAGAGTAAGGCCACTGTTCAGGTTTATGGTTACTAATCGCAAATGCTTCCTTAAAAAGTAGAAGGTCCTAGCATTTACTTTCATAAATTATTTTAATGTTTTTTAAATATTTTTGTCCAGAGACAACAACAACCTACTGTAGAAACATGGTGGTTTAATATGGAAGACTCCATGGAACAATAGACATTAGATCCTTCTAGATGTTACACACTGGACCTACAACAAAAAACACATCATAATTATGATATTTTTATTTGTAAGTTATCCATCTTTTGCATTCACACAATGGGGCATAACACCTCCTGACATGCTCACACCTTCATAAGGTCACAGGCTTTAGCCCCAATGTGGTATTTGATTGTAAAGAGCTTCTTCGATAAGCTGACATCCTCCCATCTGTATATTCAGTGTGTGCTCATGTACAAATTCAGTGTTATCCATGTCCCCAACCTTTCCAGTTACAACTAAGCAGTTTTACTGTTTATCTGCTCTAATGGGGGCAGATAGTATCAGTCTCATGTAATCTACAGCTCCTTTGTCTGTCTGTTGCTACCATATTCTCACTGGGTTGTGTGAAAGGAGGGTGAGGGGATTATAAAGGAGGGGAAGATGGTGGGATTGTGATGCAGTTGTGTTGTTGTTGTTTTTTGCAGATCTGAACATAAGCTGGCCGGTTTAACAGATTGAGGTGATGTTGGCGGGATGTGTGAGTGAGAAGGTGGTGTTTGTGGTAAGAGGATGGGTGTGATGATGCCCTCTGGGTGGGTGAAAGCCAGGACCCTCAGCTGTCAAGGCTAAAATGTGGATTAGTGAGGAATGTAAAGTGTGGTGGCTTAGTCTAAAAAATGATATAAGTGTGTCCACTGTCCTGTGTCCACTTTCATCAATATGACCGACCTCTGGCTGCAAATAATGTTGTTGCTGTCAGCTGTTATTTCAGTGCACCTAACTCCACCCCTCCTCCTTCACAATTCAGTCAGTCCAGAGTGTGATGTGACTCCAGATCCAGTCACTTGAGCTTCTCAACAATCCTGCTCCAGCCTAAAAAATCTTCTAATCCTCACCACCGCTGGTATTTAGACTCTATCTAGGATTCCTACTGCAGTTTCATCACCCTATAAATGTAGTAGTTTCATAAACGTGTTAAGACTGCTCAGCTATTATTATATTAGGCACTCAAAAGCCAACAAATTAATTGAATTAATAAGTCCAGTAAGCCTTGATTTCTTTGTTTCTGTGATTCAAGTATTTATTATTAAGGACTAAACATACAAATGTCAACAGCCTCTATTGATAAAAAAATAATAAGTACAAGCAGCATATAATAGTTAAGTTGGGGGATTCCCATGAAAGTAACAATGTTTAAATAATGAATGTAAAAAGAAACTGACAAACTAGATGAAAGCTTTTATATTTGCTGTTCTGAACACTGCTGTTGAGTTGAGTGAAATGGGAAACATCCATCCACACTGATTGATTGGAAGGTGATCTATAAGGTGCTGTGCAGAAACACTACAGGCATCAGGTCTTAGCACCAATTATACTGACAAACATATACATAACATTTTAAATGTAAAATAAAAAAAATTAATTATTTGGAATTTTGCACATTACCATTTCACTTATGACAAACAAGTCTTCCCTCAACCCAACTAAAGCTGTGCAGACAGGGTGCAGCTCTGTTGAGATGATGAAGTGCTGTGTTTTAATGCTGGTGTCAGTGTCAGCCATTGATTTTCACCGTCCAGGAGACAGTGGTTTTGTCTGGTAATGCACAGCTCTGCTAATTGAAGCAGGCTAAGTGTTTGCGGCTGGTGTTGATGCCTGTGTCAGCAGAGTCTTTTATTTTACAACCAACAACCACAAGAAGCAACCAGACCCCGCTGATGCTAAACAGACTGTAGAGCAGCAAGTTTTAACTCGCAGTCCATCAACTGATTATGCAAATGCCACTGGTTCAACCTGTGTTCTATTCAGAGCCCTGACACGGTATTTTTATTTCCACTTGAGCGTGTTTTTTTCCACAGTGGGTGGCAAGTGCATGGAGTACACGCAAACAATGTGGATAGGCTGTAAAAGCAGAGTGCAACAGTGGGAAGGTCAGGAGGAAGGCTCCCTGCTTCCAAGACTGGGGGGGACCCTGGAGAGACACAGGGGGTTGAAGGAGAAAACTATGGTAATTTGACATTTTGTGAAATCTGCTTATTTGCTTCTTGCTGAGAGCGGAGAAGACTGATATCACTGTAATGTTTGTACAATAAATATGAAGCTAGAGCCAGAAGTCAATTAGATTAGCTTAGCATAAAGACTGAAA
>NW_023339674.1:7199071-7221376 GCF_004916995.1 Morone saxatilis | reverse complement strand
TTTCTGTTTGTGTATTTACTAAACTAATGAGATATAGTGTGTTCTTTGTTGTTTTTTTAAAGTCCCCCTCCAGACATGTATTAAGAAACTAAAAAAAGGACAATCTCTATATTAAAATCCTTAAAAATTAATTCTACTCCTACCTCATAAAAAATTCCAATCAATAATCTATGAATATGTAAATTGTCTTTATTTCTAAAATTTCCTGCTGGACACAAGATGTCTCCCACTTCACTGCGAATAAAATTCATTTTGCTCAGATTTTCAATGAGCACACAGAAACCTTCCACTTTCTGCAGATGAATGTGAAAACATCCTTCTAGTGTCAAACTCTGCACATACATCATTCTGCACAGTGAAGCTCAAACAACTTACTGTAGGAACTAGAAGAAAATCATATTTTTTGAGAGTAGGGGGACTTTAGGCCAAGCTAGTTGTTTCCCCACCACTTATGGTAAGCTAAACTAGCTATCTCCTGGTTCCAGTTTAACATTTAAGATACAAATATGACAGTGGTATTTATCTTCTTATCTAACTCTCAGCAAGAAAGAAAATAAGCTATTTTCCAAAATGTCAAACTACTATAGAAAAAAGTTGGTTAATTAGAATTGGATTAACAACAGATAATTTCTATTACTGTCAATTTATAATAAGTATTCAGTAGATTGTGATGCATATGAACTCTTGATGTAGACATACTATGAACACTTTGAATCCCTGTGCAGATCTGATGAAAACACATCTGACCTTCTTCATTCTGTCAGCTGTCCAATCAGGTTAAGGATAATAGTTATAATGACTCACAGCCACACATAGTACCACTAATCTCCCTCAATGTCAGGACAGCAACTATTCTAAATAGTTCAGGTCTTCCAAAACTGGAGGGGAAAAGACCACAGGCCCTCTTCCACTCAGCCTCAGTGTGGTGTGAGAGGAAACCACAGATCAGGACCTCTTTATCCCCAAAGTGTTGTCTCTTGACCAAACATCACCACAGCATGGACAAATGAATACTTTCAGGGTCAAGGAAAAAAGATATTCATAAGAGAATGTAAGAAAGAGTGTATTATTGGGGGTGAGCTGTTTACAGAGTGAGTCACCTTCTAGTTTTCATTTCATGGTTCAGTATTGAGTTGGATACAGAAGCATGGCCAAAAAAGAGAGAGTGTGAACTCGCTCAACTTTATTGAAGCAGATGAAATACAATTTGATGTGGATTCAGGAGACATCAATCCATCAGCTTCTTCATGGTCTGTGACATAAGCTCACCAGCTGGTTGCTAACTTTGTCTGATGTTTAGTGCTGAATAGATTGTATCGAGCTTTTTCTCTATAAAACAGCTGCCTGCTGTGAATAAAAACGAGGCTATGAGAGAGGTGAGAGTGAACCAAAACAGTAAACTTGTGGCCGGACAGCTAAACAATGAGGGGAACTGCAGCCTCAGGTGATTCATCACTACCATCGACCCCTTTCACATTGTTATTTTATACATTGTACTATAGAAATATTGATTATAGCCACTTAGCTGACCACTTTCTTGACTACTGGATCACACTTTTCTGTTTGTTGTCTAAATAAGTGGACAATAGGAAATAGGAAATTCCCTCTAAAAGTGAGCATAATCATAATAATTGTGTTATTTCTAGATTAATAATGTGAATATACTCTTTTCTCTTTGCAATATCTGTGCTCTCACACTGTAGCTCCATGTTATTACTCCCATCGCCGCTTCCTCCCTCTCACATTCACAACTACTTAGATCCTGTGACAGTTTATTAGGACGTTCCCAGACAGAGGAATGTGCATGACCGTCCTGCGAGCTGGTTGCTACTGTCAAGTGTTTTTACTCCAGGGGTCCCCAGGCTCTATGTGACGCTGAGGGAAACAAACAAAGGGGCAGAACTAGGCCGTGGTGTTCCCACCGAGTGACGTATCTGAACGTGGGTCAAGGTCAGCAGAGGCCAGGCTTTTTGGGGATTGTTGTTGGAGTTTCCAAGGGCTACCCGAAGATTTTGTGGTGAAGTAACTCATGGTTGGGGATGAAGCCATCTGTTTTGTGTTATTTGGGCGTGCATGTGCGTGTTGGTTTTTCAGCAGGATTCCTCGGTTACTTTCAGCATATCAGCAGGTTGTTGTCACTGAGGCCATTTTGTGTTCACTGCTCACTGTTTGCAAGATGTAAACATGTTTGCAGGAAGATATCACTCTCAGCAGCAAACAGACAAGATACAGCCAATTAAAATAGCAGACATAGGGAATAAAAACATGACAAATTAATTCCCATGGTTATATCCCTTTCACTTTGTTTGTTTGTAGACAAAATGGAGTATTGATCATGTAATCCCTGATCACAGTGTCAAGGCTCCTAGATTTATTCTTATTCCACTTACACAATATTTGGTCCTTGTATTGTCGGATTAAACTGACCTGTTTACACTATAGAGGAGGTTTAGAGAATAGTTCAGCAGGGACAAAAAATATAGAATTACACTTTTCTGAGCCAGAATGAGACACTCTGAAAACATATCAAGCCTCATCAAACTGTGTAATTGATTTGTTAGAAACACATATATGTTTTCACGGTCTCTTCCAAATGATTTTGTGTGTTATTTTAAATTAAATTCATAAGTGATGGGGCGACCTAGTGGTTTTTATTGGATTCATCTATCTTCTCTCAATCCTTGTCATCTCTAAAACTGCCTACCATGAAAATAAAGGCAAAAATGTAAAATATACTTTAAAAAAATCCATACTGTAAGTGGTGAGTTGGATGTTTTTGTATTGTATTGTTGTAGTCTCGGGGAGAGAGTCAGCAAAGCGAATTGTGATGAATGGCTCTAAAAATAAGCATACACAATGGGATTTTGTCAAAACACACCAAATACATGTAGTCATTGTTTGAGAGTTTTCTTTCACAATGTTCTGAGTAAGCATTTTAGTGTTTTTTGTAGTAATTTATTTGAAAGTGAAGTGTGACAAAAGGTCCCCAGGAGGAACTTAGCCAAAGAAATTGTCATCCTAATTAAGGCTATGGTTTGGTATGATGCCCCAAAAAGTTCCCATTCCAAGATTGTTTTTAAAGATTTAATTGCATTTTTGTTTTCATTCAGATCATAAGAGGTATCTTACACTTCTCAATGAAATCACTGCATTCAGTTGTGCAATCGAGGTACTTTACAGGCCATAATGTCCACCCATACAGGTGTTTTCACTTATCATGCCTGATTAGACCTCTCCTGAGGAATGTGTGAGCATGGACAGACTGGTCATGATGGACACCTCTCTGACTCTCTAAATGTTTTGTTGCACCTGTTAGGGTGAAAGAGTTACACCACAAGTAGCTACACCAAACTTCAACCTGAGGTCTAATCAGCCATTGTCCTAACAGACACTCAGTAGTTGACTCTATAGTGAGCAGTAAAAATTTTATGATATTTCATATCATGTTCAATCCAAAACAATAACAGTACAGAGAAACTGATAAACTGTTTAACCCAAATAGTGTCCACAACTACTGCAGGAGGTTTGAGCAGATTATGTGTTTTCCTAATATTTTTAGGAACTTACTTTTAAATAATATACTTAATAGGCTTCTTTTTTATAAATGCAGGATGAAGCTGTTGAGCAGAGAGTTAAGGCTCTGTGAATAAAGCTTGTCTTCAGGTCTTCACCAGGCCCTTAGCCCTTATCTTGTGACAATTTAAAAAAACTTTATATCTTAAATAATAATGAAAATTTTAAATAGTTTTCTTCACAGAAATGAATGAAATGCTGGAATATAGGCCTACTCCTACTATTGTTTTTATTTTTTTATTCTTAAACCCCTTAAAATTGAGAAAGTCTGGTCGGGACCCCAGGTTGAGAACCAGCGATAAAGGGCACTATATAGTAAAAAGCAAGATTTTGTTTGCAGCCTTAGTATAACCCTAAGAAAACGTTCAGAGCAGTTTCCTTTTCTACAAGACATTGTTAGGGGGTAAAACCAATCATGACTGCAGTGATATTGCTGTTACATGGCTGTATGGGTCTCTGGGGAGCAGTGGTAGAGCTTTCCAGTAATGTATTAAAGGAGTATAACACACCATAAAGACAAGCTACTGCTGACACAGCTCATGGAAATGCTTCACATTATACACATTCATGCCCATCTACATACACTCCCTCTTTTATGCACACATAGCCATACTCATATAGGTCTATATCTGCACCACTCTGTCCTGTGTCACACCCTCAGTATCTACTTCATCTGTGAGTCAAATGAACTGTAAAAATACCAAAGTAATTGTCTAAAACTGCCGTACATGTTCAAAGAGAAAATGGACTATCAACCCCTTGGCTTAAAACCTACTTTGGTTGTTCACAGATCAAAGGAATATCTCCAGAGGGGGGAGTCAGAAAATAGGGAACAAGTGCACAGAAGCCTGGGGTGTTGCCTTGCCACATGCTTGTTGTGGACCTCAAACCAATTAGGCCTTAATTGAGTGTCAGAGTGAAACGGGGCCATTCGGCTGAGCTTCTTTCACCCTGTTAGCCAGAGACAAGCATGCTTTGTGACACACGTACTGACTGATGTGTAGGCATTTCATCCATCCGACCCACTTACGAAGAGGCTGCCCCAGGTCCCTTTTAGACACTCATGTTCATGTCATGTTTTCGCCAACAAAAAGTGGACAAATGGGTTTTGCCATGCAAATGATTGGGTTAATGGTTTTGGTTGAAAATCATCTGCTTGTGCCCTATAAATATGTGGGGTAATGGTTATTTTCCCTCCTGCGCAGGAGCAGAATAATGGGTCACAATTGATGAGCTCTTTGGTGGCATCTTTCAATACCAACAGCGTGGAAGTTTGTTCTTCACCATCAAACTCGCTTGACCCAGTTTTTCTGTTCTGTTCAAGAATATTTTCTCCATCTCTATCATCTGATTAACATAAAATGCTCCCGACTATTCATAGAGACAAATAACTGGAAAGTTCTAGCTCTGAAATGAAATATTGCCAAGTGTGATGATATGAATCATACAACAAGCATAAAATAGCTCATATATTTACAACCTGTCTGAAAAAGCAATATGCATGTCTTTCCAAATTCTCTCAGAGGCCTTCAGCACAGAAAGGGCCCCTAGAAAGGGGTCCCTGGGGTCAACACAGCTTCTGTCTACATAGTTTTTTCCTCTCTCATTTTCACACACTCCCTCACTCTGTTTGATCTGCTCTGTTCCACCTGCTGCTACATATGCTTTTTATTTCATATGTTTTAAATGCCTATTCACTGTGGCATCACCATATCTACATTTTTTTCTTCATCTTTTACTCTCTGTTTTCTCTCTCTCTCTCTCGCTCTCTCTCTCTCTCTCTCTCTCTCTCTTCTTGTGTCTCCTTCTCCTCATGAATGTTTATGACATCGATTTCCCTACAACTGAGCTGCAGTTGAGCCAAGATTACAGATTACAGGGAGAGAGAGCGGCTTTACATTCCCAGGGAACCCAAATCTATCCAACTCGTAGTGCTGTGATGCCTGGCAACTGAGCCAAGTTTTTTTCTTACCCCCAGTTTACTAAAAGAGGGAGCACAGCCAGTGCAGCATGCACATGCGGCTCCAAACCAGTGAAAGGCGTTTTTTTTCTTTGCGGTCATGGAGTTTTGTTGTGAACTTATCGCAATCTGACCTTTTCCCCAGATGTTAAGGCCCTCAAAGCCAACGTGGATAAACATCAGTAGCTAAAGCCTTTCACGATTGCTGCACGATTAATGGCAGGCGATCAATGAAGGATTTACAATGTCAAGCTGCTAAACCTTTCTCCTGATTCCCATTAACAGGGTTGATGGCAACAACCGGAGCATGAACAGTGACGTCAGTACACAGACATACACACGCTTGTCTTTTTGTCAATTTGTAACTTTACTGGTGGATGATTGATAAGATTGTATTGCGCTGGTGAATGTAGTGTCACTATTACAGCATAGTAGCAGTAGTTTGTGATAATCAAGCTGAATTAACTTTCATTAATGGAGCGCCAGTGGATGAGAAATTGATTTTTATTCATTTTCATCCCACAGAGTGATTTCAGTCTGGTTTTGGTTTACACAAATTCACTCATGCTAACCATCATGTTTTGGGATTTAGGTACATGTGACTCAATTTTGCATTTTATCCAGCAGTGGTGGATGTTTTCTTACTACAGTGGATAACCACAGCTAACCAGTGACAAACATTTCACATGTACTTTCCAGAAAACAACCCTCCTAGGTTGGGTTACCAAACTTACTGCTGATGCCATCTTTCTCTTTCTTAAGAGAATCATATCATACACAGTTTTATGGTTTACAGAATTGTTAATTGTGACACTATTTGTTGTAAATGAAACCTACAAGGCCACTGGCATGGTCCTTTAAAGCTAAAGTTTTACCTGTAACCTCTCAGCCACCAGAACACAGCTGTGGATTAGCATTTCCTTTCTAGTCCTCTTCCAGACTTTCCTCTTTGCCTCCTCTGTTCTTTTCTCCTCCTTTTTCCACAACCCAGAGGTGAGTCAATCATTTCCAGATGACAACAGCATCTCGCTCAAAGATAAATCAGTCACCGCACGTAGGATTGTTTTTGTTGTAATACCAGACAGATATTTCCTGGGAGGTTTATGGAAGTGTTTGTGCTGCCATTTCCAGACGGATGGAACCAGGCAGAGATGGGGATAAGGACCAGGACAGAGAGAAAATGAATCAATTAATTTATTATGTAGCCAAGCACACATTTATGTATGATGCCATTAGGCATTTTTTTGTTATTTATTAATCAGCATTTGTTTAATATATGTTCTATATAAAATGACAACTGTAAACAATGAGCTGTGGCATTGTGCCATATTGAATGGCAAAAAACTTTCTGAGAATACTACGAATACCAAGATATTTAAGCACAGGATTTATAATGTTATTTAACAACATATGCTCAGATAATTTTTTTGGTGCATTGGAAGTCTGGTGGAGTAGCTACATGTTACATTAAAAGTTACTGTACATTATGTCATATTTTTTTACTTTTGTAATTTTGGCTATAATACATTAATGTAAATAAATATTTGAGCTTGAACTTTTACAACCCTAACCCGTGTATAACCACTAATAAAAAAATATTTTGTGGAAAAATTGAGAGTTTTTTTGGAACATTTTACATGTTGTTCTTTTCACACATTTGTCACGCTTTTTAAAGCCTCTAGAGAATAAATCGCTTTGAGTCATTGCAAATGGCTTTGAACAAAACCATTTGTGCCAGGAACATTCAACAGCTCATACGGTCTTCAAAAGAAATATTTAAGATAATATGCATAATCTTATTTTTCCACCAGAGTCAGTCTTTTTCCACTATGGAATAAAAGCTCAATCTTAAGAACAAGATTACTACATTTCACAGTTACTTAATTTGTTTACATCACCTCACTGGTAAAGTGTTGTGAGAATTACAAAGCCTTAATCAGCTCAGAAAATCATAAGGAGAGCTCCTTAATGGTCCGAATAACTTACAATAAAGAGGATACAGTATTTTCCTAAAAGTGAGCCTTATATGCAATCATAAAGTTTCCTTACTAGAGTCATTCTTTCTGGGAAGGTCACTCAGCTCTCACTTTTCAGATTGAAGCTCAACCTTTCTTTGGTGATGCTAATTTGTCACAGCTGAGAGATCAGCAGAGCTCCAAAGAACTTTCACATGTGCAGCATTTCTGCTGCAGGCCGTCTTATCTCACGACCCCACGTTAAGCTTCTGGTTTGCAGACCAGGAAGCAGGTAACAGGTCTGCTGCCGGGAGCTTCTGGGGGAATCTGGGTCACTTGACTAGACATAGCATCACCCTGGATGCTTGGTTTTGATCTGTTTGATCATGAGTAGGATGTAATTTTGCCTGCATCTTAATTTGAAACACTTGTGTCTCACGTTGGGATCCTTGAAGTCATTATTACCTTACAAAAGATCTCACAGCACTGTTCAAAAAATATAATCCTGCGCTCCATTACCATAAAACACCTCTCCTTCTCTGTGGTGTTTTCCTCTCTCTGTTACCATATCAAACCAAAGCATGGCACCAGGCCTCTGTGCTTTCAGCATGCAGCTCTCTGCACCATCATGTCCTTCTATGGCAAATACAAGAGACCCAGCACAGAGGGCTTTTAAGGATACAGCTTGACATCACTGCAATAACGACTCACTGAGCTCCCTAAGTGGTGCTTTCCTGTCCTCGTGTGGCTGCAAAATGCAAATACATCTGTATGATATATTGATCACAAATATTAATTTACTTAAGTTAAAGTACTAAAACCACACTGTGAAAATATTCCACTATACTTAAAAGTCGAAGGTCCAGTGTGTAACATTCAAAAGGATCTGTTGGCAGAAATGGAACATAATATTTGGGTATGTTTGAATTAGGGTATAATCACCAGAAAATAAGAATCATTCTAGTCATTTCATTGATTTCAAGGGGAATCCAACAGGCATTAAGAATACCTATAGAGAAATAGCCAATCTTATCGCTAATGGTCTTGTTTATGTAGGTCATATAGAGGCATCAGTATTAAATTGAGACTGTTTCATAACCAGTTAAAACTCCTTGTAGTACATTTAAGTATAAGTATGTAAGTATTATCAGAAGAACTGACTTAAAGTTTCAAAACTAAAAGTTACATAAAATTGAATAACTGAACTACAAGTACCCTGAATTTGTACATAAATACAGTATGTGCTTGCACTTTTAACATGTAATTTTATAATGTGTATAATGTTTATGGGCCTCTTGCTGTCACAGTTTGGTTTAATTCTTTCAAAGCAAGCACAGGTTGAGATTAACTGCTGCTAAACAGCAGTTATTGTGGATGTACAATCAAGTTCCCTTTAAGATCCACCCAACGCAGTTTACTGAAAACCAAAAGGAAAAGTCTGTTTATTTCTAATTAATTACTAATTTGCTATTTTACCAATTGCTATAAGGCAACAAATCAATGTCAATAGCCTACACATTTCAAACAAATGTCTTTGTCAACTGGCACTACAATAAAAGTAAAGTAGAACTTAAAATCATGCTTACTGTCTAATAAAGAATATATTAAATATAAAAGCCAACATGACACTGCAATGGGAGTCACTTCTACAATGTACAGTAGTTGACACATGTTTTTTTTATTGTGACTGTTACTCTTCAGTGACCTCCTCAGATCATCAAATACTCTCTGAGGCATATGTGACACTTTTTGAACGTACAATTACACAATAACATTTGTACTGGAAGCTGTCTTTTGACCACTTTAAGTGGTGAAATATATGCACTATTAGAAATATTAAGATGATCCAAGCAGAAAAAGAACGGACCCTTTATATGGAGTTTAATTACTGGCCCTTAAACCTTAACTCGTGTATGCTTAAGGTTTGGCTTAAACTTAAGTTATAGTGACCTCTAGTGGCATCAAAGTGATTTCTCCAGCTCAAAAGAAATCATGCTGAAGAGACTATGTGACTTGTTCCAGACAATAAGTGGTTATACTCTTGAACAGTTAAATAAAATACTAAAATACAGAGCTTACTGGACCCTGTGTGTGTTTATGTAATCACCAACAGGATTCTCATCTATATATTTGCCATATACTTAAGTACCATACAGTACAGTGTGTATACCTGTAGACCGATGTTATACTGATGTATTTGCTTCTTGCATCCACAAGGTGACACAATATCACTGAAGTTTAAGTTTTTTTTATTAGTTTTATGGTTTTATCTTCAGACTATTTATGGAGCAGTGTCACAACCCTGAGGTCCAAAAAAGTTAGTGATGTGCTCGGAGATGCACTCAACAAACAAATGCTGCTGCTCTTAAAGATAAAGGGTTGAACATGTACAATGGAGGAAACTTATTGGGAGTTTTGATAAAAAGCCTTTATTGGTTACATGTCTTGTTTATGACAATCCTGTGCAGATCTTCATCAGGGTTTCAAATGAGGAGCCAATACCTGGCCTCACCCACTTTTATACATTCATTCAGGGGTGTGTCCTAATTAAGTAAGTGGGACAGGTGGGAGATAATGATCATTTATGGATTACTTCCCTTAACTTTCGCAAACTACTAAAACTGTTGAGAAACAAATCAAACACGGTTAAATACAAAACATACTTACATACAATTACATAAATTCTATAATTACGCCTGGATATACTGTTCAAGTTTGAAAAATCCCAAAACTCCCTCTCTTTCTTTCTGGTATTTTGTATATTGCCTCAATGATAGACTTTCTGAAGCTAAATGTGCAATAAAACATAGACTATCCTTTGAAGAGGCACAGAAGCAATGATTGTTTAATGAGGTTTGGAATCGATCAACCCGTCGGTTAGGGGTGGAGACCGTTTGCACACGCTCCTCCAGAGTAAGAGTAATTGGATTTTTAGACTTGATGCAACAGTATATCTGGACATAAATGAATGAAGAAACATTTATTTCATTAATATTTTGCATAGTGTGTCTATTATTTGAGTCAATACCACATGTATCGTTATTTGGAGATTTCAGTTGTTTTGTTTGTGATATCTTAGAGAAGAACAACATTTATGATCTCGCACCTGTTGTTCAATTGGGTCACACACCTGATTGCGCTTAGAGAAGGGTCAGGACAGTGATCACACTGACCTCTGTTACAAAAACCAGACACACTCACAATAAACACTTTATTTTCACCATGAAAAATAGACAAAACATCTCAATATACAATGACTGTTAGCTGACCATTTCCATGTTTCAATATTTTCATAACTTTTAATTTCTATTCTCTGGTTTCAAATATACATTCTTTTGTCTTTTATTTACACCAGTTCATGTTAATGGCCAAATACAGAAAAATAGATATCACATATCTCACAAACTGTAACAAGAATCTCAAATACATTACAGCACAAAGTACAAAAAGACATTCTTTGGGTTGGTGGGTGAGTTAGTCCAAGCAGATGTTGTTGCACAAGCTGCCTACAAATGCAGTCAAATTTGTGTCCAAAAATCACCTGCAGTATTTCACAGACTACATCTGTTTTCATCATCAACTGGTTTCATTTAGTCACACCAATAGCGTTGGAGTGCCTTCACTTCACAGTCTTATGTGCTTTGAGGAAGCCAAAACTGCACAGATTATGTGCCTTTTCTCTCTCGCTTACTGTGCGTTTATTTATTCTCT
Organism: Morone saxatilis; assembly: GCF_004916995.1. Classification (NCBI taxonomy): domain Eukaryota; kingdom Metazoa; phylum Chordata; class Actinopteri; family Moronidae; genus Morone; species Morone saxatilis. Next base: position 7,210,177 of record NW_023339674.1, on the reverse strand, counting down.
TTGAACCTCTTTCATGTTTCACTTCAAATGTAGTCGAAATGATTCAGCAGAGAACGAAAGACAACTTGTTTTCTACGTTACGTTGGGAGCAGATGAGCGAATGTAGGCACACACAGCTTTCCCACATCTTTTTTTTAAATGCAACTAAGGTATCACCACCTGTGAAATATGCTGTATATATAGGATGTTAGAAGCCACAAGATGCGTACCTCCTCTATTGCTCCCTTCCAGTACACTGCTTGTACAGTCTGTCTGCTGCTCTCTGTGAACATTAACTGTACATTATTCCATTAGTCTAACCCTCACTGGAAATACGTGAGTTAAATGTTCTCAGCAGTTGCTCCTGCATCAGTACCTGATTGCAGCGGAGCAGTGTGGCACAGTAGATTTTGGGTTTTAAAGCCCAATAAAGAAAGAAAGAAATACCTATAAATGAGGCTTGTGCCGTCATGGCGTCTTTTCCTCCAGAATACAATAGCAGCATTGATGAAAATCAATTTGCAATCATACGTAAGTCGAGGTATTTTTACATTTTTCACACCTCACTGTCTGAAGGAACATATGCAAATCCACTTTGGTAATTGCTGATTCATGACGCAGACACAACTGATTAAAAGGTGCACATTTTCATTTAGATGCAGTCTGAGAGTCACAGCTGGGGTTTGCTGTCTTGTGGTTGAGCTGTGAGTTGCCTTGTGTTGGGAGCAGTTCTGAACTGAGGCAGGTACAGCGGACAAAAGCCATGTGTCGATGTTGACAGCAGCTCGCTGGAGTCCTCAGGTCCCAGCAAAGGGTGCGACTCCACAGGACAGTCCTCTCTGTTCAAAACTACATTTTTAAGCAGCTCAATTTTTGTCTCCTCTTCTCTCTGCTCCCCATCTTCCTCGCTGTCCTCATCCTCTGCACGATAGTCCATTCCTAAATAATACAAGTCCTTCTCCTCTCTCACCACCTCTTCGTCTCCTTGCTCTGATGTTTCAGAAAGCTCCTCCACAGAGTTGTAGGAGCGGGAGCGTCGTGGGTCATCCAGCTCCCACAGGCCACCGGGGAAAGATCCAGAAATGTCTGAGTTGTTGGCAGAAAAATTGCCTTCATCACTGGAGCTGCTGCCACTACCATCCTTGTAGTGGAGATGAATGGGCTGCTGCTCCTGCTTCGGATCAGAGAGCAGGACAGTGGCGTACGTGACTGAAGACTGGGCCGAGCTGTCAGTGCTGCCTCGGGACTGGTCCCCTGGGAGGTTATCTAGCTGTAACTGATCAATTTCTGGGCTTGAACTGGTTAAATCATCTAGATTAAGTGCAAAGGAAAGAGCTCCACCTTGGAGCTCCTTACTCTCCAAGGATGGGGCTTGGTCAACCTCTGAGTCAAACCCTGGAGGAGGCAAGGTAGTGGCTGGGTCGGGAATTAGGGACACAAGTGGGGTTTGGACTAACACCGTAGTCAGAGCTGAGAGATCAACCTTGTCCACTATGACAACTTTGGAAATATTCTCCGACGGAAAGAGCAGCGGCCAGGGTGGGAGGCCCTCTGGAGGTCGGAACAGGTGATCAAAGGTATCAGCCTAGAAGAATAGAAAACAAATATAAAGGGCAAAGTAGCAGCATTAGTTTTCAGAATTTGAGCTGGTATACAAATAAAAAACATATTAACAAGAGAAGAGATCGCAGAGATTCCAATTATAATGAAAAATGATTAAGAAGGGAGATGAACTGCATATTTTCAGTTACTGTATTACACCCTGGATGTAAACGACTTACATAATAGCCTACAAGATGTTTCCATTTCCATACTTATCAGTGATTAGTGATAGATAAAAAAACACAGAAAGATAACTTCAATTTACACCACAGCCCTATGGTATACAGGTGTTATAAAACAGAACGCTGTGCAAATGCATATTGTATTGAGTTAAAGGAATAGTTAAAAGGAATAGGAATAAGAAAATAGATTTAGATGAGAAGAGCAACACCAGTTAGCAGAAGTTACAGTTAGTTTAGCTTAGCATAAAGACTGGCTATGTCTAAAGGCAAAAAATTTGCCAACCAGTCCCTCTTAATGTCTAATTAACTAATTAACATGTGATACCATGAGTTTGAATGCATGTCGCTGTAGTTTCACATTCATTTTTACCTTTTTGAAGTCTAGTCCTTTGGCCCAGGAGCACTTGTTTGGGTTGGGCACATCCTTCCACATAAACTTTTTCATCCTGGAAAGCAATGCAGCAGATATTGAGGTTTCTTTCTGTCTAAAGGCTTTTTTACTCCCTCCCTCCCCTACCTCCCATCAGCTAACATCAAGTGTAATTACACCCTTGCGACCTGTTAAATGTCACACTCCTTATTTTTCATGGTCACTGTCACTGCTCTCTAAATTAGACTGCACCCCAGAGATTTATGCCATTTATCATTTCTTACAGGTGTCTAAGTAAATAAAAAAATCGATATACACTGATGCAGTATAATTAATACCTTGCACAAAAATAAATATGAAAAAAATAACTTTAAGATATGCATGTAAGTGTCATGCTGTTGTAGTATTAAAACAAGCCAAACTCATTTAACATCAGATCTTCTTAATGGTTATTTTCATCCTTTTGAGTTTAACTGAATTTAATTCCTGTAAATACATCTTTGGGGTTTCACGAGCGCTTACTGGTTTTGGGAGAGGACCAGGGTTACAAACAGGACGATGGAGAGGAAGGAGATGATCATCAGCATCATGTAGGCTGCAGGGTCTCCTCTAGTCGCTGTAACAGTTGGAAAAGACACATCAGACTTATAATTAATAACACAATTAAAGTACTGGCACTGTGTGACCCTTAAACACTTCAATGGTGAATATGGAACTGATATAACAGTCACGCAACTGGAGCATACCTGTGGTGTAAATTGGCTCCCCTTCTCCATCTGCAAACACAGGGTACAGGGAGAAGCCACACTCCTCAGATCCAAAGAAATCACCTGTAATGATATAGAGAAATGATTTTGGCTCAGTATACTTGCTCGTTTACAGTGCTGTAAAGAAATAAAATAATAAAAAGAACAGACAGAGAAGAGATCATGTTACCTCTTAGATATGTGGGACGGTCAGTGTAGGGAAGTCTGGCCCATGTTTCTCCACTCTGGCCTTTGTGATAACCAGAGTCCGGTTGCCTCTGTGGAGACCACTGGACCACCATGAACATGGGCACAGAGCTGTTGTCCAAGAGACTCCAGGACAGAGACACACAAGTGCTGTTGATCACCCTCACACTGAATGAACGCACACAGTGGCCTGCAGTATACAAAAGGAAAAAACTGAGTGAAAAAGGTGCTTTCAGGTGACAGAAAATAAAGTGTACTCCTTAGCATATAATCTCTATGTCTCTACTGGATGAATGAAATAAGATTCTGACAAAAATATTCCCTTATTTGGTGTTTTGATGGTTGTGGTGGAGAGCAACAACAACATGAGTCATTTTAGTTGTTTAGTCGCTAATAACACTGAAAACACATTTTCTCTGAATACTTATGGGAAAATGTCTAACAAACATGGTGAAGAAAAACTATTTTGATTCTGCTTACTTTTTTGTAATGCTTTTCTCTGAATTACGAGTAATGAGAGACACAAACAACTGTCTCACACACACATCAACATCCCACTGTATTACAGAGAGAACGGTCATTTTAAAAAAAACTCATTACCTCTGTCAGAGTGCTGCTAATATTACTACACTACAGCTAATGGCAGTAGGACCTCAATCAGTGCCTTTATGGGCTCTCAAGAGACACATGTGTCACGTTGTTGTGGCTGTTAATCCCCCCAGCTTTTATGTATAATGTTCTGCCATAAACTGGTTATAGTGGCAAAGACAAACGGTAAAAGCAGGTCATTGTCTCAGCTCACAACCTTAAAAATGGTAGCTAAGAAATATATTTCTGAAAGGAAATGAACAATGAAAAATGAAAAATAAATAAATAAATCTTCTGTTTCATTCACTTCTTTATTGTTTCCATCTGTCACATAATTTGGAAAAAAAGGAAAATATTACTGGAATACATGTTTTTTTCAGGGGTTTTGATTAAAGCGGACCTGGTTGTTTTCTTGCCAGTACATGAGCACCTGTGTCTCTAATGTAGCCCTGACCATGAATCATATATATCAACCTCACTATTGTAAACCTGAACTTTTTTTCACAATGGAATCTTTTGATCTCGGCTACAGTTTCCACGTCCTTACTGGAACATAACAGCATGGAACAGAATTCAAATCAGTGCTGAAGAAACTGTCTTTCAGTTTCTGTTTAGATTGGTCTTACATTTATGGTTTTAGACCACTCCTGAGTTGTTTTAAAGTCTGGTTTAGGTTGTTTCTGAATCATTGTAACAGAAACTTTATTCCCTTTTATAATCACATTTCTGTTTAATTCTGATTTGTTTGCCTTTATAGTGTAAAGCTGCATTTCCATCATCAATTCATCTTTGATTTTTTTCCCCCAAAACAAAATAACGTATTTGCCATTTAGTCAAAAAAGGGTCCAAAAAAAGTGAATTGAAAAATGTCAAAATCCCAATTTCTGAGAGCCCAAAATGATAACTTTAAAATAATATGCAACAGAGAGAAGCTACAAAGATTCACATTTAGAAAGATAGAACCACTGTATGTTTGGCATTTTGCTTGAAGGACCTAAATGATGATTTATCAACAAAATCAGTAGTAGTAGTAGTATTTGTTGCCTGGTTCAACTGGCAGATCATCTTAACATTCAAAAAGGCAAATCAAATGGCTAGAGAGAGTGTATGGACCACACTGTCCTTCCCTCACTCAAGCAAACCTTGAGAGTTCAGGCTACAGAACAAGAGAAAGGCTGTAAGATTACTGCAGTCTTTGCAAAGGACAAACAGTACTGTCACTGCAGTGCGAGTAATAGTTTGAATGTCCCTGCAATATTAATGTAATACCGACAATGTGGGACTTCATGTCCAAATAGTAGAATGGAGTCTGTGTATGTGTAAGAAAATCCCAGCTCACTCACGTTTGGGCTTTCTCTCCAGCATCATGTTGATGTTGTTAGCCGAGCTCCCCAGCCTATTGTAGGCCTCCACAGTCACAGTTTGGAGCACCTGGTTCCACTCAAAGCTGTAGGAAGACACCAGCTGGATCTTCTCCCTTATCACAAAGCCACTTGAGGTCTGGCGCTGGACTATAAATCCGTCCACGCAGTAAGACTGTCCTGACATTTGGAGATTCTGGGGGACAAACATGAGGAAAGTCAACATTTTTAATGCCATGTCTTAATTAGAAGCCTGAAAATGTTTATATTTCTGTTTGTGTACCTTGAACAGCAGAGTAACATTAGTCTGGTTTCTGTATGGATCATCCTGAAGGATTCTCCAGAAATCAGGGCCACGCTCAGGAGCTGAGGGGAGACCGACAATTGCATCACATGACAGCTTTTACCTCTGTGTTAGAGGTGGAGGAGATGTGTGTACGATTTTCCATTAGAGCTAAAATCAGAAGGTCAAATGTAATTTAATAGGTTACATCAGGCATCTAGCTTCACCTGTCAAAGTTGTCATAATCTTAAAAGGTTAGTGTTACTTAAAATGATGTTCAAGAGTGAAATGAATGGTGTTCTACTGTACCTCTGCTGTTTTGAGGTGTGGAGTACACAGAGTTGCTCCAGTCGCTCAAGTAGCCAGTGCCGTTAGTGGGCATGCAGCGTACTTGCACTGCATACTCCCGGCACATGTCCGCCACTGCGACCTCCGCCCACGGCACCCGCACTGGACTCTGGACCTGCAGGCATGACATTTTAGATTAGGGAAAATAAAAGTAATGGGAGGTAGTGCACATTTCAGCTATCTTTCCACTTTACCCAAGCAAAGAGAGACAATTAATTTAAAGTCAAAGTGACCAGCTGAGTCTATGTCAAAGCATCACGCATCATTGAAGGAGACATTAGACTGGATCTATGTGACTAAAATGTTTGTTCCTGTTCTTGGTAGATAAACAACTGTCTTAGGTAGGTAGAAAAACATTTTAGAAAGATAATTAGATGTAAACCATGTTGCTTTTTACAACAGAATAACAGAAAAATGTCATCCTGTTTCCTTATTAGGCAATAATTATACGCAAATTGGTGTTTAGAGTTTGCAACGCATTAGAGGTTGTCGTCTGTTGTCCTCGTCTATTAAATTGGTTTTCAATAAAGGTTAGTGAAATGCTGTCCAGGGTGCAGACAGGCTTACCTTCCACTCGGGCTGGGCTCGCATGGCGGATGGTGAGTGGTACCGAAACTGACATTGGAGCCCGTCGACCGGCAGAGACGGCGGCTCCCATGTGACCGTCAGGACCCCGCTGCTCTGGCTCACTGCCTTCACGTTAGTGGGTGTGTGGGGTTTCACTGCAGAGGAGATAGCATGAAAAGTGAGTGAGTTGGTCTCGTGCAGCAGCAGAACTTCTGATAAGGATGCTCATAGGTAACGGGAAAAGCCTGACAAGTATTCCTCAACAACAATCTTATGTCAGGCCGTTTATACTGTTTCTGTTCTTCTGGGAAAAGTAATGATTACTTTAACCTCAGTATTTAAAGGTTCTTTCTAACATACAACTTTTTCCCATATGAATATTTAATCCAGCAATAGTTTCCTTTGAAGTTCCATTTTGCCTGAAGAATTGCGCTTTGATGAATACAAATACAAGTTTTATAGTATGCCATTAAGATATTCCAGATATTCTTCAATATCTCAGTTAAATATGAAGAAATTGATGTTATTTAGATATTTAAAGACTCCCATTATACATAAAGTAATAACTTTCATGGCAATTAATGACGATAAGCAATTAACCTTTGATGAACAAGATGCCCTATTCAACTTCAGTGAGATAGTTAATCAATATTTCATTATTTGTGACCTGAAACAATGCATTGTGAATGACTGACTTATTGTTTAACTGCTTAAACAAAGCTGCATTTATAAAAATGTAGTAGCAGAAGGAGAATAATTTACACCGATATAAGACTAGAAGGATCTTCAAATCCAATCTTCATGCTCACCGTGATCTATGGGGGACAAGTAGATGGGTTTAGACCTGATAGGGCCAAGCCGAGACGGCATTTCCAGCCACAGCTTGTAGCAGTTCATCCTCAGGGGCTGGATGGTGCAGGTTTTCTGCTGGGATCGAACCTGCAGGCAATCAGGTCCCATCTCCCCCACATTCTCACCCGCTCTTTCCCTCTCCTCCATCACATCACACGGCAGGTCAGCCCACCTGCCGAGAAAATAAATGAGTTATGTAATCAGGATACAAAAAAGGTAACTGTAATCCACTACAGTTAGAAAAAATACATTCATTCCATTCATTGTTCTGTTGTCTTAAAGAATACACAAACTTTTGTGTTTTCACTTAAGTAACATTTTGAATGCAGGACTTTTACTTGTAAGAGAGGATTTTTACACTGTGGTATTGCTACTTTTACTTCTTCCATCCCTGCAAATCAGTACAGCTCAAACACCAATAGTACAGTATATACTAGATGCTTAGTTAAAACAATTAAAGGCCAATGGCAGTTTTTGGCGACTTAGGTCTTTTTTTTTTAGTTTTGAAAATCATTTCTATTGGTTATGACAACAAGGAACAAGGCAACGTGCTGGAATGAAGCCAGACGAGGCAACAGACAATCGTCAGATGATCAGACAGGTTGCAAAAAAGCCAACGGTTAAGTCAGATTATCAAAACCACTGTATGTGGAGGCAAAACTGAAAGCGAACACATCTAAAATGTCTGTAATAATGACTCGGCACGGTAAAAACTTGGTGCATGCACAAACAACCAGGATGTTGATCTGTAATGTATGAAGGATGTTTACAACAACAGTTTGGGGATTTATTTTTTTTAACTAATAAGTTTGGCTGACCTGGAAAAACCTGATGTTTGTTGCTCTTCTATCAGATCTCTGTTTAATGGTACTGCTACATTCCCACATCTCAGAAAATAACTTACCATAGCTAAAACCAGGAAATGAACATGAAATATACTTAAAATGACAACGCCTATCACTTCAAAGTAGCAAAACATTTCTTGTCTATTTTTTCCATTCCCATTTAAAAGATGGAGAATTTGACTGTACTGGAGTAAAGAAAGTCAGTTACAAAGTACAAAGCCTCCGCAGTACATGAATAGCAATGAAACAAAAACATCATTCTGTCAGTGCTCATTGTTATAGTCTGAGCTTCATTCTTATAGTGGAGAGACTTTCTGTTGCTATGAGGTCAAGTACCAATGACATAGTTTACTGCTCAAATAAACTTCCTGGTACCATTTCAAGGGTGTGTTCAATAAAGGTGCAGTCTGGTACACTGTGTTCAGCAACTTCCAGGTTTTCAGCACACTGAATTCTGAGCATTGATTCAAGGTTTCATTAACAATGCTTGTACAAACATCCAAATACACACTGAAACAAACATGTAAAATGTAAATTGCTGCTTTACCAGGATTTCAATTCCACTCGAGTCCGCTCTGAGCTATTCCACCTACAGTCCATAGCATCGATATCGCCGTTGGTTTCACAGTTTATATTTATGGACGCTCCTGAAACATGCAGAAACACATTTATGTAACAATAACAACATTCACCTGAGATAGCCTCTGTGCACAGGGATTCTTTTGGGTTTACATTGTTGTGCTGTCACATGTCCTCACTCTCTTTCCTGTCTTTGTCCACTGCAGCGGAAAACTGCTGCAAGAATAGACATGGACCTCCAGCAACTTAAAAACATCAATATCTGACTCTCACTACTGTTCTTAACCTTACATAAATTATGTATTTTTTCTACGTGAAAATGCACTAGTAATAGTCTTTAACATGATACACTGGTTCCCAACCTGGGGGTCCTGACCACCACTAGGGGTCACCAAAAGGCCTCTTTGATTTTAAGTGCAAGTGTGTAAGACAACTTTTTTTAACATATATACAGTTGACTTTTATCTTATTATTTAAGATATAAACTTACCACAGAGCCTTCACTCTGTTAAATAGCATAGTCCTACACAGTTAAAACAACCAAAAAGCTGATAGAACAATGGCAAAGTGAATCTTATAAAGTATGTATGATTGTTAAAAGTAAAAAAATACACAATACAGACAAAGAATTGTACAAAAAGTTCCTAAAATACCAGGAAAACTCACAGGAAATAATCTGCTCAAAATGAATCGAAATCGCTCGTTTAAGACAAACTTTCTGCAGCTGTATTCACTGTACAGTTTATCAGTTGTTCTGTACTGTTATTGTTATGCAGTGGATATAATATGAAATATACATAAAATATGTCACTTAGTCAAGGGATGTCAGTTTACAACCTGTGACTGAAAAGGGGTCCCTTTAAGAAAAAGGTTTTGAACCAGTGTGTTGAAGGATATACAGCTAGACAGTCATGTGTTCTCTTCATTTTCTTTTATTAGAAAATCTTGACTGTTTAAAACTGCATGAGACGGTAAAATATTTGATGGACATGTGAATTTCTCGATAAGAGGAGAATTTAAAAAAAGACGTGTTTGGAACTTGCAACATTTCTTTGCACAGATTACTTGAGCATTCATAGGACTCTTTGTAGTGAATTATTCAGGATTAGGAGGATCATCAATTAAATGCTTCAAAACATACTTTGATTAAATGACACCAGTAAAGGTAATGTTGGTGTCATGCCCTTCCTTTAAAAGGGAACACACACAGAACCAGCTTAAAGCAGTTTACAGTGATCTTAAAGGTATTTCATTCACTGTAAAACCTGGTGAGTTAGTTCAACTCAAACTGCTTGAGAAAACCGATCCGTTTAAGTTAATTCACTCAGTTTAAGCATGAAAGATATTTCATTTGAGTAACTCATATTTTTAAGGTAACTTAGGTAAATTTTGTTAATTGTACCCATTCCATTTAGTAAATGTAAGTTACTTATTTAAAATGTGTGAACAGAAATAAACTGAACAAAATTAAATACATCTCCATACAAATGTTGAATTTACTCAGTTTTCTTCCACTAAAGCAAATCATTACATTACCTGTCAAAACAGATGATGAAAACAGATGACATGCAATAAAAACAATTAATTAAAATGGTAATCAATTAATTTTCTGTGCTTTTTTTCACGTGACAATATCAAATCCTTACACTTTGTGCGAAAATTAAGAATTATATGGATGCATACTTGGGCTTACGATGATTAATAAACTGAGATGAAAAAAAAATAAAGTCAAGAAAACAAGTCAATTAAGCAAACTAGAATTATATAACCTGTACTTAAAATATTGCACAAATTTAAGTTCACCAAAAAAGTTGCTTCAATAATTATTCTTTTTTTTTTTAAATTAACTTTTTTGGCAGGATTGATTTATGTTAACTAACTTCTTTTATTAGATGTGTTTTCAGGTTTTACAGTGTTTAAACTCCCATTAAATGTATTCAGGTATTTACCCACTTAAACTTGCTGCTGATTTTAGCCCTATGGATAGCTCAACTCATCAGACATAATCACAAATTGATGGCTCATTACATCCCATCAGAACAAAACAGTAGAGGGCAGTAGACACCTGTGTCTGTCTGTGTGCGTGTGTGTATGTATGTGTATGTGTGTGCGTGTGTGCGTGTGTGAGAGAGAGGGCGAGAGTGAGAGAGAGAGGGAGAGAGTGTAGGTGTGAGACTGCACTGTTTCCAACTCCCCCAGGATCTGGCCCAGCCACCACTGCACACACAACAACGTGCCCCAGGTTAAATATTAACACAAACAAACTGGAAATATGATAATATGGCTCAGAAAATATTCAAATTGAAACTGCTTTGGGTACTTTTAGAGTGACGTGAGCCTCAGATGTAGTTTCAACTTTCATTATGTGATTTGACATTTATTGTACAGTAATTCATGTCACAGCCTTTGCCATTGGAAATCTTGAAATATTTTTTAAGTCATTTTTATATTTTTAATGCATCAGATTTTGAGCGGTACACAAATGACATACTTATGGCTCTGACAGTGATTTAGCGCTCTCAGGGTAGCATAGAGAACCAATTTTCAATGTTGGGAGGTTGCTGAGACTTGTCTCACAAATAATTATGTTTTTAACT
>NW_023339674.1:7198538-7199041 GCF_004916995.1 Morone saxatilis | reverse complement strand
TAGGAGTCCCCCTCCACTGTAAGTGTGACCCATTACTACTAATACATCATGTAATGTTGAACCCCAGGGTGTTCAGCTCTTATTTAACTGTCATCAGATTGATAATTTCTATGACGATAATACAATCCATAAATGTACTGCAACTATACACACTTAAACTACCACTAAAACCGCTCGAAGTCTATCTTGTGAGTTCAGTTAGTCTTGGTGTCGCTTCTGGGCTACTGTAGAAACATGGTGCACTCCATGGAAGGCGACCTGCGGCGTCTCTAGATAAAAAAAAGCGCTCATTCCTAGGTAATGAAAACAATGATTCTTATATTCAGGTGATTATACACAGATGAAAACATACCTGTGAATATTATATTCCATTTCTGACAGTAGATCCTCCTAGATGTTACACTATGGGGGCGGCTGTGGCTCAGAGGCAGAGCGGGTTGTCCCCCATTTGGAAGGTTGTTGGTTCGATCCCCAGCTCCTCCTGCCACGTGTCGAAGTATCCT
>NW_023339674.1:7198006-7198438 GCF_004916995.1 Morone saxatilis | reverse complement strand
ATATGTCACTTAGTCAAGGGATGTTTGAGTTTACGCAATGATGAGATCCACTGACATAATATTTAGCTGCAACAAAGCTCACCTTCTACATAGATCTGACTGTATGAGCGGGTCCAATTCATACACTGCAGCAGGTCATACAATCCAGTCTCCGAAGGTCGCACTGTGATCTGGCTGACCTGTTTTGGGAAAGGAAAAATCTGAACTATGAAGTTATTTACATCATGTAATGTTCCCAAAAGCGCACAAAGAGTTGTAGCTTACCCATTGGCTGACTGGGTGGTACTGACTGTGATCAAGCGTCCCTTCCATGTTGAGCTTCCATATGGCTGTGCTGGCGTTGATGTTGTGGTTGAAAACACAATACACTGTTACGTTCTCCCCTGGTCGCACCACCACTTCCTCCGGGATGTAGCTCACCGCTGCACGCAC
>NW_023339674.1:7189709-7197977 GCF_004916995.1 Morone saxatilis | reverse complement strand
ACACACACACACACAGATTGATTTACACAAAGCACCTTTAAGGAAAGAAGACACAATAACAAAGACCCCTCTGTTGAACACATGCCTGACTCATTCTCATTCACCCAAAGATTCCATGTAAGTTTTTACAAAAGAAAAAAACTTTTTCAGGGATTTTGAGAACTTTTGTTTGTTTGTTTGGTCTGAAATGGGTTGAGTGTGAGGGGTGTTATCTAACCACCCTCTCAGATGCATCTTAAACCACATCTGTGTCTGAAGATTGCTGTTGAAATGTGAGTCATCTGCAAGACAGGTGAGCAGATCAACAAAAGAAAACTTTGAAATTAATTGCAAAAGCTATTTCCAGACTCATCATTGTCCAAACCTTGTGAAAAAAGTGTGCTGGGGGAAGATGTGTCCTTGTATTTTCTGCTCTTTTTTTTTTTACTGCTTATAGACAACAATCATTATTTTACCTTAACCAAACCTTTCATTTAATTTACTTTGCTGTTTTTGGAAGACTTCATCATCATCAAAGTTACTGTAGGTCGTTTATTGGGATGACTCAGAGTTGTTGAGTCTCGCAAACTTTTAACCCCATGACACACAGACACGTTTTTGGACCAGGGTCAAGTTTCCTCGTGTGATACAGAGAAGAACAGCATCCCTCTTTAAACACTAACACATACACATAAATGTGTACACGAAAGCTGGTATGCTTACAAACATATGTAACCTAATCCAAGTATCACAATATTAAAGTAACTTTTGGATTACCTCAAAAACAAATATGCAAATAAAAACGTATCAATGCAAGTGTATTCTTTAACAAAACAGAACAATGTAACCTTAAAAAAGAAAATAGAAACGGAAAAAGTTTGTCCTCAACTCAGTGTATTTTTAAAGAAATCCAGATTTTTACTCAATGTAACTGTAGTCTGATTATGTCTTTTTATATGTAACTTTAATGGATTACAGTTACATTTTTTCTGTATCCATGTGATCCGTTACTTCCCAAGCCTGCATACGAGACCCAAACGTCTGTTCTGTTGTTTAATGCCCTAAGGCTGATGCTCACATTTTAATTACCAGCCTGATGTTGCAGTGCACAAACTGACAAACAGCTGACATGAACAATTTATAATTTCCGATGGTGTTAAAAGGATTATTTATAGTTTTCAAACTATTCTTGCTCCCAATTCTCAGTTCCATCGTTTTAAGTCTGCTAAGAAGTCTGCACATGAATGGCTGCTTCATGCTCAGCTCTTTGAACAGATTTGCTGCTTACTGACATTTTCCATGTCCATCAGGTCATACTGTGGGATTTGTAGCAGGTCACTAACCTTGAGAACGACCTCAGATTCAGAGTCTATTGACAGTGACCATACTGGAATGAGTTCTTCCTTAATAGCTCAGGCTAATGAGCAATACCTGTTTTAATCATTTAGCATGACATAAATCTTCTTGAGAGATAATTGAAGTCAGTGTTTGAATCTATCACATCTGCTGGACCTCTCAGAGAAGATGAGAGTTGAACTGCAGCCATCAGGAAAGATGTTTAAAATGAATCACTCCCTAATTTAAGGGCCCAAAGTACTCAAATGAAGAATTAGTTTATTCTTATTTTATTCAACAAAATTGAAAAGAACATTGGACGTTGTCTGTCAGTAAAATCATTAGGAAACAAAATTACACCTCACCGTAAGCACACTGATGAGCCAGCGTACGATATTTGAGGCAGACTGACAGAGAGCGACCAGTTACAGAACAAGAAGGACTGGTTTTAATGTTACTGTGTGTTTATGTTACACAGCAGACTGTAAACTGCATGTGTTTATTTAATCATCTTATATATATTTAATTTTAGCTGCCAAAACCACCCAAAAAGTTAATCAAAAAAACTAATTCTACTCAGGGCTACAAACATCAATTTGCTTTTCATAGCAGTTTGATTCGATTTATACTGTTAATTCCCAGCCAGCGATCTTTGTCATAGTTTATACCCCTCCCTCTCTCTCCACTGTTTCCTGTCTACTTCTTCACTTTTCCTTTCCAATAAAGGCAAAAAAAATATGTGGATTGGCTCGATCAAATATTGATATATGTGATCAATATTGTGTTTGTGATTAAATCAACATATATTTCTGCCACCCCTTAAAGTCTCTATGAATATTTCTCTAGATCTGCCCCTCCACAGGAAGTTATAGATGCTGCATTGAATATCGATTACACAAAACCAGTACAGGGTTGTACTGAGCAACACAGAGGAAAGAAACAGTGGCAAAAACCTTTCAGCTTGTACAAAAAGTATCAGTAAAAAGAACACAAACACTCTTGTATTACTCTCTTTATATAAACAGTTGGAAGGGAATGGTTCTTACTGTCCAGGTTGATATGGTGAGGTTCACTCCAGTCACTCCACAGTGGAGGCTTGTCCAGGCTGGAGCAGCGAACCTGGATGATGTAGTTCAGTTCGGGCTTCAGATCCAGAGATAACCGGGGCTCTGCAAGTGCAGACACCACCTGGAGACAACAGAGAGGGAATCAAAAAACACAGAACAGATAAACTGGATAGGATAGTTGGGCGATATTGAATCGAATTCCTCATAAGTGTGGTTGAAGATTGGTGTCTCATCATCCGTAACAGTTACAAAAGCACACACAACCAGAGCTGGATGGTGTGCGTGGGCACTTGTAACTTCTGGCAGTGTCCCATGAAAGCCATTTTTCATGTGTCAAATTAAAAAGCCGACTCTATGGACACACAAGGATAGTAACGGCAAAGTAGGAGATCAGTTTGTTGGTATCTATAATTTTATAAAATAGAGTTTTTCCACATCCGAAACGATGGTCTAAGAATAAAGGGTCGTGTACGGATTGTAAAGTCCTCAACTTTAACACCCAAAGTCATGGAAAAGATAAGAGAAGAGAATCACTTAAACCATATTTCATTCATCCATCTATAGTAGGTCAACAGCACTGGATGAATCATGGAGCTTCTGATCCACTGCTTAACACTGAGTGCACTGTTGAATGCTAAATACACTATATGAGGCTATTAAAGACTGACTGTGAGCAAGTTGCACTAAATAAACACAAAGTCGTGTCAGTGGAAATGTGTGCTGTGTGTGTGTGACTCATTCCAGGCATGACTTACATCAGTTTAGTAAGTATAACAAACCTACTATATGTTTCAGCACGAAACTATGTTTTCAGTTCCTCCATTTCAAGCATAATTTGCACCTGGTGTCAAGGTTTTTGTTGAAATCTGCACCTAACAATTCCTGTTTGAAACCAAATAAACTGAGGTTTCTGTTTTGTTAAAAATAGATTGGGACATTTTCTTTTAACACTTTCTAATAAGGCACCCTTTATTAAAGCTGCAGTAGATGTTTTGTTATATTTATTGGAACTTGGAAGTGGAAAGTTACCTACTGCAGATTTAAGGGTTCATGCATTTTAACTACTGGCTACAAATACTTAGAGATTAATTACAAGACATTATTAAGAACAAACTTTGGGTTGATAAGTCCCTCTGAGTAATTTTGACCACTCATTTGGACCAAAATTCCATTTATTAATAGCTTACAGCTGCAGATGAGATGGCATTTTTTATGCATTATCAAACATTATATAACTCATTACCAGATAGGTAGATACCAGCCAAATGCATTTTTTACAAGCTGCAGACACAAATGTTCTTCTTATTAATAGCTTATAACATCTTTATGAAGCCATTAATTACAGTTCACAAACCACTCTTACGAGATATCACTTGTATTTCACCATCGCTTCGTGTTACCTGCCAGGCTGGATGAGGGATGTTGGAAGAGTATTGGACCTCGTATCTCAGCGGGCCAGTATCAACGTCGGATGGGTCGTCCCAGTGTAAAATCAGTTCTGCCTCGATGGTCTGGATATGTGACAGGTTGACTGGAGGGTTTGGTTTCACTGTAGAAAAAGACAGATCCATCTTAGACATCCCCTCAGGAAATCAAATGGCGAAAAGCAAAATATATACTTATTAAGGATCTTAACAATCCTATGGTTGCAGCCACAACCCCCAAATACAAAACAACTGCAACAAAAGGTGAACAAGTTGTTTGTTATGGAACAGCAAAAACACAGCTAAGAATGGTCACCATGGATATTGGCTATGTCAAAAAAAAGAGCTAAAACATAAAATTGCTATGTCTGCATTGTTGTTTTTTTCTCTTTTTTGTTAGTTAGTTGTTTCAATTATTATTCTGTTGTTTGTTTAGTACTCTCCATAGGTCTGTTGTTGGTTTTTGTTTCTTTTCCACATATCTGTTCCATGAAATTTACATATAAGTCATATAAGAAAATGCAGAGATGATTATTTACTAATTAGTGGAATAAATGAATTGTATGCAACAAATACGAAGTTAAAAAAAAGTAGAAAAAAAAATAAGAACAGATAATGTCAAAAACAGAAGCACATGTATGCAGTTACAATAGCTGTGTTTGCATCTGTAAGGGATTTAAAGATCCACTGTGCAGCCACAAGGTCACTTAATATTCCCCTTTACTGTATATGTAAAGTATTTATAGCCGGGGTAGTTATTTGCTGTCTTAAAGAAAATATATCACAACAGCACTGCATATCTAAAGCTGGCATTTGCTGTAATTACTCTTTATTCAGACAACAAAGATCAATACTCCTCTAGTCCATATGCCAGGATTATCAATATTAAATAAATGAATTAATCACATCTTGAGTTCAGAGTTAATGAAAAATATAAACATAAAACATAATATAAAAGGACAATTCACTTCATCTTTGTAAATGTCCAGGAGTAGATTTTGAATTAAAGCATGTAGCTAGGGATTTTTAATATCATCTGTGCTGTACATTGAGCTTAATATTTATGACTGAATGACCATTTCAGGTGGATTTTTAGAGGCTTGAAGTAAGATGAGGCGTAGCAGCCCAGAAAACAATGTCCCAGTTTATCATTTAATTGTTATGACGAATAGCAAAAGAGATAATTGAATCTCAAAAAACCACAAAGATGCCTACTGGGAGAAAAGAGATTACTCAACATTATGAGTAAGAGCTCAGTGATTTCTTTTCCAGACTAGACTCACATCAGGGGAAAGAAGGGTTTTTAATTCCCTTCTGGTGGGTTGATTTAAACATGTAACTTGAGGAGAAGCACTGATTACTTTCTTAATATAATAACAAATCACACACATCCAACTGAACAGTACTCCAGAGTGCAGAGTGTAGTGAGGCTGAGAAAATTTAGCTGATTAGTTTACAGGAAAATAATCACTGCCACAGAACCAACACAATACCTAAAACGTGCAGATAATGCTCTGTCATGGTAATCTTCATGGGATGACCAGAAAAACTGCATCATCATAATTGCTGCTAAATCTTGGTTTCACTTAATACAGCCCTCTTTCTGTGGCAGACAGTACCGTGTTCAGTGATTGCTATTTCCTTGGTCACAGAGCAAATGAGAAATGCTAACAGCTAGAACAAATTCCCAAAACTGTAAACAAAGAGCTTGTTAACACCTGGTATTAACACGAGTATTGGCTTAAATATATTGGCTCAAGGTGTAGACCACAGTTAAGTCACTATTGCCATGGAAACATCATACCTCCTGCTTGTGTCTCCTAAAGCAAGACAAGAAGTGTAGCTCCACAACTCAAAGCATGTTTATCAAAAACTGAGGAAAAAGAAAAAAACAAATCCATTAACATTTGTGCTATTACATATATAGAATAGCACAAATGTGCGAGGATATTGTGATTGTCACTATTGTATCCCTGTACCCCTTCATATACAGATATTCACTGTGTGTTAAAAGCAAACAACTCAAAATATTTTAAATTCCACAAAAAAGTTTTCCTAGTTAGTAAAGTACAAATCACATGCAAACTGATGGCTGAATGAGTGTTCAGCTGTGTCCTTATACTCCAAAGGTTGGAGAAAAAAGTGGAAATTTAGATTCAAGAGTAGAAAGAGAATTAAGGCTTTACTAATGACACTGTATCCTATTCAGGAGGTGACCAAAATGTCAAATCTGGACAACATACAGTTACTACTCAGTTTCTTTTCTGCTCTGTCAGTTTAACAAAATGGTTTGGTTGAACAAACACAGCATGGAATGTCCTTGTCTCTGACTGTGGAGATCTCACAGCGTGGATGTGGTTGCACACACACACACACCACACACACACACACACACAAAAACACACCACACACGACACACACACACACACACACACACACACACACACACACACACACACAGCTATTCTGGTCACGTCTGCCGATCACAACTGAATAAAACTCTTTCTCCTTATCCATCCAGTTTCATCACTTTGAAGCAGGACGTTGGAAAATGTACGTGTTTTAAACACTGAGGAGCGCTGTATCATCTTCAAACATGGCTGAAGTTATTCTTAGGGCTCTAATGCCAGCAATTGAGTGTCTTTCAAAAGAAAGTAGATGTCGGGAACTTGTTTTTATGATGACTTACTGTAATACACTTAAAACAGTGTACTAAGCAAGTAACAGATAAATGAAGTCATACTTAACACTTAAATACCAGAATGTGTGTTTACATTTAAAAGCTTAATTTACTTATAAGACATACTTAGTAAAGAGTTTATGATTTGTACATTTAATTCATGTTTCATAAATAATTGTACAACTTATATATAAAGTCCTAATATAAAATATGCCTTAGTATAAAGTAGATTTCTCTGTAAATCAGTTACAGGCATACAGTTCAGCTCTACAGCTGCTCGAGGTGCAATAACTTGGGTGGACTGACAACTAAGATGTTCTAAACATTTTAAAAGATAATTATTTTATGGTAGGTTAGTGTTAGGTTTTTGTTTCCCTCACCAATCTGTACTTCAGCCAGTAATTCCAATGCCAATCCCTCACAGCCTCTCTCTTTTCCATTAAGTTAAACAGCAAGAATCACACACTATTCCTTAGGGGCTGCATTACATTATGAACAGCAAAGGCCCGGGAGAGAAAACTGGTATTTCCTCCAACAAGTGATTCTTCCACTAACTCTGCCAGTTCTCAAACTTTTTCTTGCTTGCCCTCCTTTAGAACAATTTTTAGCAATCATTAAGAAATTATAGTGAAATCCACAGCCTACTAAAAAGATCCAAGTTGAATTTTAGTGAAATAAAGGTCAGCACAATAGTGTCAACACTCTTGCTTGTTTATTTTCCCAACAACCACTCCTACTATTTTTAACCTGGTTTTCCACGCCCCAACTGCAGTTGCCTTATCTATCTTGATCTACTCTAGTGCTCAAACTGGATCAAAATCGAATGTAGAAAGAAACCCTTTGCTCTTTGATTCTGTGGGACTGGGAAGTTTATTTGTTGTTTTAACCTAAGTGGATCCAGTAGCTAGGAATCCATTTTTTATTTTAAAATATGGGAAATTAAACTGTGTAACTAACATAAAGTAAAGATTGAGACAAAAAATTTGTCTTACCAGGTCGGGCAGGAATTCTGAGGAGAACTGGCGGAGCCACGGCGTTGGAGATGCTGACGGTTACCACAGTGACAAAGCTTGTTGTAGCATTGAGAGCAACTGAGCACATAAAGGAATCCTTTGCTTCACAGACGACAGGATTATCGGATGCAGTCTTCCCGTCGTTCACCATAGTGTCCTCTTTCTGGGACCTGGGAAAAACTTTAGTCACTCTGTGTTCTCAGTTGACGTACAAAGCAAGATATAAAATCTCAATTTTAAACATATAATCAAAATTTAGCTAAGTCACATTCATCTCTCCGTTTGACCATGTTTGATTGACTTCAGACTTAGTAACCATTATGCTGATTTCAAGTACATTTGATAGCTGTTATGGAGCTTTTAATCATGTGACATTATCTTAGCATTGACAAGAAGTCTTTAAAGTCTTCTGAAAATAATGGAAATACCATGACAACTTGACAAGTTCACCTGCTGATGAAGATTGTGTGACATGATTGAAAGCTCCAGAACAGCTTATAAATGGACCTTGAGGTGAATCCATTTGGTCAAATTTGAAAAAAACAAAAGAACATTTTGGAACAGTACACAACAGCTATACAATGTCTGGCATCTCTTATCAAGTGTGTGTTAGGTCAGTGGTGAATTGGTCTCTTTATTCCTGCCACAATAAAAGCCTGGAGCCAGCGTGATATCACACAGCTTCCACTCTGCTGATCAAAGTAAACACACATATTAGCCCCCTATTGAGCAGTCGGGAAAGGTTTGGATCAGACACACACACACACACA
>NW_023339674.1:7188316-7189673 GCF_004916995.1 Morone saxatilis | reverse complement strand
AGAGACCCATTTACACACGGACAGCAAAGACAGTGCAAAACTTAATAAAAAAGCAGCTTCATACTTACATCAGACGCTGTAAGCTAACTTCCATGAGACCAGCATCCAGCGTGGTAGATGGTGGGCCATGAGACTGAAGGTCACAAGTTAAATTTTCCCAGTTTTCATCAATTCTGCACAGTATGTTCAAACAGGTGCCTGATGAGAAATGACATTTGCATGTTAGTTGCAAGACCAGCGCCATCTCCAGAGACATTTACACCAGTTGACTTTGATCTCCTAATGAAGGCTTCTGGGAAAACAGCCTGGCTTAATATTCTGAGAACTAAGCCTAACTCAGTGACATATTATAGCTGCAGCAATGTAGTGAAAGGGCTCTGGGCTGGCAACTTAGTCATAATAGGAAAAAATAGGATTTTAAAAGTCTTAGCTGAGAGCTCATTGTTACAGAGTTAAATCATTCATTCCCACACGTGTCTTCAAGACAATTTTGCTGCTGAAAGTAATAAAATATATGAATAAAATAAGTATGACTAACAAGCAAACACAAGTGAGCAAAATGGCCAGAATCTTTAGAGCTGAATCACACTCCCAACTGTGAAAAGGCCTCACAGAGGAGTCCGGAGGCACAGTGCAGGCCTTGAACTTCTCTGTTTCATTATCACTGCTTAGACATAAAACTGTAAGGTCTTAGCTAATCACCATTGACTTGCATGCGTCACAGCGCCTCACAGATCGATGCAAACAAATAAATCCTGCTCACCTACCTAATGTCTCTATTGCCTCACCTCCATCTTCACCTCCACACTGATAATATCAAGAGGGCATTTTATAATTATGACTCACTTGAACTGGTCCCCTTGCGCTTTATAAACTCAACAATCTTTGTCTTTCTCTTCTTTAGAAGAGAAACAGATTCTGTTGTGCTGACTGATAAAAGTGAGCCACACTATCTTGTGAATTGATCACAGCTCAAGACTCACATGTTCCCTTACCCTGACTGGAGGCTGGGAGGGATTCCAGCTGAAAAGCCATTAAAATGTAATGAGCCTGTCTGGCAGAATTATGAGGCTATGTCACACTAACCCTGCTGTTTGTTCTGATGAGCTAGAGCCACATCACACAGCTACCCTGTTGCTACTTGGGATCACAAATGTATGTACTTGAATGTTGTCTTGTAAACAAACCCAGCTATACTTATGTTCCCTCATTCAGAGACTGACGTTTGTCCTGTACATCTTGTCAAGCATGGAATAGCATGAAACTGTCAGCAGGAACTTTTGCGTCACCTGTGAGGTCATGTGTGCTTCTAGAGAACAAACTAAATGGGATGTCCACATCCAAACAATGATCTGTA
>NW_023339674.1:7184547-7188288 GCF_004916995.1 Morone saxatilis | reverse complement strand
CCACTGGTATAGCTTTTAATTGTAAAAACCACCAGTGTGTAAAGTCACCCCAGTATCCTTATAATAAAATTGATATTGGACGATAGGATAGATCCACAAGAGGGTGGATGGGCCTGTTGCAAGAGACCACCTGCAAATAACATTCACTATTTTATTAACCGTAACCACAATCTTTAACCAAAACTGTAACCAAGAGTTTTACCTACGTCACCATAGCTTCTTCGCCATGACCACAATCTTTCCTTAATCTTAACCATCAGTGTTGTGCATGAACACGCTAAAAGAGCATCAAAATTGAAAACTGTGAACTATGAATGAAGAACTAGTTCATTTTAATTTGTGTGAACTGAACTTTGAGCTAGATCTTGTTTAGCGTGAACTTGCAAAACACTGTTATCCCTGCTGTAGTTGCCATGTGCAGATATTGTAGCAATTGAGATTATTTTAAATGTTGTTATAGGCCATAAAAAAACTAAACAAGAACAACTGCAGGATTGTCGAATATCAACGTCCTTGTCTACCAGTAGGGTTAAATGAATAATGAAGCTGAATGCTACAATGTGCCTGTTTGGTTACTTTTAAATATTGTTTTTGAATATTCTCTTAAAGTACTTTGAGGGGTTCCTTGAATTGAATTGAAATAGTAAGTGCAGTAGAAATACAATTCCTACTGAATTCATCCTGACAGCTGTATCCCATACACGGGACCATGTCTATGATTGACAACCCCATGGAGCCTGACAACATAATATTAAAAAGAAAGTTAAATCGGTTTGATAATAATAATAATTGCAAAAACCTGGCGAGCACAGTTTGATATTAATGGGCTCATGGTTGATTTCAGTCTGTGAAAATACAGACTTGGTGTGAAATACATCATTCCTATGCACAAACTCAGTCAGGCCTTATCAACCAGAACAGAAGAAACTTGGCAAGCCTTAAATTGATAACTTTTTTCTTAAGAAACATTTTAGATACCAGATAAACAGTTACCGCTTGAGAGCTCATGAGGACGTGATTCGTTTGTCAAGCTCCTGAAGTTGCAGCGAGAATAGTGTGGGAGGTTTGATTCAGGGCGGTTTGTCTCCTGTGCGTGCACGTCTCCTCCCTCCACAGTGAGGTGGGTTG
This sequence comes from Morone saxatilis, assembly GCF_004916995.1. Taxonomy (NCBI): domain Eukaryota; kingdom Metazoa; phylum Chordata; class Actinopteri; family Moronidae; genus Morone; species Morone saxatilis. Next base: position 7,187,160 of record NW_023339674.1, on the reverse strand, counting down.
AAGGTGAGTCACAGCACAGCTCATCCTGCCACGGGAGCTCCAAGGGACCTGAACGGAGGGAGGCTCCCTCGTCGGGCTCCAAACCCTGAGCACCTGCTCGGAGAGAGACAGCAAAAGTTAACTCAGGTTTGACATATTTTAAGTTCTGTGTTTTATTTTTCTGGCTGAGACAAGTAACATTACAGTATGTTGAATATCTTGAAGTCTTTTTAATCTATACTAAAGATGATGTAAATTTGTCAATAAAACAACTTGTTACTACTTTATATTCATGTATAAGGCATAAATGTTTCTTCTTCTTACAAATAAACACAGTATAAGAGTATAATATAAAATAGCAATGTACATATTTCACTTATTATTAAGCAATAAACTGATAATGACAAAAAGACACAATGACAAAAGACTGGTTATGTTTTTTCTTTTTTTTCTCCAAAATCTATGTGTACAAATGTCTTGTAAGTTAAATTAAATGTCATTTTTTTGCCCAAGCTTCTCCCGAATTTGATAATATGCTGTATGTTCCCATTATAAGCAAATTCCTCAAGATTTGATCATTAATGAAACATAACTCATTCTTGATTAGTGAGAAGAACATAAGGTCAGGTTTAGGTGAAGGGCATTTGGAACATTGGGTTTCTGTTCCCCAAAAGGTTTTGCAATATCAACGGCTATTTCCAAAACATCTTGCAGATCATTTTGTATTTTTAAGTTGGCAAAAGCCAATGGCTTTAATGTCTGTATGTGTTCTTATCCAAAACTGAAAAAGACCACGAGAGAAGCACAAAGACCTTGCAGTGCACACCTGAAGTGCTATTGATTTAGCCCAGGTGAAAGTCATCACATAGGTTTGACAACTGGTAGTCAGACAGGAGTACAGTGTTTTTCATTTTGTCAGTTCTGACCACATGAGCTGCACCTGGGAAATCTGCCGACTGTAACACAATAAATCTCAAGGAGTCAAGTGTCAACACTGGTATGAGGCTGTGTATCTGAAGATTATGTAGACTTACACTTTGCGACCAGTGCTACTGGGTACTGGTTGCTACTTAAATAGAAATGTCAGTCCTAAATTAAACTTAAACTACTGCCAGTAATTGAAAAAAAGCAATATGGATTTCAGGATTTAATAACTACCATCTCCATCTTTACACATGCACTCATTATTACACAGAATTGAATCTGTTAACCTTGTCAGTTTCTAACAGTGTCCGAAATTTAACTTTTCTACGACCAAAAACCTCATAAAATTCCTTTTGCAAATTAAACTCCTCACACCGATGTGGAATAGTCCAAACATAGTGCATCATACATTTAAGTTAGCACCCCCTGACAAAAAAATACTATAATATGTGAGGTTGAATATAATATTAAAACAGTAAGATCCCTCAAATAACAATTTTTGAAGCTTATCTGTAAATTCCAGGCCATGAATGACTTTTTTCTAGAAAAAGAGAACCAGTACACGGTGGAAGAAGACATCCTACAGACTAAGAGGTCACAACTGCTGTGTTGGATGTTAGGCTCACCATGGGGCACCAGGAAAATATGCATCAGGACTGTCAACATTACAGACCGAACCCTGTAGAGAAACAGGGAGGTAATGAGTAATGGAGGGATAGACATAGAGAAGGAAAACTGTTTAGATTGCAGCTGTGAGAGAAAACAGACATAGAATAAGACAAATTGAGTGAGTCAGGTGTGTGATTTGAGGTTGCTGCATAGGTATAAATGAGGGATAAAAGCATTTTAGTGATAAATAAGTTTGGTGCAATTTTCTTTAATCTTTCTAAATTCAAACTGATGCAACTGCAAGAAAATAAAAACTGGGAAATGCGTGATCTTTAGCGAATAACGTTTTTAAAATGAGCTGGAAATGAGAATAGGCTCTGCATGCTGTGCATGACATAAAACAATAACAACAATCCAAGGTTAATGACATAAAAGAATGAATTACTATCTCCAAATCTGTCAATGATTACAAAGGAACTGGATTTGTATGAGACTGAACAGCTCAGTGCTGGGAACAGTGAGTTTGACAGTTACACAGTACCGTGGTAGAACGGATGGACCAACTTCTCTACAGAAATAATGACATAAATTCTGTGAAGCATTGCGACACAAGACACTCGTCAGTAGTACGGCAGCTCCAAGTACAGGGTGTGGTCTACTTATGTCGTACCTTGCTCATCCTAAAGCAGCAGTTCTCAATTTTTGTGTTTTGTGCCCCCCTCACATCCCTGTGAAATGAAGTTTGCATGTGTACTACTACTTGGAATTGCTAAAGCTGGATGATTTATCTATTACTCTGAGTTTTTAGTTTCACTCTTACCTCGTACCTAGTGATGTTCAGCCGCTACAAGTGACTCAGTGTCCTTAGCAATCATAGCTGGTAGTTTATTGTCCTATCCTATTTGTCTTTCTCACATTTTATGGTTATAATGTAAGAAATCATCAATTGCATGTGTTGATTTAAATCATAAGCTACCAAATCCCATAAAGCACTTTCAAATCCATCCTTTGGGGGTCAGGACAATGTTAGTGTTATTTTTCTACACAAACCTACATCACGACCAATTTCAAAGAAGTATTTTGAGACCGAACAACATCATT
>NW_023339674.1:7175949-7184490 GCF_004916995.1 Morone saxatilis | reverse complement strand
AGCAGATTAGTCTTTATACCAAAATACTTACATTGTAGTGGTCATAGCATGAGCATGGCCTTGCAGGGCTTTGGCTGGGGTGAATCTCACTGAGGAGAGAAAGAGAGGTTTTCAGAGGCCGCTTGAGGTGATAATACATAAGGATTTAAAGCAGTGAAAGTCAATTCTGGCTCCAGCAGGAAGAATACCTGTGTCATGATTGGAATGAAAAGGTGTAAAACATTAGAAAAAAAATACTTCAAATTCTTGTCAAAGGCAGAGCAGACAGACTGCAAAGGCATTTTTTTTTCTATTTGTGGCATTAATAGACTTTCTAAGGTACATCTTTTCTTCCTGATAAGAGCACCTCTCACTTTACCTCTCCAACCTTCTGCAGTTCATGCATGAGAAAAGCTAATTCTGGCACTGAAGGAAGTCCCCTTACAGTGAAATCACATTGTTATTTTTGGTTCCGATTGTTTTTTCACCATTTAAAATCCAACCTTCAATTCTCTTCTAGGCATTTTTCACAATGAAAATGTTTCCTCTCTGACTGATTTATGTGTTGCTTTATTTTCACTGGCAATGCTCTTCGTTGTAAAGCTCTCTTCTACTCGTTGTGGTGCTAAAACAGAGCAGCAAGGCGATACATTTTTACAGTGTAACTTCACACAGGCCAGTGAGCACATCTATTAATACACTGATACACTGATATGTGAGACCAACACAAACACAGCATGCAGCAGCACGGACAAGCTTACATGTATGTGTGTGTTCATGCCAGGAACCTTGTGTTCAGTTTGTGTGTAATAAGGTGATCATTTGCAAACCAATCTGTAAATGTGTACTCAATTTGTCGATGTGTAGAAGAATCTCTCAAAGTGTACAATCTGTTTATGTCTATGTGTGTGTGTGTGTGTGTGTGTGTGTGTGTACGTGTGTCAGTGCACATTAGCCACTGGAAACAAAAACAGACTGGACCAGAGATCGTATGTCACCACCCCCAGGTGTTCAAAACAAAGCTTCAGCATCAATAGTACCTGGGACTAGTAATGATCTGTCATTACTCTCCGCAGCGCTCTGTGTAATCACTTATCTGTAAATACAGGCAGATAGAAATGTTTTCTATGTTAAAGGTGGGGCCAGTCATTCTGCATAAAGATAGTTGATTATCTCTTTCTCAGGTAGTAAAATCCAAAGCGTCACATCTGACAGCTGGGGAGCATGAATGGCACCCATTTACCATAACCCAAAGCGTTGGTATTGACAACTTGCGAAAGAAACTTTTTCCCCCACGTAATGTGAATCTTTGAATGGACTGGAAATGTTTACCTTGTATTTTTAAATAGCCTCAAATGACAGTAGAAGGTTTCACACCCAATTTAATTTGCATGTTAGATGGAAATAAGCAGCAACCGAAGATCCTTATTTGCACAAAAAACAAATGTTTAAATGGTTTCATTTTCATATCATGATATTAATGATATTTTGATTTAATGCATTTTAACATTGATGCAAAAAAGAGGAAATCCAGCATTTCCACAAAGAAATCCTGCTCACTGATTTGAACCACTGAGGTTTCAGAGTATGAAGAGTTAACACAATCTCTGACTAATTTACATCACTTAGTAAGCAAGTGGTGAGACTCTACAGAAATGATTTTATATGAACTGTCTTCTCATAACAGTGAGGTTGAGTTAGGGTTTAAAGCTTAACCAGAGTCAACTGTTGGTTTACCAGATTTTTATGATGCAAAACCACAGAGCCATAACATTAGAATAATAATATGCATCCATTACTACGAGCTCCAGTCTCTGCGCATAAAGTGCTTAGCTCACTGTCAACAAAACTGCCCTGGGTCAGCCAATGGATGCTCCAAAGTCACCCAGGATGAGAGACCAATCTCCAGGGAGGATATGAACAAAAAAGAGGAAACTAACAGCAGCCAAACATTCAATCAATGAAGCCTTTGTTGTCTTATAAAAACAGACGTCAGTTCTGACAAGTTGTTGAAAACCACTGATGCATATTAAGGTGAACACACAGGTAAAACCAGACCTCACTAAAAGAAGCAGCAACAATGTATTATTCCTCTCTTCCTTTTGTAAAGTTGCCATGTGTTTTCCCCTGCTTCCTTATCCTCTTTGGAAACAATTAGTCTCGATCAAGAAAAATCTGAAACTATTTTCCACATGTAAAGGAAGCTCTGCCCCTCTGCTCCTCGTCCTCCGAGGACTCCACCTCGACCAACTATTCATCCTGGTGTGACTCACTCCCTGACAGTCTGAAGCTGCTCTGAATGGAGGCGCGCTGGGGCTTGTCTCTCTCCCCCCCCCCCCNNNNTACAGGAGCTACAGCACGTTGTTCCCTTCATAAGAAAAGTGGTTAAATAGCCATTTACAGTGGTTATTCTCCTCCTGACACTTTTCCCAGGATGAAAAGTGCATCACGAACAAGAGAGAACAATATAATAAACTGTAAGCATATTAAAACTATATATCTCTCAAAGGATAGAGAATAGAAAAGTTCAAACTCACCAACAGTCAATGCACTGCACGTTCCCACCGGGAAAAACATGAATAAAGTATCTATATACGTCTAGTCTAGGCGAGTCTAAATGGAATAGTTGTACAACAGTACAGTATTACAGCACAATTGTAAAGAGCTATAAGTTTGGTCCCGAAATGACAGAAAACCCCACAAAATAAATCAGGAGTGAAAAACATTCAAGCTGTCAGTTTGACACATGTGGGTGAGTAATTCCCCACCTCTGTGTGGAGAGAAAGGGGGTCTGAAAGGTCACTGGTTCCGACCGCAAAGAAATATCATAATTTGATTAACAAAGGCGTAAAAGGTGAGAATTAGTAACAATGAGAGCGGTTCCTTACGTGGAAAAAGAACTCTTGCGGTTTCGTGTCCAGGAGTCATTCAGGGGAAGTTTAAAATCCTCAGTGAAGATCTGTCAGAGTTGCCTTTCCATGGTTGAGTCTGAGTTTGATTCCTCAAACAGAAACGCGTTTTCTCTCTCTGTCTCTCTCTCTCACACACACACCGACACACACACGCACACACCGCAGCTGGCTGACTGACGTGAGCACCAGCTGAGCCTCCCGGCGTGAAGAAACGAGACTGAACACCGGAGCTGGGACAGAGGAGGGAGAGGCTCTGACAGACACAGCAGCGGCCAGCCCACCGTGAGGCGTTCACGAACACCTCCGGAAATCCTACTACTTTGGTTGTGTACATAAGCCTACTTCAAACAACCATTTGTTTGGGAATAAAAAGCTGAAACAACACAGAGTGGTGGAATGTAATAAGTAGCCTACTGTACTTCAGTACACTGGTACTGTAGGTCAATACTTTATACTTCCACCCCACTACAAATATTTAGGGCTACACAAATAATCCAAATATTATTGAAACTGCAATATCCAAATTACAGAAGCTGCAGTTTTTTGTGGGTGACAAAACAGCATTATGATGCCCTGGCCTACAAACCGTGTTCTCCAGATGTGAGAAAACATGTAACAAAAGTCACGTCATCATGAATTTTAATGTTCTTTTAGTTACATTGAAAATTATTATGCAAAAATGATCATCAGGCGACTTTTATCTTTCATCCATAACTAGTAACTCTGCAGATTGAGACTCTTTACATAAAAATCATCTTATGAACTAGGATGCAATGTGATAAAATATTCAACATGATAGAAAATAGTCGCTCAGCATCAACCAACCACAAAACCTATATTTTGATTATGTGTCAGCAGCAACATTAATATAAACATATTGTATTTTATAGCATCATATAATTAGCTGACAGAAGTTTGCAGCTTTATGTAAGTACTTTACTCAAATTTTTGCTACTTCTACAATGGAAACTGGTAATGAATGTTGGCTGGTTTTCATAGTTTTCTAAAAAATTAGAATATTATAATATGTTTATCCATCCATCTATCCACAGGGGTGACACCACAGTGGGCGAGTGGATGCATACACCCTGGTTGCCAGTCTATAGGGCTAACACATGACAGAACGTCCTACTTGTAGCTTTGTTTGTTTTTAGCTGTCACCAAGGGTGTAGCTTAAAATGTTGTTCCCTAAACATGCAAAATATCTTCCCATCTTGATTTATGGTTCTCAAGCTGCATTTTTACAAATAAGTGAGTCTGCAGCTGTGCACATTAATCTGTAGTGGTTACTCTGCTGGTAATGAATGAAGAAATACCCCAAACAACTATGAAATGTCACAACATTTCAGCTTTCTTTTCTTAACAAGAGATTATTTCTTTTATTTTAATTTGAGTATTCATTATTCAAAGCTATAACAGTACACAACTTCCCAGGATTCCGAGCAATACTTTGAGGTTTGACAGTGTTTTGTTAATTATTATATGTCCAAAAATAGGTCAAATTACATTGTGTGTAAATGTGCTGTTTGCTTATCTTTTGGTTCACAGTGGTATTGGGGATTGCCTCAGCCGCTTATCATGAGCTGTAAGTCATGATAAATACACTGCTGGCACCGTGAAGACCAACACGATACTAAACTTTAATCAGCCCAACTTCTCTGTCTTCCTCTGAATATCACTCCCTTTTGCTTTCTGTATCTCTTCCTTCGAAGAAAAAACTTCTAGGGAACTACAGAACTGCCACTGTCTGTTAAAAACCACTCACAGATATTCCAAAATGTCGGTCATACACACACGTCTTGAATTTTATTTGTATGAAACAGGAGTCAACAGACTGCAGTGGAACGGTGGACAAACAGAGGTGCAAACAGGCGTCTGCTGAGAAATTCTTTCTAAAAAGCCCACTGTTTTAGTCCTGGAAAAAAATCTCTGTCCAGATGTGGATCCTTGGCCACACCGCTAAGTCAACCTACTTTTCCAAATGCAAACAGACGGTCCAGTCAATAATCAGTTATTTGAGTTTATTTGAATGGAAAGTATGTCTGTGTGGTTATTAACTACACAGGGAATTCCACATAGAAGAGTGAATAGTGAATGATTTTGTTGTCCTGGTAATGTAGCTTGATATTTGTGTGTCATATTTATATTATACAGTCCATGTTTCCCAAACTTTTAACTTCCATGACACATCAGTTTTAAAATCCAGAACATACTGTATTACTGTAGTGCTGCCTGGTGTCTATACAATTTTGTCCTTCAGATTATAGCTTTAATTTTCATGTGTTGAGCAGAAACAGAGGTGAAACTCAGTATTTTAGAGGAAAAAGATGGTTTGTTTCAATGGAAAACACAACTGATTATTACGATTACTGTCAGTAAGATGAGAGTGAAGGTGGACATGGATAAATAGGGCATCATTTGTGCTTACAGCTTATCAGTGTTTCACACAGGCTTAATATTTACAGGTGGTGTTTGATTTGCGAGCAGCAAACTAAAAAATGATTGCAAAGACTTTAGAATCCATTTGCACTGTGAACCACAATTATATATAGATTCTTTTAAGAGAGAAAAGAAATTACAAAAAGATTAGCCAATCAATGGATGTGCTGTTTGAAAGAATGTAATGTATTTACAGTTCTAATGACTGCCATGTCACAAATGGACCACAGCACATTTACACATCTATTTAACGAGGAAGAATCATTACATTTACAAATGCTTGTTTACTGCTGTTTGTTTTCTTGTGTTTTGCACAGTCTACTAGCTCTCTTTCTTCGCTCATGATTATAACGAAGGTTCCCAACACATCTGGCTGCTTGTTTTCTGTGGATAGCTGTCTGCATGGGTGTAATGGGATTAAATATAATATAATACAGCAGTAAGTCACTGGCTGCCAGACAGATCAGAGCCTTGTACATTTGTGGAATTATGGAAAATTTCATATACGAGTATTTGCAACAATGATCGTTTGAATAAGTGAATATCATAGGGAGAAGCAAATGGCGGATCTATCAGCAAGCGTGAGTGGTAATTAAGTTGTTCATTTCACAATCCCACACCTTTGATTATACTTTCTTCTTTATTGGTATGCTGAGTCCGTTTTGGTTGTCAAAAGACACACAGTGTGTAAATGTGTGCGTTGTAGAGATACAAAATCAGTACATATGAGGTCCCCACGGTGTAAACCAATAATGTTAGGGATTAGACATTTCCAAATTATGACTAGGCTAAGGAAATTAATGTACACAGTACATTTCCCTTACAATCGCAGTACTGTAGTACTGTACACTGTGGGGAGAAAACTCCAGTCCTCCATGATAAACCATTTATTTTAGAGCTAGAGTTGGTTTTAGAGTTAAGGTTATAATAGTATCCAAGCATCGGGTTTATTGTATAGCAGCTGACAAGCAAGAAACACACGGTCCATAACAAGCTTAATGTATCTGGACATTCACACGCACATTTGCACATATGAGAGTTTCCAATTCATCTAACCTGCGTTCTTTTGGATTGTGAGAGGAAACCGTAGCCCCTGGTGGAAACCAAGGCACATATGGTGAAAACAAGCTAAAAAGACCTTCTTACTGGGTGGCAGATGTGCGAACCGCAAAGCCATTATACTGCCCAAGTTGGAATTATGACCAGGCTGAGGTTATGTTAAGGTTAGGCAAGGTTTGGGTAAGCCTTTAGCCTGCAATACAATGCCCTCAGTAGTACAGGGTTTTGTGTGTGAGTGAGCCGCAGCGAGAGACACTGCCGCAGTCACTATCAAACTTCATGACGTAGAAAGGATGCGTCATTGTGTGCTTGCATAAATTTGTCTGCGTGAAGGGGAGGCAGTTCATTTGCAAATGAATTTCCTTGATCTGCGTCATGATGGAGGCGCATCCCTTAAATTTTACAACCCACTGATTTTTATAGAGATGGATTTTGCTCATTACTGTCAGCAGCCTGGCACTACGCTGAATGTTGCTGTGACTGTTGGGGATTAGCAGCATCTCATTTCACACTCATCCTAAATCCCTTCAGGGGAGCAGAAATAGTTTTTAAAGAAAACAGTATACAAAAGTAAAGTGAGTCATGTTATTGCCACATGACTAATTGTTGCAAACATGTGCCAGAGGATAGATTGGTAATAAACTGATACTGACTGAAAATTTGGATTTATAATTTTAAAAAAAATGTATTCCAAAACATAACACATACTGGATGATTGAACATGACATGCTGATGAAAGAAGCAGAAAAACACTTTCTGATGGATGGGAGTTATTTGTAATAGCGGAAAAATGCAGACATTCTTATTCAGACATCTGCTTTCAATTCCTGTGTCTGAGAATAATTAAAATTCTTTCACAACACAGCATTGAAGTGATATTGAAATATGAGATTTATAGCCTACTGCATATAAAACAGAGTTAAAATGTAAGGTTCACTGATCAGACAAGAATGTGGGAGAGAGCGTGATCAGGGGAAACCACTGCAGCAGCAGCACCACCTACAGCATGCATTCAAAATGAGGAGATGACATCATTCCCACAAATGACATCAGCCCAACCTGTGTGCAAAAATGACATCATCCTCTTGGTATGTAATCCTCATGCAAAATAAAGAAATAAACAAGTAAATAAATAAGTAACAAACAATAGTCTACTTCCTTGATTCACTGTATTAAGGACACAGCATTATTTATTAATTTATTTATATGTTTTCACTTATTTCTTGTTCTACTCTATTGCTATCATTATTATTATTTTTAAGTATTAGAGTTGATACGATGCCAATTTCACTTATAACATGATGAATTGGGTGTTACAGACCCAGTATGGGCATAATTAATGACAGCCGGAGTCAAATTCCTTCTGAGTCAGCATACTCAGCCATTTTTGTACTATATTTGACAAATATCATCTATTGGACCCTTTAAATGCCAATAAACATATTTGAAAATACTATTTTACCCAGGTTCAAATAGTCATGGGTTAAATAGTCGTGTCACTGTCAGACCATCTCACCAACAGCAACATGACATCAGTTCATCATCATTATTGTCATGTCATCATTGCTTAAGGGGATGATTTGACAACAGAGCTAAACAGTATCATCACTGCGGTAGATAAGATAAGCTTTACACACTGTGTCAACATTATGAGTTCACTGTTACACCCTGCAGTGTAAAATGTGACTGCAAGTCCAACAGGGAAGCCGTTCATGAATAATTAATCAGATTCTGCACAGGAGAAAAAAAAAATCCTTGGGGAAGGAGGGATTACATACCAAGAGGATGATGTCAGATTTGCAGACTGGTTGGGATGATGTCACTGAAGGGGATGATGTTATCGCTTTATTTTAAATACATGTGTGATTCTGCTGCAGTGTGAACCTGCAACCTCTGTGATCACTGAAGGATGTAATGTAACTTGATTATACGTAATAAGTTGAATCGTATCTATCACTGTAGTGCACTTCTGTGAAAGCAAGGTAATAAGGTCAGACAATGGGCCATTGTTAGAGAGCATTCAAGCAATTTCTTTTCTTCCAGGATGGCGAAGTCATGACCCGCCCTACTCTGCCTCCCTGGGAAAGAACATTTGGCTGCAGCACAGGGATGAGGCTGGTCGCCATCCAGCATGTGTTTCTGTGCATAATGA
>NW_023339674.1:7175613-7175849 GCF_004916995.1 Morone saxatilis | reverse complement strand
ACCTAACCAACCAAACCAATGAACACAACAAGTACTGGCCAATCAGAGCCAGAGTAAAAATGACTTCCCCACCCTGGGGAAAAAAACATGGTCTGCAGGAATAACAGAAGCCAGAGGCACTATGGTGTTAGTTTGACTTTTTGGAAACATACCTATTTGTTTTGTTGATTAGTGTTAGATGTGAAATGTATACCACTGTAATGTCTGTAGCAACAGCCAGCAGCCAATTAGCTTAG
>NW_023339674.1:7174018-7175494 GCF_004916995.1 Morone saxatilis | reverse complement strand
GTACAAAAACCACAGTGTAAAAACTACCAATCTTTTTTTTTTGTCTCTGTCCTGTCACAATACGGTACCTTGATATCAGAAATAATGTATCTACTATCTATTGTATCTAAAAACAGTACTACTGTTGAATTCTTCCTTCAATCTTGAGTCTACAATATGCTTTCTGAATGAAGTTGGCAGGATATCTTACTGCTTAATTCGGACCAGAGAGCAAGTCTAGCTCGCTTTTTTCCCTACCGCTTACTACTTACAGATACTAAAACATATGTAGTGGAGTAAACTATCACAAGCACCTCTGTCTTCTGTCATCAGCACCAGTAGCTGATGTTAGGATGTTCACTGGTCTGCTGATGTCTGAAAACACAAAGTAGGACAGCCTACTGGTGTTGATTTTCCTTTGAGAGGAGAGGCCAGAGTAACACACAATTGCTAGTTACCCTCTGCAGGGTATGTATTGTAAGTAAATACAAATGTTCTGGTCATCTTCAGTTCCAGAATGCCCAAACTTAATATTGAGGTATAAAAAACAACTTATTGACCTCACCTTCCTGCATAAGTCAGCTGGATTTGTTTTGACTTTTCATCTCCTCAAAAAGCTGTACTGTAGAGATTTATATCTGGCCTTGCCTTGAATTTTCTAAATCTGAACATATGAAACAGTTGTGTGTTTGCTGTTTAAAACATTTTTTTTTCTGTTGTGTTTCCTGTAGCTAGAATATTTTTACTATCAAGCTCTGTGTCCATGTACTGGACATCCCTATTTACATTGGCCTTATGCCCAGGGTCACACTATGAATGTCCTTGTTTTTGAGAAAGGCAGCAGCACATTCGGACTGAGGCCTGTTGAGCAGAGGAAAACATGGAAGTGGACCAGACAAACACCTCTCCCTGTCCCCAAAAGCTAGTCACTGCATATGAGTTTCAGTCTGAGTGCACATGCTTGTTAAGGACATTAACTTCATCAGCACGTGAGCAGTAGTGCATACTGACAAAGTTTGAGTGTAATGTCTTTTCCAGAGAACAGCTGTATTACGTGTCTCCTCAAAAGCTACGCCTGCTGAAATACAAGCTGACCCTGCATTTTGTTGTCAATGCAGTTGATTTCTATAACATGAAACAGACCAATAGTTTGAACCCACCAGCCAGAATACAATAAAACCTGCTGATGTCTGGGATAAAAAACTAAACGTTCTTATGAGATTTTGGGAAATGAGCGCAAATATAGTGGTTATGTGAGGAAAGTACACACTGGACACAGTTCACCAATTGGTTATGTAACTACGTTAGTTAACAGGTTACATTAGGGCACTGGCAGTAGTTTACATTTAGGCAGTTGACAGGTTCCTGAAGAGAAGGTTTAAAGTCTAAATTTGAGATTCTGCTTGTTGCTTTCTCAGTCTGTTACTGGAGCAAGAATTGGTGAGATACATGAGCAGTATTTGTGTGATCAAGCAATCAAACTTTATTTGTATTGCA
>NW_023339674.1:7158626-7173869 GCF_004916995.1 Morone saxatilis | reverse complement strand
CCAAATGAAGCTATTTGAACTCAAAAACATGATATTATTGTGGCACATTCATAAAGCATTGGTTCTACAAAATGCAGAATAAAAGCCTCAGGTCAGGACGTAAGATATGATGCACATTTTAGTTAGGACATTTTCCACTTTTATTGGGTGTGGCTACATATTTGTACAATTGGAAAATGTAAGAATCACTTTAGCCACACAACAATGTGGGCTCTAACTGTGTCTGTTTGCCATTTGGTGGTTTTGGTTGCGTTGGGTGGGTTTTTAATTGAAAATATTTGTTTGCTGTGGTTGAAAGCAACATTATGAGAGTGGTGAGTTAACCAAAAATATTCTGCTCCCATTTTGACAAGACAATCATTTTATCAAAAGAAAGGAAAAATGGTAGATATTGTACTTTTCCACTCTTTGGTGGCTGTTTATTGAATTAAGAGAAAAGATTTCCAATTGCAGAGCTGCACATGAGACACAGCACCTGCCAAACATCAAGTCCTGTGAGAAGAGACAGACGGAGAAAGTGTCAGAGAAGCAGAGGAAAAAAAGAGAGTGAGTCAAGGTGCCCAAACCACCATATGGCAAGAAAACATTTAAACCGTCCATATTTACTGACAGTCAGAAGTGCTTTTTACTGTCTTTTCAGGAAAGAACAAATCATTTTATACACGTAGCCTTTTTTCTCCCTTTTAATTCTTATCTTCCCTTCCAAAAGATTAGTTGATTAATTAGTTATATTGACACAAAATGAACCAACAACAATATTGATAATTAATGCAAGTTTAAGTTTTTCATTCACTGGTTTCTGCTGCACAAGTGTGAGGATTTTTGCAATTTTTTTCTGTTTTGATATAATTATATTTTTTTATCTCTTTTAGTTTTAGACAGTTTAGTAGATTGTATAAATTAATTCATTGAAAAAACAATCAAGAAATTGGTTAATATTTAAAAGTCACTGCAGTTGCAGCCCTACTTTTCTATTTACTTTCACTTGTCCCTTCCTTCTTCAGTCCTCTTTCCCTGCCTGTTTCTCTCATGAAGGTTTGCCTGTGTGTCGCAACACAACTGGAGCTGAATTGGGGTCACACAATAAAGCAGCCCAAGCACCACTGTGTGTGCACGCACACAAACAGGTCTTTCAGCAGTAAACAAGACAGCCGCAGCTAATAGATTTAATGGTTCTCATTAGTGACAATACTCATCTGCTGGCACAAAAACTGGCCTGGAAAACACAAGGAGCTTGGTTGTTCGGGTTGTGGTTTCACAACATGTGAACAACACATATTAGTGCCAGATGTGAGTGAATAACATCTGGTAGTGACACCAGCAAGACTTAAAGATGAAAGTTTGTGGGGTAATGCTCAGCATCAGATACCAAAGCAAAGGGCCTGAGGGGTAGGATGAGCATTGCTTATTCATCTTGTGGTCCTTTCTTTTTTTCTACCTCTGTTTCTTTCCCACTCTCTGCCTTACGCATAAAAACACGTCAGCACAGTCTGCAGCAGTGTGTGCACTATGATGTGATGAAATGACATTACTACAATGGATCTCGGCTTGTTCCCTGTGCTGCCATAATCACATCATCAAAGCATCATAAAACCACAGTCACAGTCTCTCTCTGGGATACAATCTCCACCTTGTTTCTGCACACACACACTCATTCAACTGCTCTGTCACTTATTCCACACCAAGTAGGTTATGTGCTCATATACGCAGCTATGTGCTCATATTGCCTCTCATTTTCTCCTTTGAGAAACGAGTCAAATTATATGGGAGTACCTCTCTTCTTTCCATCTGCCCAGGGAAAAGACACATATGGAAAGAATTGGAGACAAAGGCTGAAAGAGAGAACGTGCTGAAGTGTCCCAATGCCAAGCATGTGCGTCATCAGATTTTATTATTTAAAACTTAGTGAGCCATCCCCTCCAGCCAGCACAAAAAAGCAATAGCTAGGGCATCAAGTAGGTGACTGGTGGCAGATGGAGGTTGTGTTATTGCTGTCTAACTTACTGCTTTGAAACCCATTGGAGTTTTAAGAAGAAATGACAGGCACGTTTAACTAATTATCCCTCCCCACTGCCTTTGATGAACCGTCCTGCATTCAGAGGGAGGAGAGATGTTTCTCAGAGAACCAAGACGGGGATCTCCAAAATCCCAAATTCTAATAATCATTGTATTTACTGTTAGAGTGATTTCGTGTCAATTTGAAATTTCAAGTGGATTCAGATTCTTTTATTTCTGTTTTTGTAATTTATCTGCAAAGGTTGTTTGTTGGCACATTATTGGCTCAGTGATCAATAGTAGCACTGTAATCATATGCAGATTGAGGGTCTTCAATATAGTCAAGAGATTGGTGAGGCAACAAAAAACGCTTCAAAATGTCAAAATGTTAAAAGGAGAGTCAAGGGCTGTAATTTACCCATTGGCCAGTGGACATGCTAAGCAATAACTTCCCACGCTGGGACTGTCACTTAGAAATTTTAACTACACTTTAAACGTCGGACAGAGATTGAATATACCACTGGTTCCCAAATCAATTGGGAACACTCATCTCTGATTAAATATTCAAATGGGAAGAATCAAAAATGGATACAAATCGCTTGATTTACACAAACTTTCTGCAGTTACTGTGTTCAGTATTTGGGTTTGTTGTACAGTTTATCTAACTAAGTCAGTTTACTTAATGATAGAAAAGGGGTCCCTTGAGAAAGAAGTGTCGGGAACCACTGGAATATACGAGTGCTAATGATTTATTTCGAATCTGAAATTCACACTATTTGTGACAAACACATAATGTCATACAGTCAGAGATACTTACATCAAGCATTTCATCCTTTATAGCACATAGTTAAAAAGTTGGATTTCGTAAAAAAGAATAAGCAACAACATAATACATCAACAACAATACCAAACACGTAGCACACAAGGAGGAGGTTGGGTTGCTGGAGGGAGCTGATT
This sequence comes from Morone saxatilis, assembly GCF_004916995.1. Lineage (NCBI taxonomy): Eukaryota > Metazoa > Chordata > Actinopteri > Moronidae > Morone > Morone saxatilis. The sequence continues at coordinate 7,170,917 of NW_023339674.1, read as the reverse complement.
GTATCAGAGTTTTTAAAGCCGTATGTATAAATATGATTGAATGTCGTCACTATAGGCGACCAAGCAACTGATGAATGCAGATAGTGAAGCACAAATGAAAAAGCTGATGCCAATCTACTTTAGTGCTATGCCTGAATTAATGCAATGCTCCATTCATGTCTTTACCAAGTCAAATTATATTCAAGAGCAAATGTATAATTTATTGTATATATGTACACTCATTAACGCTGTTATCATTCTAGTTTTTGTGTTTCACCCCGCCCATAAAACAGCAGCTTTAGATGGGATATAATGCAGCGATTGACTGACAGTAACAAACATGGGGGTTATAATGGTATATTTAATTTAAAAAATATATAAAAAAACATCAACTTTGGAGAAATATGTTTTAAAAATGTGAAATTGTCCCTAAAACTCACATTGGTCTAATCCTAGTACACACTAAGGACCAGAAGATATACCACCAAAGAGACAACTGTAAAACTCTTTAAGTCTTTTAAGGGAAAGATTAAGATTGTTTTTCTGAAATGTGTTGGATGAATGATGATTGACAGGCAGTGGAAATTAATAGAACAGAAAGAGTTTGGTTTCATATGAAGCCACTGTAAGTCTCACATTTCTCCATACTGCCCACAACTCCCCGAGCACCCACTTGTGTCTGTGTATGAGCTGATGTTTTCATTCAGCGCCCACTCTGCAATTTGCATCAGTCAAGCAACAGTCAGCAACATCCAGGCGGCTTTCTCTTTGAGTCATACCCCCGTTCTCTACCTTAATGTCCCTCTGCATCCTCGCAGCAGTGGAGAGAGCACAGTTTGGCACCTTGAACAATTCAAATCCTCTTATTTTTTTCTAAATGTCACGTCTGAGGTCATAAAGCCGAGCAGGGAAGCATTTGAATGTACTGAAGCAGTTTCTCTCAGTGTTTTTCTGAATGAAAGTGTTCGGTTTGCTCTTACTGAATCAAACTCCCCTGGCTGAGGCCATAGAATCAACCATTTTGTTTTTTTTCCATTCCAATGTTTTCCGAGCAATCCTGGTGTGTTTGAGTTGTTAATTTGCAGCCTGAAGCCATTATTATTGACAGTTTTTTCTATTTTCTTTCAAATAAAGCTGCTTCATCATTTCAGTCAGCCTTAAGGGTTACAGGAGACATTTCAGCTTTCTAAAGGAAAAACTCTGACTCTTTAAAAAAGTGGAATTTAAAAAGCAAAAGAGACTCAAACTGACAGTTTAACAAGTGTACTGTACATCCATACTAATGGCTTTATATTAGTTCATTTCTGAAAGAGTCTTGTTTGTCCAGCCGAGTTTTTCCAGCTTTCTGTTAATGCAGCTTGACCTTTCCAATGACCTACTCTGAGTAGGTCCAGCAATGACTGATGAGCACTGAGTCAGGTGTGTGTGTGTGTGTGTGTGTGTTTCTATGTGTAAATGCATGTGCATGGGTACATTTCAGTATGTTTCCATGTTCCCTAATGAATACCACAAAAAAAACAAACACAATAATGAAAATAAACATAAATAGGAAGTGAGGGTGAATTAGTGCTAGAGAAACAGGAATGGTGAGAGTGCTCGTGTATGGAGGTAAATAGGTAAACAATAAAAAGGGCAGTGATAATGACAGAAAATGTAGAAGGGAAACAAAACAATGAATGAAACAAAATAGAGAATTTCATTTCACTGGAAGTACTGGAAGTACCTGCCGTAGATATTTTTTCAATAAATATACACGTCTAGCTAAAATATTTGCACTGCTGTACCCCTAAAAGCATTATAAACCACAAAACAACAAGGGAGAGTAGATTGTTGACAGACACACAGCTCCAGAACATTTGGTCACAATGAGCTAATTTAGCTTGTGTATGGTGTGGGTCCAAGCTGGTGATTCACAGGTGACCAGATAGACAAATGGACAGGGAGTGGGTTGAAATGGACATCAACATACTGCACCAAAAAGACGAAACACTCATGCACAGATATCTGTTTGTCCTGCAGACTGGAACTCAATAACGGATTAAAAGTCTGTGTAATTCTAAAAAACCTGAACCCGAGGTCACTGTGGCATTAAATTAAATATGTTGCTGGGGTAAAGTGCGGTCAGACCAAGCACATGTAGCCTGAAGTAGAAACTTTAAATGTCTCAATGCGAATGTCATGTGTTCATCACTATATTAACCCTTCCTCCAGCTCCTTGTGACCTTGAATAGCAATAAGCAGGTAGAGTATAGAGAATAAATGGATGAACGTAGTTATTGATAAAAAGCTTTTTTTCCCTTCCATTTTGCAATATCAGTCATTTTCCAACTCAGCATCTGATTCTGTACCTGCAGAGAGGGTTACTGTTTTCATGAGTTGAAGTCTAAACACCCCACACTCCCCAACACCAAATAGAAAGCCTCTAAATATTTTATTTATTAAGTTCAAATACATTCCTTTAAGTTTTTTGATTTATTATCTAAATGGAGCAGTTATTTCTCTGTGTTCCCTGTTATCAAGGAAGCAAGTCATTTTACATAAATGTGCAGTGCAAAGTTTACAAAGTCTGAAATCTGCCCCCAAAAAATGCATAAACCATGTATAATGTAAACTGCCCTCCAGCTTGCTAAACCCCTCAAATTTCCGGAAAAAAGGACCTTAGTGTCCTTACTGGTACCTCCAGTCCTGCCTTAAGTGTGAACACGAAGATCAACTGAATTAGCACAAGGTTAAAGAATCATTAACAATTTTATCTCCTGAGTAAATTCAGCCCTAGAGGTTCAATTGAGCAAACAGCACAGTACAGAAGCCCCTCATCACCATGGAGATCTCTGTGATCATAATCTCACCATTTGCACTCCTTGCTTAAATAAACCAAATGGTCAAACAGGCAGCAAAATGCCCTCTGCAAAACGACCATGGCTGTTAGCTCTGACACAGACTGAAAAACCAGAGTCTTTACCTGTGACAATCAATCACTGGACAGTCGATCGAAGCCAGGCTGGTCAGCTTTAGCCCGAGGCTCATCTGAAATGTGTCTGTGGCCACTGCACCTGATCTTAGCTCGCTGTCTTTTAGTGAAGCCTCAGATACTGCAGTCTGAACATAAGGTCTGTTTTCACTGTAGCCTCTTTTGAACCAATGCACAGAACTGAAATACATTTGTTTTTAATCCCAGATAAGAAGAGTCTACAGCCTAGTTGCAGGCTGCAGTCCTATACTGTTGACAAGTAGCCTAATGCCATTTCTTTTTAAAAGGCAGACTATTTCAGATAGCGAGGTTGGGCAGATCAGAGAAAGCTACATTTGGACTGGATAGAGCTTCAATAAAAAGTCCCATACTGTGAGATTTTAAAGGTATAGATCAACATTTTGCTTTTCATTGAAACGAGAATATCGACTTCATGTCAGTGTGTTAAAGGTATACTTTGACATTTTGGGATATATGTTTATTTGCAAGCTTCCTTCCAGAAGCTCCACATTTTACTAGTACACATATCTGTCAGCAAAACTCCAGGAAGATTCTGCTCTTATAGCCGAGAAATAGTCCAGCACATACCCCCTGTAAAACCCCAATTTGTCACTTTTACACACAATGTTTTATAGATGAAAGAAAAGCATTTTAATAAGTTAGCTTAAGAGGGTTTAGTAGATCTATGTTCGAACTTTTGAGAGATCCAGGTTTCCCCATGCTTCCAGTATTGATGCTAAGCTAGGCTAAGAACGTCCTAAGACCTAAGAGATTTTATTATTTCACTCTTGGAAAAAGAAAGAAAAAACCTGTAAAACTGTTCTTTCACATGTAGATTTTCTAGGGGCTTCTAAGTTTAAACATGTAGAGTACTAGCAAGTACTAAAACAATGTGGAGAGAAAAAAGCAACATATAGACATTTTATTACAACAACAAAGAGTTCAGGGTCATCAATTAGAGAAAAGAAGACATTTAGAAACACTGAAGGAGGGGAAATAAAGAGACTGAAGAGAAACCACTTTGAGGGTTGCTGTGCTGTGATTATTGCCGTCAGACTGTGACTCAGTGTTAAAACAATAAGAAAACTGACAATGTTTTAATTGGCAAGTCAGGTGTGAGTCACTGTGGGTAGCTTGTGTAGGGTGTCATTCATCTCACAGCTATTGTTCCATGTCCTATGAAATGTTGTATAATTGAGAAATATTACTCACCAGCTTTGCCATACCTGCAGATCTCCAGAAGTACAACAAGGAAAATAAAGTTTGCTTTCCACCTGACATCCTGAACATTGTAACTAGACTGAGGACTGACATGTTGTCCCACAGTCCGACAGACAGAGAGCTTTATGAGGAGCAGAGTGTCTCTGGGCATGAGGGGCTATTTCTGATACACGGTGTCAGAATACACACCAATCACTCACAACACCACACACAGGCCGGGATGTGCATGCATGTGTTCACACTAATCTGCATATCTGCAGGTGTGTGTGCACTGTGAGTTTAGATAGGGATTAGATTTTACTGGATAACAGCCATCTATATTTATGTGTGCATGTACACTGGACTGAATGTGTATATTTGTTGCTGTGCACACAGAAGGATTTCAGAGAGCCTAGCGACAAGCTTATAGTCACCTCAAATTTTCCCCTCTAGTTGAGGTACAGAGGGGTTTTCTGTGTGTGTTTGTGTATGTGGCGAATGATATTTGATCCCATAATTCCTCTGAGTCACTCTAGCCAAGAGCTGCCTTTGAGTTGCAATGCCACGCCGTTTACAGCGGCCCCTTCCTTGATCACACTGATTCTGACTGGGCCACACAAACTTTCTGGGATACAACCCTGCTTTATTATCATTGAGATAGGAAAATAACTCAATTTGCTGCAATTTTCCTCCCTTGTCACTTTGACCACTCCCATAATGTTGTTTTCAGCTCTATCAATCAGCTGTTTTCAGTATAAAATCTATAAAAAACCCACTGTACACTACCTGCCCAGCACCAAACAGACACATTCAGCAGCTAACGAGACAGAGCTGAAAGAGAGTGAATATTAAACTTGAACCATTATCATGTGGCCAGAAACATGACAAATTGCAAATAGCAACAAACCCCAACAACAGTCATTCTATTTTCAAAAGAGCTTTGAAATGCTTGTAAAAGTTATTATTATAATGCTATTGTTACTTTCCATCACAGCTGCAGTTACATTCAACCCATGCTTGTTTAGTGGCAGAACTGAAGGGGAGGCCACTATTTTTAAACTGCCAGTAAGATACTAAAACTCTGCTGACCAATGCAGAGTTAGAAAGTTGACCTGCGTGACACCTGAAGCGGTTTGAAATCACCCTGCAGCTTTAATCCCGATATGCATGGGTGTTCTGCCAAACGTACTCCAGGTCAGTTACTTATGTAACCCAGATTGAGTTACAAATTACAGATGCCAAAAAATTTATTTTTAAAAATGTCAAATTTTAAAATTACAGTTTACATACATATTGTACTGTGATACACATAGTCTACACGTTACACAGCAGAGTAATCAGAAAGCATTGTTTTGTGGTCATTGCAACATGGCTGTGTGTGCTGTCAAGTTCATATCCTATGTGCAAAAAATGGCAAACTCATGTTCATATTCTGCCTCTAAATGATCGGATTGTTCACTTGGCACAAAAATATTATTCTTATCATTAGTTACCTGCCATTTCCTGCTTTTCTGATACTATATATTTTTCTTTTCACCAATTTGACTCAAGAGATTTGTTGAAAAGAACTTCTTGAAAAGAAGACTTCTTGTAATTTAACAGAAATTAAGCAGGGTGTAATTTGGTCCAGTGCATGTAAGGGTTCAATCTTGACTACTGTAGTACTGTAAACATTAAACTCAAGTATGATATCTGATTCCAGTAAAATCAAAAAGGTTGGTCAATCAGTTCATTGTCTGTTGCTTCTTTTCCACGGTGAAAGAACACAATAGAGTGGGAAATGCTAAAGGCAATATTGAAACTAAATCAAATGTTCTGCTTCTGCTTCCTGTGTGAAATATACACATTAATCTGTGTCTTGGCATGCAAGAGACACATTCCTATTCAGTACACACACACACAAACACACACACATACACAACATACTTACCTCTTATTGCATCACATAGAGCAAGTAGCAACATGTATCAAGTCGCTACATGTAGTGAGGAGAGTTTAGATAGTAGTTTATGACAGAGCACCTATCTCTACACTAATCTCATTTAAAAAGATGGCAGCAGAAGTCATATATACTGTAAGTGGCTAATTCTGCAGCAGTAATAAACTATTGTCTAACTATTAACAATCCTAATGAAAACCCTTCATCCTTGGGGGTTTTACAGAAAAATAAAACATATAGCTTTAATCTATTATATATCTATTATATGCATCGCTAAATCAACAACCAACCCATGAACCCCAGCATCTCTACCCAAACATCCACTTCTTTTCAGTCACAATATTAGAAACCCACCATTAAATATCATTAAGAATAGCATGAGAACATCTGAATTGACATTTCCATCTGCTGCATTTTAATCACTCAAGGACGGTGCTGTATTTAAGTGATTATTAGAATAGCAGGGAATGCAGGGTCATGGACAAATGAATTTGTTGTCATTGAGGTCATGTATGTGGAGGCCAGAGAGCACTTTAAAATACATGTTATGGACTCAACTTGCCTGTCTCTTGATAACTGTAATGAGCATTATGTTTGGCAGCAAATAACTAGAAGCAATGGATTTTAAATTAGGCTGCTTTCCTGTTTTTTTCCACAGTGTGTAAAGGTCAATAAGACCAGAGGTTTTAGCTGTTCTTGTGATGTAGCTATACAGAGATGGCAATGTGGGTCTACCACTACTCAACATATAGAGGATATGTCTACAGATATCCAGGATGCCTAGAGGATGAATCCTAATGAGTTTACCTCTAGCACCATCAGCAGGTCAAAGTTTCCACTTATCCAGTTAAAGGTCCAGTGTAACATTTAGGAGGATCTATTGGCAGAAGTGAAATATAATATCTATAGGTATGTTTTCATTAGTGTATAATCAACTCAAAATAAGAATCCTGTTTTGGTTACCTTGGCATGTTTGCCTTCCATGGAGTCCACTTTGTTAACCTGCCATATTTCTACAGTAGCCCAGGACAGACAAACGGGTAAGTTTCGCAGCCACCATTGTATCTCCTACACACAGCTTGTTCTTATTCCCAGGCTGTGTTCAGTTAGATGCGAGTGGTCTTCAGTTAGTTACTTCACTGCTAGAAGCCACTAAATCCTTCACGCTGGTCCTTTAAATATCTCAATATCTATTTGATCAGTTGGTTTATACATTCATTATTCCCAGCTGATGACTCCTATTGACATTTTTTGGTTTTGAGGGAAATATCTCGACACCTTTGGAGGGACTGTCATGAAATTTGGTGCAAACATTCATCTTCTACTAAGAAATCCTAATTTGACTTTGATCACTTTATAAGGTACATTACTTTATAATCAATTAGCTGACATTACCTCCAGCCTCAGCTGCATGTGTGTTTAGTGCAAATTAGGAAATATTAGCATGCTAACTCATTAAACTAGGATGGGGGAGCATCGTAAACATTATACCTCCTAAACACCAGCATGTTAGCATTGTCACTGTGCGCGTGTTAGCATGCTGATGTTAGCATTTACTGTACAGTCTAACAGAGCTACTAGCATGACTGTAGACTCTTGTTATCACTTTTATAGTCTATTTTATATAAATGTGTATTTATGCTGTTTAGCTTTGATACAAAGCTCTGTCTCCGGCACAATTACACTATTCACAGCACACAACACAAAAGAGCTGTGACACCAAAAAAGATACTACCAAATATGTTTCAAACAAATTAACCATCCCCAAATCCAAGTGTACAGTATTTTTTTAATGACCGTTCACTGGAGAGGCCATATGTTTTTTTATGTTCCTAATGAGTTCCCAGACTGGAGGAGTGGTGTCTCTGGAGACATACGAATTTCTCAGCCAGTCATCTGACTTTAAGATAACAAGAGTACACAGTGTGCTTGCACAACAACCCTGAAGTTTGCTTCTTTTTTTTTTTAGAAACATATTTATTTTGTTTTTTACAAAATAAACAAAGCAGTACATGCAGACATATCCGGTTTCACTGGAGCACAGTTACGCAAAGTCAGTCGCAGCAGGTTCAAGCAGGAGGTCTTTTATCCAGTGACCAGTGAAGCACTTAGAGGTTAAGTGCTTTCATGGGTAAATTGACAATAGTGCCTGACAGAGTGAGATGCATTATTTATTTAGTATCCACCTTCACAACTTCACAGCTTCTCTAGGGCAACAGTCTTGATGCTTAACAACAATGTTCTCTCGATTAAATGTCATCTGTCAGTTTGTGAAAGCAAGGTGCACCCTGTCCGAGGGAACACCGTATTTATTCAAAACACTGTCACTTCCCATACAGCGTGGCTTTAAATCTGACCTCTTCCATTAAATCTATCTAAACTATTTGTGTTACAAATCAAGCCCTTAAAATCTGATTTTCAGCGAGCACAGAGAAACTTCCCACTTTCATCAGATTTCAGAATGTGAAAACATCCTTCTAGTGTCAAAATCTGCACATACTTCATTCTACACTGTGAAGATCAAACATCCAACTGGAGGACCAAGATGAAAAACACTTTTGAGTGTGAGAGTGTTTTAATTCCAGCAGCACCTTTTACCTTTTGTGGTAACATTCATGAATGTGTTAACATTCTTGATTACATTCAACTCACCTCAAAGGACATCCATGTCCCCACTGGTATCTCGATGCATATTTGAAACTCTTTGTGTGTGTGTGCGTGTGTGTTGATGAGACTTGTGCCTAATGGTGTAGGATTACATGAAAAATAAAACACCAGCCTCTTCTAATGGTCTACATCCATTAGTGCTGATTCTGTCTCAGGAAGTGCGTCAGCACTGTCAGCAGAGCAAGTTAGAGGAAGGAAAAACTGAAGAGTGCAGCCGTAACCTTATTTTACAATGAATCACTGATTGGGTAGGGGGTATTTTCAATTACCCTAAATTTCCTTCTGGGTAGTCAAACACTGACACTGCAGTCCTGTTTTTCCCGGATCTGAGCCCCAGGGGAAAACTTATCAACCCCATAACTGGTCACATATGAGAGGAGTTAAACACGTAGTGAACTGCAGCATTGTAGTACAGCACATTGTTATAATAAGCTTTCAGCATCAGTGTTGAAATGCTGCACCTCCACTCCAACATTAAAATCACTACATAAAGCAAAGCAGACATTTCTGATATGTTTAAATAAATGTTGTTGCACATTGACTTTAGAAATAAAAGGACAAATAAATATTTTTTTTTCCAACCTACTTGTGGATGATATATTAATCAGTATATGATAATATACTGATTAACAGAAAAGTTACAGTTTTTGAGTGATATCCTGTAAGCACTAAGCACAGAGTTTGAAAGTACAGTAACAAAGAACATTTATTCAAGTACTGTCACTTGACTATTTACATCTTGTGCTACTTTATATTTCTACTCCACTTTTCCAGCTGTAGTTAGGTACTTTTCAGATGAGGACTTTGCATTAAAAACATATAAGCATAAAATACAATGCATTGCAAAATATCAAACTTAAAGCAAAAATCAGTGTCTGGTCGGGCCCCTGTCACATTTCAGATGTTTTTAGCACTTCCAGGGTGTTAGCATTTCCCCTCCTATATCTTCTGATACTATGAAGGGGGCCAGACACTAAATTGGGAACCACTAAACTAAAATACCTGGCAATTTAACATTATTAAAACTAGTTCCACCTCAACCAGCTTTAGAAAAAGTACTTGTACTTTGCTTTACTTTTGCTGATAATACTTCTGTAAGATTTTATGTGAAGGACTTTTACTTGTAATGGGTTAGTTTTAGATTGCTGTACTGGTACTTTTACTTAAGTAAATGACCTGAGTACTTGTTCCACCAATAGCCATATAGCAGTGCACCTCATGTCTTTTACGCTGCTACCATCTAGTGATCAAAGGGAGAAACACACAGAGACGCATGAAACCTGATGAATGCTGCGCACAGCTCCTGTTTTCTGTTTACTATTTATTTTTGTGCACTGCACTTGATCATTATGTACATCCTGTAACGGTAAACAGAACTGAAAAGGAGCACATGAACAGAACGTTTACACAATTTAGTAATACTTGAACAGCAGACAGGCAAACACATAACGTACAGTAGTCTGTATCCAAATCTGATCACTTCCATACATACCACGACTTCAAACAACACACATCCATTGACTACAATATAGAGGTTAGCTTTTTAACATAGCCATAAGATTGCAGATAGAGAATTCAGTCAGCGAGGGGAGCTAATGAGGGTTATTTCACAAGTCCTCAGTATAAATAAAGAAGCACACACTACACACCTCCTGTGTCTGGTAAGTCACCAAAGAAAGCAGTAGCCTCTAGATGAGAGTTCAACATTTTCAGCCTGAGACCCAGTGTCATGTTCAGGGATGTGATCCATTCTGGGTCCCAAACCAGTTGAAGAAACAGCACTTTATAGCAGTCATACTCTTTTTCCACTGATCAGTATTCAGTCAACATCCTCAACACACATGAACAAACTGAGAATCCTGGGAAATAATGATGTCAAGCAGAGGGAGAAAACATTATTATGGTTAACAAGGATTAATGACAACCAAAAATGATCTAATCCTTCATCTAAAACAGAGAGAGAGAGCGAGAGAGAGCATGAAAACAGTAATGACCTTAAACAGTTCATGAACATGTGAAGGCAAATATGCTCAATTTGCGTGTTAAAATAGATTTTAAACACATTTTTGAACCGATAACAAAGGTCAGATATCAGAATATCTCAATGGGGTTTTACAGGAAAAAACTCTTTCAGTAACACAAAGCTGGAAGGTGAGGATGTTACAGGATCATATTAGCGTCTTGTGAAAACCTCAAACCCAATCAAAAAATTGAGAATTGCTTCAGTTTCTGGTTGCTAATAAGTTAATACATATATTTTGTGTTTGCATATGTTGTATCATTGGCCCATGGACTTCATCTCAGGACTATGAAATACATTTTACACAAGGAGACAATGTCAGTCAATTTCCATCATAGTGAGGAACAATCACATCAGTTAGCATATTAATAAGATTATATGGAGAGAATAATGTGTACATGTACAGCTCCTAAAAAAAGGCTGATACTTTGAGCCAAGTGGGTTGTACCTCACTGTTGATATGAAATAGTGTCAATATTACTCATCCAGACAAAATGCTGCATGATAATTATAAATAAAAGTGTCAGTGGTGTGACAGAAATGCCTCATAAATGTAAACAAATTACATAAAGCAATAAGACAGCAGATATATGTAGAATCTGAGCTAAATTAATTTGAGATATGAAGCATTAAGATACAGTAAAAAACTCATCAGTCTGACCGTCATTTAGTGTTGTAGGGAGTTTGTGTGGTCAATAGAAACATGAGATGTGCAGCACTGCATGAGTGATGCTGCAGACTAAAAAAAACTATACACAAAAAAATTGTGATATAATTTTTACAAATTATTCCCTGGTTTTACTAGCTGTTGATGAGTTAATGGCCCAAAAAACTTGAACATGTCCTTTACATACATTAGCTCATGACATGTGCAGTTCATTTAAACCATAATGCAGCAGGTCTGACACACAAAACGATGTTGGACAAACTAATAAATAAATAACAATGGCTTTCCTTCAAAGCTGCACCGAGTAAAGTTGTCAGTTTGTGCTTTCACAGAGCTCCCTTGCAGAAATGCATGTTATTGTATGAGTGCGTATGGACGAGGTCTTGAGGTGCTTCATGTATGGAACTGTACATGTGCTAATCCTAAAATATAGTATACAATCCCCAGTTCCCTTTGAACATGAACACACACAAGGCTTGATTACATCAGACACACCAATGATAAATCACTCTACTACAGGTCAACAGCTTTTTGCTAATCGGTCACATGAATATTAAGTCTGGAATTAAAATTGTAGCAGCCTTCTGACCAGTGTTGACCAGTTTTGTTTGTTTTCGTTTAGCTTATTTTTTCATTTTCAATGATACTCAGCAGAATCCAGCTAATGGAGATAGAAGCCAACCTGTAATCAGTTACTGTGAAAAGCAGAAATAGCAATAGGCTTTCATTCACTTTTTTTCTAAATTAGATTTTTAATTTACAGCTGATTTTTGTTTGAGAGCAGGTTTGGATTCAGTTCAATTTCACTTTAACCAGTTAAAAACATATAGTAACTGGATGCTGCTGTT
>NW_023339674.1:7158346-7158523 GCF_004916995.1 Morone saxatilis | reverse complement strand
CAGTAAAAAGAAAAAGGCTGTCCTGAAGACTAAAGCCACAGGTAAGATCATTTTATGGGTTGCAGTTATGACCTTTGACTTGTCTTGCTATTTGTAAGGACAATGAGGAACTTGCTGTGCTGCTTTTAGTCATTCTCTGTTTTTGTTTGAGAACAGGTTTGGATTCAGTTCAATTTC
>NW_023339674.1:7126848-7158307 GCF_004916995.1 Morone saxatilis | reverse complement strand
ATATAGTAACTGGATGCTGCTGTTCTTTTTTGTCTTTCTAGTAACGTTTGATTGTATGAAAAACTGTTGCTCTGATATGACAGAACTGATCATGCATCCAATTATCAGTACAAAGCAAAACATTTCCCAATAGAATGTGTTTTTTGGGTAAATTGCTTGATTGCTGTTAAATGCTTTTTGTGCCTTACAGACAATCTGGCGCTCTGAATACCTTATTTAGACCAGTCCAGTTCAGTTTACTCCCTGATGTGTTTTCTCTTATCTTGTGTGTCCATCGTCTCTCCCTGTCTTTTGTTCTGACTCCTCTGAATCAAGAGTTTCTCTGTTTTTCTAGACATCCCGGTGACATCTGCTTTGATTGGTGGGTTGGTTCAGAGCTAAGGACACTCAACAAGTACGGAAAATGTTGCACCACATACATACAGTAGGTAGGTACATTTGAGCTACAGGGAGTCATTAGTTCAGTTGTTAGTCTGGTCACTGGAGTTCGGTAGTCTTTTGCCGTCTTTGCAGATCAACTGGATGTTCTGTGTTCTGTGTGTGTGGTGAGAAGAGAAGTGCGGGTCAAAGCACAGGTATAAAGGCAGATGTTGTAGGGTGCAGCTGTAGTATGTTGACCAGAGGTGGTGACACATTTTTAGGGTTAGATGACAGCAGGGACATCCTCTCCTTGCTCACTTTCTCTCACTATTTATTCAGTAGAGGGGTTTTTGTCCTTGGCTATCAAATTCTGACCAGGCGTCATTTAGTTCCATGAAAATCATCTTGGCATATTGTTCATAGGGCTGTCCTGTCGCCTGTGAGGAAAGATGGAAAAAGACAGTAACAGTTGAACCCATAGGAAAATCACCTTAAAACATGGTGCACTTCTCGCCATATTAAAATTAGTGATGCACAGCAGGTGTTTTACCTTTGGCCAAACATCTGCTTTTACATAACAGATGGGACTGTGGGCAGACATTAGCTAAACAAAGCTGCTCGTAAAATTCAAGAGCTGCAAGATCAAGCCTTACGTCATTAGGTGTCGATTTACTCCGTGATTCGGGTCAAAATAAGGTAACAAATTGGCTTGCGCACATGCACGTAATCCATTAATTTACACACAGCCTTGGGGAAGAAAAGGGAAGGTGACAAATAAACAGGACTAAAGCAAACAAACACAACACAAAGAGACACATAACATTCTCAAACAAAAGCAAACTACAAAACGCCTACAATACTCTTCAATTAAAACTTGTTGCACAATAATAATGTTGCTGACCCTCAAAATGCTGTTTCCATTGTGTTAATCAATGAAAATAAGACCCTTAAGTTCAGATAAGTTACCATTATTTATTTCTATATTGTGTTGCTTTTGTCTTTCATTAAGCTAATGATAACTGATTTATGTGTGAATGTGTGTCCATCTGTCCAGATATGCCAGCTTTTATGTGTCCTTTAAAGTCACATTAAATTCACAAAGAGGTGCTCTTGTTCTTGTGGGATTATGCAAACAAATCTGATAATACAGCTGCCACTAAGTCTGCCCTGTTTTCATGATTGAAATCCTGCCGTAATGATTGATCAGGATTGGGCCTTGTGATTCACTCACTCGCTATCCTTATGATAAAAGAGAGGATAAATAGAGGGGTGAGAAGGCTTGTACTTTCTCCTTGCATGCATACTGGTGATGTCTACCTGCCATGATCTCACAACAGATCTTAGAGCCATAACCTGAGTATACCAGACAGTAAAAAGAAAAAGGCTGTCCTAAAGACTAAACGCCCCAGTAAGATCATTTTATGGGTTGCAGTTATGACTGCCTTTGACTTTTCTTGCTATTTGTAAGGACAATGAGGAACTTGCTGTGCTGCTTTTAGTCATTCTCTGTTCACTGTATTTATCCCACAGGTACAAACTACCTTCCGGACTCCAGATGGCGCTGATGTTCAGCTAGAGGCTGGGGACTCTGCAAGCATATCCGCAAAACTACTAACTAAAAGTCTAACTGTGAAGATCCAGAGCCAGATTTTGTGGATCCGCAATAATGCCCCTGATCCTACATCTCCTAACACTGATCTTGGTGGAGTCCACCATGGGAGCTCCACAGGTCATGAAAGCACCAGACGTAAGAGTAAATGATATTAATATTTTTCTGACTATGGCATGGCAGATAGCCAACCACATAAGGCCCAATTCCAGCTGTTATGTCTGTGGCCTGATGCCCTACACAGCTGGGGAAGGTTTACCTCTAATGGCCTTACCTGCCTCTGACTGTGACACCTGCCACCTGATGCACGTCCCCTTGTCTCAGTCTTATTCTCACGCTGATTGTGCCAGAATCACCAAAATGAGACCACTTGACTGTTCTGGAGGACATGCAAACTGCTACAGATGTCTCAAAACGCCAAAACCGGTTCCCATTATGCTGCTTCCTAAGCCGCTCCCTTGGTGCCTCCAGAATGACGGCGAGACACCTGTAGGAGAATCTGACTGCCTTCGTACATTTAAATGGGACCCGGAACAAACCAGTACTGACTTTAAATCCCTCGATTCTGCACCTGATCACTGTTTGGAAGCAGCCGGCCAGGTTCACCTCAATGCTCTAGCTCACCGCACTGCTAGCTGCTCCATCTCCTCTCCTGTGGGAATGTACTGGGTATGCGGAAAACTTGCATATCCGTATCTTCCTGTGAATTACAAAGGGCGCTGTGGCTTGGCATACGTCATCCCAGCTATGAGAGTGGCTCACTCCTTGCCCAAGAAACCTCCTGTTAAACGAGTACGACGTGGAACTTCAGATATCTTTGGGACTCATCATCAATCATCTTTCAAGAATGTACTTGGTCCCCTTCTTCCTTTTTACGGGATTATGTCTGCATTAGATCAAATTGCCGATCTGTCTCAAGCAATAGAAGTTATAGCTAATGAAACCGGTAAGGCTCTCATGCTGATATCGAGTGAACTCGCCTCTGTTAGACTTCTAGCTTTACAAAACAGAGCAGCTTTGGATTTTCTTTTAGCAGCCCAAGGAGGAACTTGTGCTGTAATTGGTTCTGAGTGTTGTACCTTTGTGCCTGACTATAATGCTACGATTGGCGATATAGTAAATCACCTTCATGAAACTGCTAACTCTGTTCACCAGGATAGTACCGGTAGTTCTTTATTTGATTGGTTGAAAAATACTTTTTTATCACTGAGTTATCCAATTGTTGAAGTGGTTATTTTTTTGGTTCTTTTCTTTGTATTACTTTCTTTGTTCACGTCGTGTTTGAAAAAGTTCCTGTTCAACTGTTAATTTTGCCAATTTTATCGATCCTTTGATGTTTTATGTCTCTTAGATTACAGTCAAATACACTGCACTGCAGTAACTGTTTCCAGGGGACACAAAAAAGTGATGAGCACGCCTGGACACAGCTGGGTCATACAGTTTTTTTTTTTTAGCTCAATTTCCTTACAGACAGCCTTCAATAACTTCATGAGTCACAAACCTGTGTTTATCATTTTTTAGTGTCCCATGGAAACCCTGTTGATCTCCGTGCTATTTACAGTGTTTCTATATCTGGCTGTACTTTCTCTATATGTGTTTTTTCGTAAATCTGTCTGTCTTCCTAAGTTCCTAAGGGCCACCATAGTAATGTCACCACGTAGGATAACAAATTTTACACTTCAGGAAACAGGAAAAATTGGACAGAAATTGTAATTATTTTAGGGCACCACAATCACTGGTTCGATTCCAGATATTTTTTTGCATGTTATAGCCCTCTCTCTTCACTTGTCACTATCCAATAAAGGCAAAAAAAATTTAATTATTCTTATTGTTTTTTTTTGCATGTGTAACAGTCATGTATGTTCAAATCCCAACAATAAGAAAATAAAGCCAATATCAACAAAACATGAGGGTTAATAAAAGAGATTTTGTTTGAGGACAGAGAAGCCTTGTTTTCTCCCCCCGCATGAACTCCACCAGTCATTATCTGTCTCACCTTATCTGGGTGGACGACCAGGACAGCTTTGCGGTAGACCTTCTTGACCTGTTCGGGAGTAACCAGGTCAGCCATGCCCACAGGCTTCCAGCGCGTCTCTCCCTCCCACAGCACAGTATGCATGGTGGACAGCAGAGCACGGATGTTACGCTCCTTCCCCTCAATCCAGTCCAGAATCTGGGTCACAAACAGGAGAGAGACAGAAGTCGCACCATTAGCCGGTGATGACCAGATTTGGAACAATAATTAGCAGAAATGCTTTCAGTTATTTTGGCTCTGGTGAAATGTTTTTAAAGGAGTAATTAGAGGAACCATAGTTTGGTCATGGGAGACCTACACTGGTGGCTTCATTAATTCTGAAATAAACAGAAAGGCTTTCACAGCCAAAGGTTTTTGAGTACACCATCCTACTTTTGGGAATCACTGAATTGCTTCTATTGTGCTAGACTGAATAAACAGACAATAAAAACCCAATGAACTGATGTCAAACCATAATTCTGCTCAGATGTAGTGATGCAAGGGTCATGGGACTTCATGGTGTTTCTCACAAAAGAACAAAAAAGTACTCCTTATTTTCATTAGTACACAGATATTACTCAGTATCACAGAAAAAAGACCTTTATTTTCTCAGGGTCCATCTCTTTGGCCATCTCCTCCTTCCTCATTTCTGCTATAGTCCTGGGCCCTTTCTTCTCTTTGGTCCCTGCAAAGCCCTGACCAGACAGCAGGTCATCAAAGTTAGCATCCAAGACCCTGGGCTTAGTACCTGGCAAAGAGGGAGACAAACACAAAGAAAGAAAACATATATCTTTAAGCTACTCCGCAACTGATCATCCTCGCACTTTACATTAGATGCAACGTACTGTGAACAACTGTCTTAGTGACAGATCAATTCTGAAGAATGAATGTGCCTACAGCAACCAAAGGTTAATGTATAAAAATCTGTCACTAAGTATTAAAACTAAATCTCTCTGCTCTCTCTCCTAAATATCTCTATATATAAATCAGATCTAATGTATGCTCTGGGTTAAAATAACTAAACAATTGGATGAAACAGATATAGGATAAAAACAACAAAATTGATAAACAGATTGTCTGCATATGTATATTTAAGTGTCAATGTATGTATATATTGTACATGACTATTTCAGTCAGACAACTCACGTTTGAAATGTTTATTACAGCAGTATAGTGACTCACATCCATTGTTTAGGCTTTGGAGTGATAGCAAGTCCTTAAACACCTAGCCGGAGCCTACAGGTGAGGCTATGGGGTGTGTGGGCTTACGTGCGCAGGCAGCATGACGACACAGACAACAGACAAACTAAATACAGAGCAGAGGGAGAGCTGGGAAATTGTGCAGTTTAAATAGACCGCCAGATTGGAAGGGTGCGCTTGGTTAGTGATTATGGAGTGAGGCATGTCATGTGTATGTAACAGCGCAGCTTGAGTTGACTGCCTGAACTAGCTCGCAGGCTTTGCTCCATTTCTGTCATTTTATTAATACAGTGGCAACAGAAGCACTCAGACAGCACACACAGTACCTCTAAACCAAACACATAAATGCTCATTAATCTATTTTAATAAAATGTTCAGGATTCCTTTTCCCTGCACCTGGATCAAAATAAACATACTTCTCATAGTGATGATTTTTGGGGAATACCTAAATCCTGACAACAATATTTGCATCATACCAGAAAACATCAAATCTAATTCCACATGCTCACCCATGCCAGCCTGTGCTTTGTTTCCTGCGCTGGGCGAGCCCCCTCCCATTGCAGAGAAGCTGACATTGTAGTTGGGTCGGTTCTGGGGTGATGTGTGAGGCATGGGGGTGTGGCTGGGGCTGGGCTTTGGCTGCGGGGCAGGGCCCTGTCCTTGGGGTTGCCACCCTCCACCGCTTCCAGCACCTGGCTGCCACGAGGGGAAGCCAGCTCCTGCGTGCTGGGGAGATGGAGGAGGTCGCGACGGGGAGCCCATGGGAGGGATGGAAGGGGCGGTACCAGTTGGAGTGGTGGGTTTGCTGGAGAAGCCAGAACCTGGACAGGACAAATATTATGATTTAAGACCTGGTGGTGAATGTAACAAAGACTGAGTTAATATACTTTAGGCTAAGGTATGTAAAGTATTTCAGAAGTATTTTTTGTAATATTTGTTGAAATTCTCGTCACATCCCGACAGAAATCAATCAATCAAATGCTTTTCTATAAAAAGAATAAAATGATTGGCTGGCCAATTTCCCTGACTCCCTACCTATCTGCTTGCCTTTGCGCACTCTGCCCCTGCACTCAGTGCAAGTCTTCCACAAGCTGGCCAGGGATATATTGCTAAAAGCTACCAATCTAGTTGCACAAGAATGGCAGAGGAAGACCTTTACTTACAACAGCTTTTAGTGCTAAACAAAGCAAGAAAAGAAACACAGAAGTAGAAAGTTTGGATAAAGCAACAGGTTAAACCAGAGTCAACAGGAGTGGCTTTTCAACAATAATGAGAACTGACAGGTAATTACCTATTTTGTTTTGTTTTGGTGGGAATTTGTTATTTTCCTAAACTATGTAAAACTATGAATGAGAATGAGGTTGTTGGATACGGCTGGCGATGACTATGTGCTATGCTTCTCTCAGGCACTGCATGTTCATATCCCACCCCCTCCCTGAAGAGTTTCGGTTGGATACTTTTAAAATCGAATTGTCTCTTGCTTGACGTTACCTGCCCTAGCTTTAATGTTTAATGCTAATGTTTCCAATGACTGACCTCCAAGGCTCCCCCCGAGGTTGCCTATGTCAGCGAATGGATCCAGGGTGTTTGGCTTGGTTTGGTGGGTAGGAGTGCTGTGGACCGACCCTGTGGGGCTTGTAGTGGCTGACCGACTGCCCATACTAAAGCCTGCTACAGGGTAAATAAACAAACAACAATGCAGGAGAAAACAGTTGCATTTTAGTTCTTTTTATCTCATTCAGTTCCACCAACTTCCACTGATGTGAATAAACACAAAAAGGTTTGGTCAGCTTCCCTGATCAAAGAATTAGATGAACATTCAGTGCTGTTCCAGTTAATTAAGTGTGTATTTGGTTGAGTTACTGGTTTCTACCTGTGCTTGCGGTGGCTGGCCTGTTCCAGTCCCATCCTCCCATGGCATTTTGCTGCTGAATGTTGACGGTTGGGGTGGTGGGTGGGACAGGGGAACTCCGGCCTATTCAAGCACATAAACGTCACAGACTGAGGACACAGTGAATGGGAACTGAGCAACAGGAACCCACACAGCCAGAGAAAATAATAGCAGGGTTGAGTCTCAGAAGAGGTGTTATTATGGGGGCGGTTGGATAATGTTGATATTTCTGTGATTAAAGGGCACCCAAAAAGTGTCATACCATATTTCACAGGCAATGTACATGTTATTGTAATAGCTGAAATAGAGGTCTCTGTTTTCACAAGAATTGCTGTGGGCTCAGGTTTGGTCCACGCTGGCAATATACATTAAATAAAAAAAAAATTATCAGTATGCCTTTTAATCATTGTGTCATTTTAAAATGTTACACTGATTAAAAAGCTTATTAATAATGTTGTTGTTGTTGTGCATCATCATACACACTAAAGTTGTCAAGTCTAAAGAAATGTCTCCCTCTAAAGTAGCAGAACTGCCCTGCCATGTTTGAAGTTAAATTATTGGCTTTGGGAACAGTTCAGGGTGAAAATGTTGTTGGTTGATGGGGAATGATTCGTGCTGTGGGTAAAATATCAAGCCTGTGCAACCTCTGTGCAATACTAATCTGACAGGCTGCAAATACTTATCATACACCATGCAAACCCGTTCACCACCCAACATACAGCAGCAATATATAAAAAAACAATATCTTCCAAAACCAGTGTGTGATTCATCAGCAAGTAGAGTAGTGCTCAGAAAATTGAGAAAGATATTAAATATATGGTGCAGTCTAATTAATCAAATAAATAAATAAAACAGACAATCAGATATAACAGAGACAATCGCAATGCTTTTATGTGTTAAAATGTGGCAGCAGACTTGCAGATACTGTATGACATGCTTACCCTGATTTTGATTTGATTGATTACTTTAAAAGGTTTTATTTGATCCAAAAAGCTGTGAGAGTGCAGCAGTAGAAACATGCCTTACCCAAGCTTGTAGGCTGCAGGGTGGGTGATGGAGAGCGAGCAGCATGCAAGAATGGGTCTGGCTGCCCCACATTACCTGGTCCAAGAAATGAACCCATCATGTCCTGAGGCTTGGGCATGGGACCCGTCCCGAAGGGATCAAACGCTGAGGGAAACAAACATACCCAGCATTGTTATTGTCTTGGCTTTTGCATTACAGAATGTGCCACTGGGTTTTTTTGTATATTATTTTTTTAAATAAACCTGACTGGTTTTCCATGTGCAAAAATCTTAAGGTGTTATTGTAGCATTTTTACTTCACAATATAGATGTTCTAGTCACAGCATTACATATAATAAGAACATTTTGTTTAGGGTTGTGTGTCAAATGTAGTTTCAAACTTGGTATCTCACCTGGTGGCGCAGGAGAGGGGCATGGCGAGGCAGTGTTTGGGACTACTTTATGTGGTGTGGACTGGGCAGATGACGCCCCACTGGTTGGCTGGGGTGGCCCCCCAAACAAGTCCCCCAGGAGGTCAGTGGTTGCGGCTGCAGTAGACGGGGGCTGAGATGAAGGACACGTCCGGTTGATCCCCTCCCCATCGAGGCCAAGAAGATCCACTTCCTCAGTGGGTGCAGCGGCAGCAGGCATTGGAGCAGGGGGGTCGGGTCTCTGGGGGGCAATGCTGGCGTTGCTTCGCTGGCTGGAGAGAGACAGCATCTCATCATCCGAGGGCTCGCTCTCCTCGCCGTGGCCCCGACCTTCCGGACCTCCGTGGGGCCGGCTTGGCTCTGCAAGAGGATAAAACAGAAATAGAAGGAAAGAGGTAGAGAAAGAAAGAGACAGAGAAAAAATGTAGTGAATTACCAAATGAAACAAAGGCATGCAAAGTGGAGAAAGCAGAAAGTGGAAGAAATAACAAAGCAGGAAATTAATTGGGGGAAAAGCAGACAGAAATACAGAGTAGGTTGAGAGAAAAAAGGATAAGAGCAAAGTAGGGGATAATGAGCATCTACGTAGGTCATCTCTGCTACAAGCACCAGCTATTCTCCTGATACGGTGCACTGCGTGCTATAATTTACTATGCTGCACACTTTGCCACTGGTTGCTGCTTTTAGCTAGAGTAACTGGAGGGGATAATTTCTAAGACAATATGATAAATAAATTGGACAGAATCCAGTTAATAAAATATACAGTATGCTTTTAATAGGGATGGGACTGTAAACTTCAGGTAGTATTAATCTACAGCAATATTTCACTTTGGTAGAACATTTTAAATTTGTACCACTTACAGCTGCTTCCTTTAGCAATCAATATGTGTTGTAAATATTCCCAAATATTTCTCTGCATACAGGGAAAAACACATTAGTCTGCTGTTGTAGGATGTCAGGGGACGTGTGTTAAGGGAACACTAGTAATTTATTCAGGTCTCCAGATAATTGGAATTTACGACAGTGACCGATTTAAATCATCCACCAAACTGATATATCACTGCACAACAAGGTTGGGGTTCATTTCAATTCAATCAGTACAGATTGTGAATGGAAACAGCCAAGATATTTTCCAATAACAGAAGATGTATTCGTCAATAGGGTCAATGTATGATTGAATTGAACCAAACCCTGGTTAACTACTGTCACTGTACTGAGCAGTTCCTCTAATAGGTCTGTGGTTTCTACTGTCTTACCCTCCAAATCCAATCCCTCCATCTCATCTTGTAGGGACAAAAATGAGAGTTAGTTTATTAGTTTGTTCACGTGTCTGCATGTAAATGTGTATGAATGTATTTTTGCATACACAGCACTATCCTACGTATCAGTTGTGCACCGTCTACAGTGATGGAAAGTAACTCTGTACATTTACGGTACTCAAATACTGTACTTATACAGTTGTGGTACTTACTTGAGTCTATCCACTTTATGCTACTTCATACTATAATATTGTACGTTTTACTCCACTACATTTTATTTTACAGCTATAGTTACTAGCTACTTTTTAAGATTAAGAGATTTTACACAAAAAATTATATGACCAGTATAAAATATGATGCATTATTACAGATTAAACTACCCAACAGTATATGAAGGAGTTCAAATTCATCATGCAACCAAGTTATAAATTGTTAATTAAGTAATTAAGTTAAGTACATAATTCATCAATAATGATCCCATAATAAAACTTAACACTGACAAGGGCCATTCTACATAGGGTGTAAGTACATTTTGTCTTACTTTTAATGACGTGTTTTTAGGTGTGGTATTTCTACTTTTACTTGGTGATTTGAATACTTCCACCACTGACCATTTTACACATATGTGCATAAAAATTTGGGTGTAAGAGTGTACATGCATAATAATTTTGTGAGCGTGTTAGTTTGTGGAGGTGTATTTATTCACTTCTTTCTATCTTTGTGAAAAAGTCTGAGTTTTAGAGTTTGAGAATCAAGACATTCTTTACAAGTCACAATTAACTGAATGTAAAATTAGTTCAAGATTAGGATTAAGGTCTAAAATTACTTTAGGTTTATGATTAATTCTAAAATGAGCCAAGTCGTTGCTTTTTGTAGAATTTTAACAGCTAACAATCAACAGTTAACAATCAGCCTTTCTGAATGTATGTTACACACTGGTTGGGAAGCTCTCTATCCAGTAAGAAAATAAATATGAAAAATGTCCTAATGTTGTGTAAAACAAGATGCATTTCAACATTACACATTGAAAATGTTTTAAAAATCACTGACTGTCAATCAAAGAGTCATTCAACTACACAGGTTATATGCCGCTGGATTGTATTTTCTAATTGAGGTTTTGAGCTGAAACTTGATACAGGGCTTTTCTGTGCATATTTAACTGCTGCTATAACTGTAGTTGGTGGTACAATGTGGTAATCTTTGTCATTTTAATAAATATCTACCAACAGTAACAGTTAGCATGAAGCTTTAACAATGCTTCTGTGTCAAAGTCATGAGAGATGTTGCCTTTGAGTATTAATATAATCACTATTTTATCTTTGTTTAAATGATAAGCATTTAGTAGCCAGTATGGTAGTGGATACTTATTTAGCTATGGACAGAAAACAATGGTATCATTGAGCTTTTCAGAAAAGGCTCATGAAACTGAGATCCACACAAAAGCTAATGTATAACTTGATGTTATAGATTAAACATCTGTGTGCGGTCCACGTTAGCAGAGGCAGTTTGTATTTGTCCCCAGTGTACCCATCCCCACAGTACCAGCAATAGCCAGTGCGTCCTGGTGCTCCTGGTGACAGGAGAAGAGCACGTTGGGGCAAAGGTCTTTACAGGGAAACTGCTCCCACGGCGGCGTCAGGTCTTTTTGCTTGTCCACCTCCTCCACCTCCACATCCAGTATCACATGGAAAAGCTGGGGATACTTCTCGGGAGAGTCACATGCATCCAGCTCTGGTCTAAGAGGAAATTATGTGTATGAGAGAAAAAAATGCACATGGAGTGAGAGGGAAAGCAGCATATGTATCAGTATCAGTATGTATGTATCAGAAAAGGTCTGTCATACAAACACAAGTGATTAATTAGAAGAAATGTCCTTACTTGTTAAACTTTAACATGGTGGTACCAGGAGCAATGAAGCCAGTGTGGAACTGGATCTGGAAGATCTGGGTGTTGGACACCTAACAACAGCAGACCATCACTCGTACAACACAAGTCTGTTTTGATAGTTTTTATCATTCCTATGACCATATTTGACTTATGAGCTGAATTGCTGGAATATAGGTTTAAGATGAAGACTGAGAAGTCTTTTTATTGGAGTTAGTAGAGTCTGAGGGGTATCAGAGGGGAAATGCAGTCAGTCAGACTTAGTCAGTAGAAATAAATTAGAAGCTGAACTGGTAAGTTATTATCTAAACTATTTGTTGTAAAGGTCAGATGGATTTTGCTAGCTTGTTCCTGGGAAGCTTGGACCTACTGTAAAAGCTGTATTTACATGCGCATATACTTTTACAATGCTATTTAAAAACTGTAAAAAAAAAAAAAAAGGTTGGGGAGTGACTCTTTAAACACATATATCAGCAAATGTTCGGTTGGAAGTAAAATTACACAATAACCAGAAGAATTGAGGGCTATAACTAGAGAAAAAAAGCTGAATTTATTGTAGGGTTAATAAAATGTCTACTGTTTCTCACAGTGCTACTGTTGAAGAAAAGCCACACATTTCCATAAACTCAGCATGCCAGGAAATTAAAAACCTGTCTCCAACATGTCACTTCTTGCTACTTCTTTCCTCCCAACATTTTGTGGGTTTGTTTGGACTCAAGACAAATATTCAAATAAGTCGCAGCCACATGCTGAGACTGATGGCTGACAGTTCAGTATAAGATCTCATGCCAAGGAGATTTTTCCAACATGGTCGTGGTGCAACATGTCATTTCTGTCAAGTTTGATTAAGATGTTGACTTTATCAGTACACAGTAGAGTGCATAAAGTTTACCTTAGCTTGCAGACGTCCTCCAATGGTTGACCTCATGTGGTAGATTGAAACGACGACGTCTCCTTGCACACTCACACCCAGAGGGAAAACTACCTTACCCTCTTGGACTCTGTGCTCTCTGCAGAGTGTGTAGGAGGGAGAAATATGGATGTTATTGTAACAACATCACATAATCAGTTAATTTAGCAACTGTAAAGAGTTGTCCACACCAAGAACAATAACTATAATTGTATAGTTCCACACCACAACTATAACAACGACAGTGGCAAATAATATTGTGTCTGATATCGTATTTGATGAACAATATCAAATGCTTATATAACGTGATATTCGGCTGCATATTCGCTGATGGGGTCTCTGAAGTTCTTAACAATGTCCTCTTTTTTTTTTAATAATATGAATAAAGTTATTCTTCAAACAACTCTCGTAACATAATTCTCCTAACTCCTCTCGTCTTTGTGAACCCATCCTTCTGGTTTTTTTTTGTTTCTCTGCACAACATACGGCAGTAACAGGTGATCAATAACTTTATCCATTTTCCTATTAATCTACCGACATAGCTGGGGGTTGTTGCATTCATCAGTGTGGATGCTCACATCATTACAGTAGTTGTTATAGTTATTGTTCTTGGTGTGGACGGCCTTTTAATTTCACTATGTCCTCATCCTACCTCATCCTCTCGTACTCCTGTGCAGTGGTGAAGATCTTTGTCTCTCCGAGGAGGACGTCGCAGAAGGGCCGGCAGCCACTACGCTGCTTGTTGAAGCACGGGACCGGAGTCATGGTGAGGGCTTTGATCACCATGGGCTTGGAGTGGGGTAGACTGGGCTTCTCTGATACCATGCTACACACATAGCCTATGTACCTGCACAGAGAGAAGACCAGATCATTTTCTTATCCAGCTTAATTTTTCAGTGTCCAATGCATCCCTCACTTTGTTTTCACATGTAAGTTGTTTTTTTATGGTGACATTTATCAACAGTCATTCACAATTCACAGTTATACATTCAGAAGCTGTATCGAGCCAGCAAAGTGGAACACAGCACAGTTAGAGGGAGGTGAAACACACTGAAAAGTGCAGGCAAATCGATTTAAGAGCTTTGAACAATGTCCAGAATTATGTTACTGCCACCATTTCCATAAACGCTGAGGGAGATCTCGCTCGGGCATAGACTGATAAATACGATAGCAACTGGCTGGCAAGGTAATAAAATGTCCATCTTTGAGGGTCTGCCAGTTCTGCAGCCTAAGATTCATGCTTAGGCTGAGGAAACTAAGGACTGCTGGCTGCACTATGTGGCTACTTCATGTTTTCTACCTAACATCAAATGGCCTAAAATGATGCTCTAATGCTAGAATCTAAAAACAAATGTTGCCCTCTAAAGTTGCAGATAAATAAATAGAATAAAGGGCTGATGGTGGAACCTGTTGTTGATGGGACTGTATTTATGTATGTATTCAGATTTAGATTCAGTGTTTTCTAGCTGGAAATGTCTCAGTGAAAATCAATCTTTGCATACATGCATACAGACAAGTGTTAAGAGTTAAAAAAACAAACAAAATAAGCTGTCAGCATATTGTCAATTCACTATTAGCACTAATGGTCTATTTATTAGATAGCTACATTTCTGTGCAACAACCTTCATCAGTCTTTTCAACAGCTGAGATATATCTGCATAGAATAAGTCATCACTCCCCACACACACATAAACCACTGACTCTGACTTGTAACTCCATGACCATGAATCTTATGTGATAGGCCTCTTCCTCTTTATTTTTCTATCTATACATAACAACTTTCCTCTCTATTTCTGCCTGACTTTCATTTTGTTCTTATGTTAATTCTGACACTAGATGGTAAACTATGGGAATTGACAGCAGAGAAAACACAGGAAAGAAGATGTGTTACAGAGAGGTCTGAAGCCAGATTGAAGTCGTGTGAAACTATTGTAGATGCCAGTTTCCTGTCCTTTCTTTCTCTCTCACTTCCCCTCTTCTCTTTCTCAATCTCTCATTTCTTACACCCACATGCACACACATGTTCAGGGATGCAAACCTGCGGTGTGACGGCCAGAGGCCAGAACCTGGTCTCTTGGCGCTGAGCAGCTGCATGGCAGGAACCGGGTTGTTGAAGAGGTGGCAGAAGCAGAACATGGCACAAACCAAAACACCCGAGGGACCACGACCATCCTAAAACACACACAACAAAAGAGACACTGAGACACATTGAGAAATGCTTAACAATTATTATATTATAAAGCTTCACTAATATACTTTTGATTTTGTCTGCTGTGCATGTTAATCTCTGTACTGCTTCCTTTTATGTCCATATAAGTGTTAACACAGTGACTCAAACTTTCTGAATGCCTGCTGTAGATCTGCAATGTAACTCCAGGTCAAAGGTCAACTCTTAAAATAGCCAAAAGTCATAGCTCAAATAAGTTCATACAATATATAAGTTTAAAGTTCCCCTCCACTTAAAAATATGTTTTTGTTCTTGTTCCAGTTGGACTTTGTTGGACACTTAAAGGATGTTTTCACATTCATCTGTTGAAAGTGGGAAGTTTTTCTCACTGCAAATCTGATTTTAGGGGCAGGGCATACATGCATGAATTATAATTTGTCAGGCCCGGTCCAATTTTCAATTTATACGAGTTTCATGTAGAAACTTGAAGCCACCAGTACACAAACACTGAAAATTGACTTTTCAGTGAAGTAGGGTCATCTTGTATACAGCAGGAAAACCATATAAATGAACTAAATTTGCATAGTCATAGATTCTCATCACATATCAGACCCACATTATTGTTCAGAGCAGAATATTTGCATATATGTCTTAATACATGTCTGGGGGGGATCTTTAAGGCTATGTCTAATGCTTCAGTCATGTGCCAAATAAGGTCAACACTAAATGTAATGGTAGTAGAGATTCTTATTCACTGAATGTGCTCACTGTTATAAATGTACTCTGAGTTCATTTTAGGTTACAGGGAGACAAAACATTCTTCTGAAGCAAAGAAAACAGTTTTTAGAACGGAACCGTTTGCTGGAGGTTATGCAAGATGGAGCAATTTGCCAAGCCACAGCAAAACCACAGTTACTTGGCAATAACATGCTTTAGCACATGCTAGTGTACAGTATTGTTGTTGCTAAATTAGAATAGACAGAAAAGCCAGTTTCAGTGAATATTTCAGTAGTGATTGTGCTGCAGAATATAGGTATTTATAGCTGTGCTTGAAATATGTCTGGCATTATCAAAGCTTTAATGTGTCATTACAGGGGTACTTAAAGTGCAACAGGTTGTTGAGGGAGTTTTCCAAACGGATCTTACTGTATTTGAAAACATGACAAACCAACATTGCCACATCCAGCATTGGTAACAATGAAAGGAAAGGACGAGCAGAGAAATAGGACAGAGGCTAAAAGCGGGGTTTGTTTTCCTTTCTTGTCTATGTGGTATTCTAGCCTTCATTTGATGGATGGTGGAAAGATCACCTTGCAAATGTTGCTTTACTTTTTAAAACAAAAGATTGCTGATGGTTATGTTGATGATGATCATTAAAGATATCATTTTTGTCACAGTACAATCACCACGTTTCATGCTGTTAAATCCTGTTTCCAGTTTAAATAAAGATTTTTTGGATCAGGACTTCCTTTAAGTTTCTTAAAAGCTCCTTATTTGATGCAACGGCCAACATGACAAATCACCTGCGTTGGCAATAAAATGCATATCAAATTAATCATTGTGCAGTGAAATACGTTAGAGGTGACAACGAGGGACTTTGAGTATCTTTAAGTAGTCCTCTGGCAGCATATTTGGAGCGTTGCGCATAGACTCAAAAGTGGGTCACAGCCACAGGACAATTAAAACATAACTCCAAATACTTGGAGATGTGTTGTGGGAGAATCAAAACAGGCCCCAATGCATCAAAAGGGCCTCTTATACCTTCACTTCATAAAAAACTGAGGGAAACATTACGATGTCATGTCCCCAATCAATAAAAAATAAATGGAAGTAAGGGATGGATGTAATGATGGTAAATGTGAGCGTCTTCTTACCGAGCAGGTGATGACACACACATTCTTGGGATTCTGTTTGAGCCAGTTGTGCATGTTCTTACACACAGCGAACAAGTTGTGAAGGCTGGGAGCCTGGCGAGAAGGCCAATTGCACTCTGAAACCTGGAAAGGAGTGGCACAAGAAATAAGAAAAGGGAGGAAGAATGAGAAAAACAAGGAGACACAGAAACAGACATAAAACAATGGCAGAGAAGAGGTAGATTGCGAATGAAAAAAGAGTAGAGAGGCAGAGAGACAGTAGACAGAAGAGGGATGAAGACAGTTTAAGAATAAGAGGAAGATTTTTAATAAATAAAACAAGGGCATAAAATCAGGAGGGGAGGAGAAAGGAGAAGTGGAGGTTAGCAAAAGCACTGCAGCAGCAGAGAAACACAACACACCAGCTGCCACGATGAGTCATCTGTTAGATTTACAGCGACTTCCACAAGCAGACAGGGGGCCATCTTGGCCATGTTAACTCCACAGCTTGACTTCTCAGCTTTCTTGGATGT
Source organism: Morone saxatilis (assembly GCF_004916995.1). NCBI lineage: Eukaryota > Metazoa > Chordata > Actinopteri > Moronidae > Morone > Morone saxatilis. The sequence goes on along the minus strand of NW_023339674.1, from coordinate 7,141,192 downwards.
TTCTGCCAGAGGGTGGCAGTCTTTTTTTTTTATATATATATACGGATCCCACGTGTGCCTTCACTTGAATCCAAATCCAAATTAATTCTGGTTTTTGAATGGTTATTCAGCTGGGACAATTGGATTAGTGACCCATCAATTATATTTTATATTTAGAGACTTATCTGGTGAAGTGGTTATTGCTGTGGTGAAGTAAAAAACGTGCTGCATGTTGAATCACTGCTGTGTTACATTTGTTGAAGATTAAAAATGGTTATTATTTCTGCAAAAGTACTGTATGTTCCCTGATGTCACTCAAGGACATCCCCAAATGCCCAAATGTCATTCACAAAAACAGTTAACTGGAGGAAGATTTTGGGGATGCTGTGGGGCTCTAATAAAATCACTATATGGTATTATCTAACTAAACTTAAAGTAAACTTCCTGAGTTGTATAGTCAGTCAGAGTCAGTTGTCTTTGTCTCAATTAAATCTCTTTTGCTGTAGATATTAATATAAAATGACTGCATAATATGATAATATGGTCCCACTGAGACACAACACCTAACTCTGCAGCTCTTTGAAGCTAAAGAAAGCAAGGTGTTGGTGCAGACAGTTAGACAGACATTAGTCTGCTGTCTGGTGTTGGACAAGTTGCAAACAGTGGGTTTATCACAGCTTTATCAGAGCAGCCGAAAACAGCTGCTTGATCTGACTTGAAGCTTCACTGATGAAAGCGGTGAGGGTGAAAAAAACACTAAAGTTTCAGGCTGTTGCCAAAACAATATGAAAGATGCTAAAATGCTTTGTGAAATTGTGGGGCATTGGGTGATAATTCTCTACGGGTTCGCCCCTACAACAACTTGCTCCCCAGTGGACAAAAAATGACTTATTGTAGCTTTAATAACAGAGGAGTGGCGAGCAATGAAAGGTATAATTGGGGAAATCGAATTAGAGGCTTCACTCTGGATGCTTCCATAGTTTATGAGCACATGTAGCGATGGTCCCACTTAAAATGTTGGCAGACCAAAAATAGGCAGCAAACTGTAAGTAAGTCCTCATATCTCACTCTAGTGTTATAATAATCCAGGGAGTGAAAACCACTAACAACTAGGTACAAATTAATAATTCTGTAAGGGCTTCATCTTTAGCCTCACGGGGCAGTATCACACTCACCCTGTTGGAGAATTTGGCGCCGCGGTAGTTGCGCTGTGATAGATTAAAGACAGTGTAGTGGTCAGCATGGCGACTGTCGAGGAAGGAGCGAATGTCCTCTACATGGTTCTGGTAGCCAATTTGGACTGACTCCGCCGGGTAGGTCATCACTGTAAAAACAAAAATCCATTATTCAGCTGCTGGATGAGATGATTTGAAGAATTTCATGCACTGTTGGTGCAGACGTTAACATACACTTTGTATAATTGGCTCAAACTCTGACAATGTCCTTTACCGCTCACCCTTTTCTACTATTATCCTGCAATAAGTGATTTTGAAATTTGAAATATGGAGAGTAGGTCTAAATTCAAGCATGACTATCAGCGTTTGCATGCATGGCATTATGGGATAGACAGCCTCAGGTGACAAATGTCCAGCTGACTATGTTCTCTAAAGGACACACAGTGCTGCTCCACATTCATGTGAAGCTGTAAGCAATTTGAGAATGAAAGGAGAAGACAAAGGGAAAGCTGAGAGTGCAGGTCTCTATTTATGTGTATGTTAATGTGTACTATACATTATGCAGATATAACACACTTCAACTTTCTAATCTGTTAAGTAGTTTTTTATATTTTAAGTTTAAAGTAGGATCCTACATGAAAACACTATTTTCAGTTATGTATTTTCATGCACAAATCAGGACTCAGCAACATTTGAATTTTGATTTAATGATAGATGTCGGGTTGCTGCTAACAAAATAAAACCCACACAGTCTTAAATAAAACAGATTAGCTGAGTTTTTGAGTGTTAAATGCTAAATAATCTAAATAATAACACATTTTTTACTTTTGTTCATTTAGTCATAAGCAAGTTTTTAATGATATAGAGAATCATTTCAGATTTGAACTCAAAAAAGACATGTGTTTACCTATGATCCTTGATGTGATGTAGGCAATGTCCAGCTCCCCTTTAGTGTACCTGTAACAAAGAAAGAAACCTTTAAAAATGATATATCAAATATTTTTTCCATGACATTTTCATGGCACAGCGAATAGAAAGAGCAATGAGAAGTGCAAAAGGTTACAAGCCAATGCTCTGCCGACCTTCAGCAATATTACAGTCTACTGACACCCCAGAAAATCAGAAAATTGAGATTTATACATTTATAAATCTTATGAATGTATAAATAATTTATTTTAAAAAAAGAAATAAATTTGCTGTATTACAGGTATATTGTTGTATCAGATACAGCAGACACGTGTTGATTGTTTTTACTTAACCTTTTAGTCAGGAGGGTCAAAAGATTTCCTATTCTTGAAAAATATAAAATCCTCAAAAACAGGGATCAATACATGACTGTCTAGTATCCAAAAGGTTGATTTACTTCTGTGCATCTCGTTGTCAGTGTATCAGGCTGCATGTCATGCATATCCCAGTAATGAGACTCAACAGGCTTCCATGTGTCTGGCTGTGGGGAAGTTTTCTTTTTCAGGCTCACCACACTTAGCTGAACTGCTCGAGATCAAAAGAACACCATATGTGAATTCTTCAATCGAGCATCATTGCCTTTCATTGCCAAATTTAGCTATTCCATATGGAGATTTTTCAAAACTCTGAGAGCAGCTGCATCACACACACATACAAGCAATCCACTACTACTGCAGCATGGAAGTGATGGAAAACAGTGCTTATGAAACACCATGAAGCAGGTGCAGGATGCAGTTTGGAGCTGTTGTGGGATTTGTTTTAATAGACTCATAACATTGTCTGATTTTTACTTGAAATTAACATTCAATCTAGTTTTATCTCATATCCAGGATGTGAATGTGACAATTATGCAGTCCACAATTTCTTGTCAGTTAAAGCTGAAAAAAAAGTTTGACTATCTTAATATGTATGACCTTGAAACATATTAATGATCTAAAGCAAAAGACAAAGATTATTTATCTTGGATAATAAAAATATGATTTTATTATCCTAATATCAAAGTTACTTATAAAAAAATGTTTTACCCAACAGGAAGCAGCAGAAGGCTCGACTACCCGCTGCACTGCAATTATCATGCAAAACACATTAGCAGGCTAATGTGTATCAGATTGAGTTGAGTTGTTGCCTACTGTGAAAATCCCCCAAGCAGGGCTGATCTGGGGCAGTCATCTCTGTGTGGTCATGGAGGAGTGCCATATGGCCTTGATGCAATCCTAGACCTGGTTATGTAATGCAGTGCTACTCAGCTAGTCTGCTTTGGAGTGACAGAAGGAGTTTGTCTTGGGTTTTTCTATAGTGTTCCCACATAAATGCATTTTTAGATCACATAGCATGTGCATAGCATCACATATGGCAATTCCAAAAAAAGAAATATTTCATTGTTGTATGGCATAGACTTGAAAATGCAACAACAACTGCTAACAGACAAACCAGAGGAGTTAAATCCATCAGAGAGAAAGGTGGGAGGAGACTGCTGTTGTGTCTGTAAGCCCTGGATAATGAAGTAATTGGACCAGAGTTCAGTGTGTTTATCCCAGAGTGAAAATGCACCGCAGGTTTCACAGACTAGACTGCATCCTCCTATTAAAGCAAGTATATTTTCCAAACCTTAATGTTCGGTTGTTAGAGCAAAAATTGTTTATTACCTTGCAAAAAAACGAAGGAACTGAAAAAAAAAATTGCATTCATTTGTACCATTTTAGCGATGAGATTTCTACAAGACACTACCAATGTGATGTGTAAATCTGTGGTTTTACCGGCTTCTCTCCTGAAATAGCTAGTTGGCTATTAGAGGAGAAAAGCCGGTCAGGTGTCAGGTTTAAATGGTCATGGCCAATAGCCATTGAGTATGGAAATAAGCAGTCTCCCTGCCCTCTTGAGGTTAGAACTGCAGCCAATTAAATGTACTAGAGAGAGAGAGAATAAATTGAGGGGAAGGACACGATTGCAAGAGAAGCGCAAAGTTGACACATTTTCTTCCTTTTTTTTATGTATCATGACTAGACGTAAACTGTAGAATTTAATGAGTGGTTTTCTATCAGCTGTGTACCGCGATTTCAATTGATACCCTCTGGTAAGTAGTACTATATTGAGAAAACTATAATATATATAATATGTCCTACCTTTTAAAAAAAAATTTTGGAAATGAGCATAACAGTTGAAATGCAACTGTAAATCACTTTTAACTGTTCATCATCTTAAATTTCCTTATTATTACACATCCATTTCTACGAATTATTTGGCCATTAAGAAATGAACAGAATAATTATGCTTACTTACACTTACATGCAAGTGAGGACAGAAGAGAAACAACAAACACACACACACACACATACCCACAAGCACCAGTATCACAGTGCCTGTTGCTTATGTTTTCTACTGGAGAGTAAACATCTGGACCACAAAAGCCATTTTCTGTCAGATTATATCAGTAAAGAGGTGCTCCACTGACTACACACACACACACTCAAACAAACACAGTGTAAGTGGGTTAGATCCTGATAGAGAGATTAGATTTGGCTTTTCTACATTCCCTCCATGCTTCTCTCCAAAATTCTATATTTTATAGCCTTTTTGTATTTTTAAACAGAATTCCTATAGCATATCTGCTTCATAACTGATAGTTCAAAGTAGAGAACGACAGGCACTGGCCATAAAATATTTGCACTGCAGTCCACTGACCCCAGGGCCTGGCCCAGGATTTAATGTCTTTCACTCTTAAAGGTCCACTGTGTAACATTTAGGAGGATCTATTGGCAGAAAATGAATGTAATATCCATAGGTATCTTTTCAATTTAGTTGTTAAAAATCACCTGAAAATAAAAGAATTGTTTATTTTGTTACTTTAGATGGACTAATTTTTCATTACAGCAGTTGGGGGTTCCTCTATTATGGACGTCCGCCATCGTTGAACCCACCCTGTTCTACAGTAGGCCCAGAACAGGACAAAACCTAACACTGCGTTCTAGATTAGGGCCTTTTGCTTTTTTTGGCACTTACATTCGGACCACAAGTCCTACACACTGTCCTTAACAAAACATGCTGCCCAAAACCAGACTTTTTCTAGTTGATTCCTGATTTCATGTTCATCGCATTTTTTCTGTCGACTTATTTAATCAAAATGTATTCATAAATCTTTGGCAAGGTGATGCCTTGGATTGTTATGACTTATATATTTTTGGCCACTGGAAAAAAGGGAGGGAAAGCAGGGTTGTTAAATGGAGAACTAAAAGTTGTTTTAATGAAAGATGGGACAACATTTGAGAGGCAAAAATGGAAAAATTAAGGTGAGGAAGGAGGATAGGATTGAAATTCAGTCAAAGTGGGAGGAGGAGACTGAGCAGAAATGGAGAGAGAGATGAATGGTGTGTCTGGTGGGAGGGGATGTGTGGGTGGTGGGGGGGTCTTGGCTGGGTGCAGACAAAGGACACTGTGCCTTTTCACAAACACCCAGATCAGCCCACCCCAGGACTCCATTTGCTGTTGTGTTTCTCACAGGACACACAGTTGTAGGCATTGTTCCAGATTGGTTTCCCCGTAACAAATTTTCTCTTCCAAAGCCAGGTTAAAACCAAACAAGGCAGGTTGGTCTTAAAATAAATTCAGCAACTGGCCTTTTTTGCCTTGAATATTAAATTAAAGGCAGGAAGGAGAACCAATCAAGTCTAGTTTGATGCGTTAAAAAGGAGCTGGTTAACACACTGTACTGGCAGTTTTGCCTTATATCAAAGGCTGCGCTCAGAGAATTTCTACTTGTGTGTTCATATAAGTCAATAAACTGGGGATGAAAACAGTCAGGCCTTTCAAAGCTCAAAAAAAATCTTCCTTCTAGAACATTTCTGCTTAACTGGGGTAAACAAAAGATTGCAAAAGATTTCTTGAAACTAGAATAATAAATCAGGGCCACCACAATACAATGCTCTGCGTCTTAAAGAAGGTAAAAACAAAAATTTTTTTAAACAAGGCTTCGGGAGTTAATATTTTTCTCCTGGCTTGTTTACGCCTGATTTAAAGCATGAAATTTGATCTTGGCAGCCACAAAAAGGCTGTGGAACAAACAACATATCTTATTCTGAAGTTGACACAGCGAACATGGTCAGCAAACATTTGGCTATGTATACCACTCAAGCAGACACAAACCCGGGTAAACCCTGATGAATGTAAGTCTAAAATAAACTTTCCTTGGTCTCTCTGTTTTGGTCTCCACGACTCCTGAGGGACATATCTTGGTTTTTTACAATGCTTCACAGGCTGACTTGGCTGTCTGCTTTGCTGGGCAAGATAAGGTGTACGGGGATGGCTTTTTTTTGCTGAAAAACAGCTGCCTGCTTGCATTCTGGAAACAAGGGTTGATGAAGAGAGCAGTTAAGTGAATTCAAAGACATAAGTGTTGAAAAAAACAAAAAACCATAAGCTGAAAGATTTTTGGTAAAAACAGTGGCAGTTTGGAAGGGCACTTGCAGGGCTGGATGTAACTGTCGGAAGCTTTGTCACTATGAGCAATCCCTTTCACATGAGTCATTTGGTCTATTTTTAATATAAAACATGATGAGAGCAGTTTTAACCAATTCAACAAAATAAAAACAAAACAATATTTAGTGTTGTTTTTCTCTTGCCTATTTTTTAGAATGATCTGAGACTCCAATATATGTCTGGGATATGAGCACACCATGCAATTAGTTATGCAATCCACTCATCAGACTTGTTTCTTGTCAGTTCTAGCTGAAAAAAAGCTTTAATATCTTATTAAGAAAAATGAAGAGCAGTTACCTTGAAGAGGGTTTAATGGTCTAAAGCAAATTGCGCTTGACAAGATTATCTATCTTGGATAATACGAATATGATTTTATCATCCTAAAATAAGATATTATGACTTCCTTGAATTGCCTATTTTGCAGGGTGAAAGAGAGCAGTCGACCTCTGAGGAATACATCATTACATCCTGCAGTTCTTTGTTATATCTCTCTAATTAACTGCTAACTTTGTCTCCAAGTTTCACCATTGTGGAGCAACACAGGGAAACCACCGATGAGGGTCAATGGGCAGGCCCCAGAAAAACATCATACATAATCCTACCATTGTGCTTGAAACTGCTCTGTAGATCAACTGAACTGGATAGTCATATAGCTCAGTTCACAAGACGTTTATTTATTTATGGGGGCAATAAACCATAGAGTACACCCTCAACCTCTGGAAATCACTTGTGTTGTCAGAGGCATCTTTTCTGTCCTTCCATTTTTAAATAAAACTATTAAATGTTATACATACAACAGCACAATTAACTCTTTAGTGTGCCTGATCGCAGCAGGATGGTTAATGTTCATATAATCATCGAAGAAACCTGTCAAAGCAGTTTAAAAGTACAGTGTACTAAAATGTGATCTGTTATTATACATTTTCCCATCTACCTTTCTTTTCTGAGGCTTTCAGCCGGTTGCCACGGCAGCCTGCCTCCCACCGCCCCATTATCCCAACCACCCACTCACACATACATATACAGTTCACACAAACACACACCACCACACACAGGGCCCTAATGAAATGAATCCTTCTGTATCAGCAGCGCACTGGCCATTTGGCACAATGAACTGCCATGAATAATTCAGCCAGGAGAGGAGCGATAGACGGCAAAGAGAGGAGACGAGGGGAGGAAAGGTGGAGCTGAGATGAGAGGGGAGAGGCGTCCGAAAAACACAAGGGAACGACAGGACAGCAGAGTGGGAGTTTGCCAGCAGCAGAGGAGGGGAGACACGAGAGAAGAATAATCACGATCAAACTTGCTGAGTCAATAGTGAGAGAGGAGCTGTGAGTGTGTGTGTGTTTCTGACAATACAGAGGCCCCTTTGTTCTGCCCTGTGCAGATGCCTGTGCACAAACACACTGGGACGGCCGAGCCGTGCCAGACTCTGCTACCTCCCTCTTTCCTCCCTCCATCCAAACTGCTCTGTTTCACTTCTAAAGCAGTTGGGAGACTCACTTTACATTATAATCAACTGAAACAACATTAATATTTGAGTTAAGTTTCTGAAAAGCATTCATTGTTCATAATAATCATAATCACAGATGTTAAAATCGGCAGCGTAGGAAGTGACCAGGTCTGTGCAGTGTTAACTATTTTGCATTACTTTATTTACAATCTCAATCTCACACTGTGCGAGGTGGTCCAATAAAGTCTTATCAGTATGAAGGAATTTCAGATGCAATGAATGCGTGCTAATCTACAATGTAAATTAAAAAACAGATGCTAGCAGAGACATGTCACCCCTTCACGTCATACTTCATGATTCAATTTTAAGCAGGCTGTCTTTGGTCACTAAGGCTCCAAATGGCTGTCTGTGTATGTGTCTCACAGTACAATCTAAGACCACTCTTTCCAACTGACAACCAATGATTTTATGACATTGCTCTCACAGTTTTCAATGGGTCAGGTCAAATTGCACAGTTTAAAAAGTCGTACACTCATATCTACCTTTGATATGATCCTTTGAGATCATCCAGTTGCAGAGCTATGATGTTGGCGCTTTAAGATCTGCACTTCTAGACCTGTATGTACTTTCTAACCTGTGCCATTCAGGTAAGCAAATTGCAGGTAATTGCCGCAACAGTTTAGAGCAGCAAATTACAGTAGGCAATTTTGCCACTTGCACCTCCAGTGAGTGTCAGCCTGTGAATCCTTTGTCCTCTCACACTGCCCTTATTAATTTAAAAAAAGGGGAAAAGGACAGAGCTAGCGAGCATACTTTATTTATCTTAAGTAAAAAAAAGGGATAGAAATGCAGAGGTCAGAAGACAAAAAAATATATATAAGAGAATGCAATGTAGGTTGATAAAGTGCTTTTACTTGGTATAACAGAATCCTGTTAGAAACTTGGAGCACGACTTTTGCCCCTTCAACATCTAGCTATTCTAAGATTGGATCCCTCAATTAAAGTTAGCAGCAGGTTGCATCTTTAGAGGCATTTTTATGATCACAGATGTTTACAGTCTGCCTGGATAAGCTGGATAAGTAATAATATAATTTCAAATACTATGCCTAACATGCCTCCTGTCTTTTTTTGCTGGACGTATGATAAGTTTGTTGCCCTACATTTTTGCGGGCAAGAGCAGTGCACTTAGTGTACAATGTCAATTGAAGGGTGGAGTCTGTTTAGAGTCTGTATTGATACTACTGTGGAAATAGTAGATTTAAATGCAAGACCCCACTTCTCTAGTCACACAGGACTGCTGTAGGATACAAAGTGCCTGTATCACAAATAAGCCTGTAGTGCAGCAGAAATGTGGTGAACAGTGGGTGCTATGCAGAAGAACAGGACATAATGTGTATGAATACAGCAGTAACTTACGTGGCAACCTGATGCATGACCTTGGTGGAGGTGTCTTTCAGTGTGTCCTTCAAGTTGTCCTTAAAGTTGCTGAAGAACTTCCCGGCTCCTCCCTTCACCATATCCAACAGTCCTCCGCCATAACTGGCATCCATTTCTGGGGACAGAGGACCTTTAGTCAATCAGAATCCAGAGGGAAACTAACACAGTAAACACAATGAGGATGCTAACAGAGAGGCACATTTCTATGTAAATGCACAGAAACTTCTTGTCTTACTTTTTCAACAGAAAAATATTTGTTGTTTTCAATGCAGGTGATGTCTTTTAAGAATATTTACAAGGCTTCCTGAATAAACTTGATGCTTCGATTTCAAACTGGAGGTTAATTTTTTCCTTTTTGACTTCAGTGATGGACATGAGTCACTGCACAACACACCAAGTAAACACGTGTGTAGGTGTGAAGGAATGATGGACAAGGACACAAGCGACAAGACACAATAAAATGAATACCATCTGGAGCTGTGTATTGCTGGATTTGTGTGTGTGCATGCACACTGTAAAGTGTAAGCAAGAGTTGGAACAGACTCAACTGTCATATCTTAATCAGCACCCCTCTCTTTTTCTCGCCTTGCTTTCTCCCCCTCTCTGTCTTTCCTTCATATATCCACACATAGCAACCACAGTGGCATCACATGAGATGTAAATTGGCAGCACAAAAGGGATTTTCAGTATTTTCAGCGAGTCTCCTCTGAGCACCTGGGTTCATCAAAAACTTCTTGTACTTTTATCCGCAGGAATGGACAGACAAACAATCGATCATTTCATGCTCTAGCTTATCCTCTGACACGGGTCAACTGGCTCTCTGAAGCAGTGTTTCTCAGAGTGGTGGCCTTGAGTGTAAAGTCCTAATAACTGACAACAGCAGGTCCTGAAAAGATATCAAGTTTAGGCTTGGGCTTGGACTGTTTACTTGTTACCAGCTATTGACTCAAATGGGGGTTTTAGTTAGTAGTTGTAGTTATTTTCTATCTGTCTGTGTCCATTTGTGAGAAGCTGGATATTTAAAAGTCCAGTGTATATGATTTGGGGCAAAGAGAGCCTGGGTCCTCTTCTACACCACGTTGAACCACCATGTTTCTACAGTAGCCCAGAATGGACAAAGTAAACACTGGCTCTAGATGGGGCTTTTTTGGAGCCACCATATTTTATTCTACAAACTTGGAAAGGTGAGCTGTATTCGGTTGGTTGCAATCTGCAATTTCACCACTAGATGCCACTAAACTGCCACTGGTCCTCTAATGCTAAACTGGAAAAAAATCAAGAGAAAGAGAGAGCGTAGTCTATGTGTTGCCAGATTTATGATCAACCTATCAGCAATCTGTGCACTGTGCAGAAGCAGTGACCCAGTGCTGTAAATAGTAACAGTGATGGAAGGAATCCCTTGTTAAAAGGGAGCTTCTCAAAAACCCAAACCATCCAGAGGAAGGCTCCTTCATTGTGATAAAATTATGACCATTGTAGGACTGCATCATGCCTGCTGTATGCATTTGTTCTGGATTTATTACTGTTTGAAATCTCAAATTCAGCTAGGAAAATAATGTACCAGCCATGTTCATTCAGGCAATACTGGGAGAAGTTGAGCATCATATTGAGGTGAGGCACATGGTTCATTATGATGATATAATATTGTGTCATTAACTGGTAGTTGGCTGCAATTTGTGTGATTATTATTGCCACTAAAAAAATAACCTAAGAGGAGTACCTAACTGGCTATTACAGGCAACTTTTGCTTTATGCTGGTAGGCTACTGTGCTAGAGTAGTTGTTCTTCTTATGTAAGAATACCATTATCTGTGCCCAAAGCAATAATATCTCTTTCTCTTTGATGAAGGAATAACCAAATTATAACGTTGGGTTAGGCTCGGGTCTAATATATGTGGGTGCAGGCTTAGTATCTCCTCACATACAGTGCTAATGTTATCAACTGGATAGATAACTGGAACTAACAATTGTGGTGTAATGTAGGGGCACACTTTTGATGGATTTTAACAGCATACTTTCCCACTTACGCACATACTTACAAACACATTACAAACACTGTCTCCAATGTTGGCTGTTGAGACAAAGCCCTGATAAATAGTAACTGCTTTATACTCTTTCACTCTGTTTTCTCTCTCCCCTTACTCCATCACATACATTACTTGTCTACTTATGATCCTTCCATTCCTCTCTCTTTCCCTGTCTAGTTGACTCCATCCTACCCTCCTCTTCCCTGATGATTCTTCACCAAATCACAAATTTAGACCTTTCATCTCCAACTGCACAGGCCTGAAAAGTGTGACAGGGATTTATTCCTATGAAGAATAAAGCTGCTGCTTGTTGAACTCATACAGCATTATGATCCACAGAAATGTCCTCAACTTAAAGAGAACTTTGCCTATGGCTATCAAAACAGATGCCATATCTGTTGTATCAGATTTGGCCAACTGAATTTTAGATTATTATTTTTAACTGAACAGGCACTCACACAGTGACTAAAGAGCAGTAAGTTTAACACAAACCTCGAAACAAAAATATACATTTGATGAGCGTTCTCTCAGACTGGGCAGACTTCAACATTTTAACAGAAAACCTCTGTTACAAAATTAGCATTTATCAGAAAGGGAGGGTCTAACATGAGGTATTTCATTATGGGAATTGTAAGATCCAGTGTTTTTGGAGCTTGACTCATTCTATAGCTTAAAAGTCAAAATATCTCAGTGTCTGTGGTTTTGTTTTGATTCCTTTAACTTAAAAAAAAGTGCAATGCTAAATCATTGGAGCACTGCTTTAATTGACTCTCTTACGGAGTGAGTAAATGTAAAACACCAGATAACACACTGAATTACTTGTTAGCAGTTTTCTCGGTAGACGGCGGATGACTGGATCTACAGTCCACAAAATTACAGTCTTTACACATCACACATTATATCTGCCAAGTGTGAGCACCAACTGACCCAGACTGGAACAGACCTCAGTTGTCACGCCCAAATCATAGTTATAATCAGCTCAGCAGTTGTAATGTGTGTCCCTGCCTTTAGTCCAAGGTTATCAAATTTCTTCAACTGAAATAAATAGCTGAAAACCACTAAAACTGGACTTAACGGGTGTTTACATGAAAACAAGAGCATGGAAATAAAATATAAAAAGACCAAAAAAGAATTAAAGTCTACTGAACCACTGAAATGATCACATCTGTTTCTTTAAAACTTGCAGCCTTTAGCTCATTTTAGCCTCATTTTCACATCCTGTGAAACTGTGTTGCACTGATGTACCGTCCTCTGCTTTTTGAGGTGAAATGTTTGTGTGCTTAGGTCATTTTGTCTTTATTTATCTGTACAGCAGAGAGTTTCAACACTTGATAAGAGAAAAAGACAGGGAGGATAATATGCAGCAAAGACTGAGCACCCTAATAAAAACCATGTTCTGCCTAATAAACAGAGAATAACCCTGTTAACTCTGCTGCTTACTGAATTGACTTCTAAATCATTTTAATTTGTTGATTGTATCCTGGGTTTATGCCATATAGTCACTCTTTACATTCTACACATAAGGAGATGCAAGGAGAAGGGACTAGATTAGAAGATGAATATCACTCTCATGTCTGTACGCAATTTCTGAAACTATAGCCAGCAGCTGGTTAGCTTAGCTTAGCAAAAAGACAGGATGAAAAAACTAGCCTGGCTCTGTCCAAAAGTATCGAAATCTTCTTACTAGCAGCTCCAAAGCTCTAAAGCTCACTAATTAACATGCTATATCTTGTTTGTTTAATCCATACAAAACTCGGAAGGCGGATTTTGTTGCCTATGGACAGAGCCAGACTAGCCGTTTGCATGTTTCCAGTCCATGCTAAGCTAAGCCAACCAGCTGCTAGCTGTAGTTTTATATTTACTGTACAGATGAGAGTGGTATCAATCTTCTCATCTGGCTCTCGGGAGGAATGTGAGTAAGTGCATTTCGCAAAATGTTGGCGTTTTCTTTAATATGGTAGCCATATTGTCTATCCTGAGAAATACAAACTGAAATGCTCCTCTTACATTCTTCGGGCAACACTGTAAGTTTTGGTCTATTTTTAACCTCCTTACTATGCAAATTTCCCAGCCAGTGAGCATGACAGGATGTATTAGCCTACTGGAGGAAAACCTGGATCCTGTTCTGCTTTGAAATGAAGAGCTATAGAAGATCTGTCAATCATGTTTAGATGCATGCACAGGTTAGGAGGCATGTGTGATGATGAAGGAAAAAATATGCTTCAAAGAAATCTCACTACAGGGAGAGCTGTTCCACAAAAATAGGACAAGGCCAATAGCTCACCCCTTCTCTCTCCTCAACCGCCTCCCTATCACTCACACAGAGCCACCAATGGAAACAGACATAGCAAAAGAAAAGAGAAAGACAGCTCTAGTTATGTCCAGAGGGATCAGTGGGCTGTCTGAACATGTCTCCTTCCTCCTACAGCCCCGAACCTTTCTCCCTCAATAGCCGGCCTGGTGTGAATGACAGACGGACGCATACACACAACAATAAAGCTTGACAAACACTGCACTGCACTCAATCTCAATATTATTACACTGTGCTGGGCCTTGTTGTGTCCTGGACCTGAATGACTGCGGCGTAAACCCGGACTCTAATCTCCTTAATTATAGATGCTGCTGATGAGACAAGGAGTATATGATTAATCATCTACTATACAGCTTAACCAGAGGAGTATTCTACTGCTTTGAATGGCAAGCAGGCTGTTAAAAGCATCACACGTTACTGTGACAAACTGCAGGTGCCAGCTGACAGTTAAATGGTCAAACAAAATTTTGAATAAAAGGACTGAAATTCTTAACTAACTCTGTACATTGAAATGGTTTGACACT
>NW_023339674.1:7113989-7126800 GCF_004916995.1 Morone saxatilis | reverse complement strand
TCACCAGTTGATCACAGGACTGATACACACAACAAAGAACCATTCACACTACCTAACTTATTACCCTGCATGTCTTTGAAAGGTGGGTGCCACAAACTCCCAAACCTCAGGCTGCCAGCGGGTTCGAACCTGGGACCTTCTTGCAGTGACAGTGCTCACCACTGCATCACCTTGCCGCTCACTCATTAATGCGTTTTACACTCTATGAGTAAACAAGTATTGTTCTTTTAGTCCATCAAATGTGACAGTTTTGACAAAGTGACAATAGTGAACATGCAATAAAGGCTCCCAAACGAACCAGGGATGCTGCGGTTCAGCTTCTTAACCCCAACAGGCCACCAGGGCGCCCCCAAAACTGCAGTCAGGTTATGTCAATCGCTGCATGATAAACTGAATCCATCACTTTGAGAGTCAGGCTGGTTTTACTACTATCAATCAAACTATAAACAAGACCACTGAGACGGGAGACTCCTGCTTTAGTCACAGCCAAATATGTAAAGTAATACTGGTAAATGAGCAGTGCTTGAGATCATGTCGAAGATTGTCCTTGCTCTTGGTACCGTAGTTAGAGGATGAGCCCAGGCTAATAGATTCATTCATTCATTTTCATTTTTCGTGCTATAACCATGTCTAATTATTTTTAGCAGTTATCTCCAGCCTTAATTTTTAAAACTGCATACTTTATAATGCAGTAACAGGCTATGAATCCTGAGTGCTGCTCCTCTTTAAATCAGCAAACACAGCAACATCATCTATAGCTATCTGTAGATGTTAAAATGAAGCAGTGTGTGCTTGTGATTCCTTCTCAGTGGCTGAATATTTCTATAAGTTGTGAACAGTTTAACCAAATAATAATTTCCCCCTCTGAACCTCTCAGATTATTTTATTACAGTACCTATTAAAGGTCAAAAGAGGTAAAACTTTCCACAAGAAATTCTAAAACATCAAAGAAAAGTCCAAGGTTTGGAACCACTGGTCCATAGGGGTTAGACCTAGCTTGCTTGGAGACAAATATAAATTAGACATACAAAATACCTAACTGCTAACTTGCTAGCATTAGGCTATATATGCCAAAACCAGGTCATATATTTAACATAATCAGTCCCAGTGCTAAAGCTATGGATTTGAACCCTGTGGCCTCTATTTGAACCTCTCTAAACAATATCAAAGATTAATTTAGCTTTTTGTTTATGTTGGCTTTTTTTATTGTCCATCTGGGTCTACTATATTGAGTAGTCGTTTTTATATCTTCCCTATGTTGATTCCCATCCTGATTATGACGCAGTGTGGACGATCCATACCTTTACTCCTTAAATTTATGTCCTCCTGTATATCGTATGTTTTGTCTCTATTTTACGTCGTATCTGTTTCTCTGCATATCTGTGTGAATCTGCCTGGTTGCTTGCCTATCTGTCTGTTAGCTGGTCTGCATGCCTCTGTGTCTGTGGCCAGATGGATGTGGGAGTGTGCAGACTGGTGAGCCAGCTACAGTGACAAACCTTGCTAATACAGACACCAGGGGAGGCTCTAATACAGGCTCCAGCAGGTAAATACAGCAGCAGAGAGACCCCAGCCACTCACAGGAAGAGAAAGCGGGACATCAACAGAACAGAGAGCTCTTGGCATTGCCAGAAAGATCAATGGTTTGTTTGAATATGTCTCCCTCCTTCTAGAGTGCCAACCTTTACCTCTCAGTATCAGGCTGTGTGTAAATGGGGCAGACGGACACATAGACACACACATACACACATAAAAGAGGCCTAACAGGCCAGACAGACATCTGACACTGGAGCCCACCACCCTACTCTCACCGCACCCTCCCCATCACCAGCCCCAATCCCCTTTCCTCACTGACCCTTCCACCCTCCTCATCCAGCTTCTTTTGTTTCACACAAGTGTTCATCCCTAAAGGCTGTCTGACTCCACAGAGCACTGCAATGAGGTGAACACAGAGCAGGCTCTACTGACTTTAACATTAAACCGAGGCAAAGTAACAAACGTCCCTATTAGCCTTCATTTATTGCAAATAATTACTGTTATTATGTGGGAATAATAGCAAGTAGTAACTGTTACAGTTTGATAAATTGTGATGTAATCCCATACTGGGTAGGCCAAGTGTTTGATGTGACATAAGAAAAAACTAACTAATATTTACAGTTACAGCAGTAGTATTTGTAGTAGTGGCAGCAGGAGTAGTCACATTAACTGTCATAAAACTTTATTCTTCTCAAGAGGGTGTTTTACAGACGGCAGAATTGATCTGGATGAGGATAAACTGTCAAAAGAAATTAGTTATTATGCCTGAATTTAATAAAGCATGTTGAGAATTTGTCCTCAGATTAATGATAAACAGATGGATGCGCCTTTGTCATCAAGATCAAGGTTTTTTTTGTTGTTATAATTGAATGCATTCTTCTCATAATCCATCATTCATGGTCAGTTGACTAAACTTATAAACTGAGAGGAGGCTATTCTGTGGTTCCTAAAGCTGATTATTATTAATATTATTCTCCTTACCAATGACATATGAGATTATTAGTACATTTAGTGATATATATTTATATATATATTAATTTATGAAAAAGTAAATAGACTATGAAATGTGATTATTACTGAAAAGTGGCTGGAAAATTAGTTTTTATATGTATGTTTCCATATTTTCCATGTTTAATATTGTTATATTGTTGAGTATTGTGTGCTACTATATATTATGCATATTCAGACTTTAAGACTTTTTTGATACTTCACCCATCTTACGCATTACATTTCAGTCTAGTTTGAATTGTATGTCCAATGTTTTAGTTTCCCTTACAGGTTGTGGTAAAGGACCAGGCAGCACTTCACAATAAAGCAAACACTTTTAGATATTTTACACAGATCCAATAGCACTGGGACACATCTCTATCTGCTCTACATACAATAGCCCAGTATATCCATTTAGGTGGGGTCTGGGAGCCACTAGGAGCCCTGGAGGGGATTTCAGGAGGTGCATAGCATCATCGCACACTTTCACTATTGTTAGCCATTGTGTCATAGGCCACGTTAACGCTGCGTAAAGTCAACACATCTTACTCAAGCACCCCTCCACGACACCGTGCAGTCGCCATCCCGGTTGCCGGAGGCGGTGAGGAGTCTTACCTGAGCTGTCCATGGTGCTGCAGTCCTCCTCTCGGAGCGGGCCTGCCTTCGGTCCAAGGGTGGCCGCTATGGAGCCTGCGAGTGTGGTGCTGCCGCTGCTGCTCCCTCTCCCGATACTGAAGCTATCTCCGCCGCTATCGACCAACTGCAAAGATTCATAGCCATCGTAACTGGTCTTTTTCTTGTAGGCCCCCAGCAAGCTCATTACAGAAGGACTCACAAGAAAAAAGAAAATAAGAAATTAAATACAAAAGAAGCCCCAAAGACGTAGTAGGCTACGCCGCGCTGTCGCCGCCACAGCCGCCGTCGCTGCTGCCTGTGCTGATATTATTACTGCTGCTGGGTGCACCACATGTCCGAGGAGGAGAGGACGACCGGGCTCCTCTGTTTTCTGGAAAGAAATGATCTGCCAGGAGGTCTCTCTCTCTCTCTCCCTCCCTCTTCCTCTCTCTCTCTCTCTCTCTCTCTCTCTCTCTCTCCTCTCTTTCTCTCTCTGTGTTTCTGCCTCCTCTTTTCTCAGCAGCACCGCATTTTTACTACGACGCTGCTGCTGCTGCTGCTGTAGTCCCCGACTGAGTAACAGGGAAATCCACCCCAACACACAATCCTCCAATGTTACTGCTGCATCTATTATTCACATTGTCTGATCAGTAGTTGTGAGTTCGCCTATGGGACTATTTTTTCTAAAGCTGATCAATACGGGACATTTTTTATGTAAAAAATAAAAATAAAAAAAATAAGGTCCTATAGAAATATATCAACATATCAGAAATATCACAGTAAAATCACAATTGAGCACCACTGACACAAATGTAATCAGTGGTGGAAAGTACAGTTTTGAGGTATTTGTAAGCCTTGAGTATTTCCATTTTCCATACTTTATACATTTTAAAGGCAAATATTGTCCTTTTTACTCCACTGCATTTATTTCCCAGCTGTAGACACTGGTTACTTTGCAGATTTAGGCATTTTTTAAATACTAAATATAAACTACACTAATAAATGATGATATATTATTAGAGATTACGCTACACAGCAGTATATAATGTAGTTATAATTAGCTCCACCTTTACCAGCTGCAACATTAAAGTGATGAAGCCAGTAATACATCATATATAATCTGGTAATATATATGATTCTGAAATAGGCTATTGCATAATGAGTAGGTACTTTAAGTATATTTTGTACTTTTACTCTTGAATGCAGGAATTACAATGTAGTATATTTTGTAAGATCTGAATATTTCTTCCCACTCTGACTGTAATCAGATTTGTGATCATAGTGATACTAATATAAACATGTCCTAATAGTACCACACACACATTCAAATCTGTATAATAATATTCTAGAAATATTATAGTCTTTAGTTTTGAAGCCAAGACTGTTATGTGTTATGTTATCAAATGTGCTCACATGCTCCAGTGTAAAAAGGGTGGGATCCCAGTTTTAATGTCAGTTACTCTTCTGGGTGGATTTCCTCTTGAAAGCCTCTTTTCAAAATGTCTGTGGGCTTCTAGCCAATTATGATTGTCCCATGAAAGAGCGGTAGATGGCAGTTGTTCCACCTTGTAACTTATATTAGTTGTTTTTACTGAATATTGTCTGTATTCATTTCCATAGCTTAAGAATTAAGTAGGTTTACTTTCTTAATATTTTAATTATTTTCATTATCAGTTGATCAGTCGATTCTTTTCTTGATTAATCACTTAATTGTTATGTCTATAAAATGATAAAGAATCGTAAAGAATAGCCATCCCAAAGTCTCAGAGAGTGCAGGTCCAACCATCTATAACAAAAGCTATTCAATTTACAATTATATAATACAGAGAAAAACATACTACTACTCACTGGTACCAGCAAACAAACGTTTTAGGTTTAAAAGTGATTAAATTATTTAGCGATTATCAAAATAAAACTGCTCATGCAAGGCAGATGCATGATAGAGTTGGTGTACGATGGATGGAGTCTGCTGTAACCATGACTGTGCATGGTGAAGAGGCAAAGTGTCAATTTGCAGTGTCATCTATTAAAATAACAAAAGTCCTAGAGAATTAAAGTAATTAAAGTTAATTTTTTTTAAAAGCTCTCTTGCTATGACCTGCTTTCTTGGATATAAATAAGAAGCAAATTATGAGGCTGGTCCCATAATGGAGCAATTGTCTTATTTGAGTCCTGTGCTGAAAATGAACGAGGACCCCTGCCCTTGTCATAATAAAAGACTTGTAGTCAGCAGTGCAAGACAACAGCACCATGCTTTGTCAGAAAAAGGAAACTCACCCCGCATCACAGGGAGTTTTCTCAGCATTAATCTCGACTAATGGCAGCCTTGAATGTTAATAGGCTCTTTGTAATATAATTAAAATCCAACAGATTTTTAATTTTAGCTCCAAATTTGTCATTTTAGCTCCTCCAATTTTTATAGGGCAATAAGCCTGGATCCATGCAGGGCAAAACATTGACCAATGATGGCATGCTTCCTTCCTTGGCCTTGTCCCCTGGCAACGGAAACCCTGCATGGTTCTGAAAAGAGGACATGAGCCTGGGAAACTCTTTTCGGAGAGCAGACGGGAGCTCAAAGCCCAGCGGGAACGGAATGTCCGAAAGGGAGGAACGCTACCCCCGCCATAACCGGACGCAAAGTGCTGCCGCTCCATTGTAGCATTGCAGCTTCCTGTCTTGTTCCTAACCATGCCCACTGATATTTACCCGTTGGTGGCCTAATGAGTGACTGTTTCGGATACAGCAAGCAGGTGCAGTGAGGACATCACAGTCTCTGCCACGATCACAGGTTTACACATAAACGCACCAACTCGTAAATAGAGCTCACACACTATTGACTGTTTAGTCCATCATCTATTATGTTTAATTAATAATTAATTCATTAATAATTTCAGACATTTTTCAAGTGAAACTGCCAAACATTCACAAGTCTGAGATTCTTAAATGTGAAGATTTGCTGCTATTCTTTCTCATATATGAACTGAATATCTTTGGGTTTTGGACAGCTGTTCAGTGAAAAAACAAAAAGTGTCACCTGGGCTCTGGGAGACTACAATGGCCATATTTAATATTTCTAGGAACTGTATTATGGATCATAGTTGAACTCTTGTGTTCTGGTGTTGGGCAACCACTGAATAAATATTGGCTCACTGGCTCACAACAAAAAGTTATTTGCCCTCACTAAAGCTGGTACACTTGCCTGTAGCGATTATCAGGAACACCTGATACCTGTAAGAACAGACCTTATGATGAATTAACTTATATGCTGCTTTTAAGAATTCCTGAAAAGCTTTTAAAGGCAATGCAAAGTGCCATTTCAGCTGCTTTATGACACTGCTCTAATGTGATACTGACTATGGCCTTGTAACTTAAGAGAAGCTGTATCACTACTTTCATTGTTTTTTTACCGTCAGTCTCCAGGATAGAGTAAAGCTTAATGATTATCCCCATAACAGTTAAAGCAGAATCCAGAAATCTGCTGTATCAGCTGTAGGACTCACTTGACGAGAAAGACGGTGGACTTGAATCTGTGGCTCAGTCTGTGAGACTTTAGATCCTGTAATCCAAGGATTCTTGTTCCCAGTGGGTAAAACTGAAACATCACAGATACACACTATGTGTCTTCAGAGGAGAACAACGGTATCCATGCTGCCCTGGTGTGTGCCACTTCCACTGAGCTGGCAGGTGGCCCACTTTAGGGACTGAAACCTATCCTATGTATCCTGTTGAAGTGCTGAGGACGACACGAGCTGTTTACTGACTCTAAGTCCCTGCCATCAACCATAAAAAAGGTTGAAACCCCCTTGTGCACGTGCTCTTTTAAACGCACCATAAACAGAGGCATTACAACAGAATCTATTCATCTAGTAGTGAAATTATATGTTTTTAAGACACAAATTTAAAACATTTTCCAAATTCTGATTATTCATTTAGATCTTGTTAAATGCTAAATATGTGTCAAATCATCATATTTAAATGCGTCGCATTTTTCTTCCTTTACCTTAAACATTTTTTTATTTAGCAAATCATATAAAACCAGTAGTGGATAGTAACTAAGTACATTTGCTCAAGTAGCCAACTACAATTGGCACTCGTACTTTACTTTCATTTTCTGTGACTTTATATTTATATTAGATATTATATTTATTATATTTACATTCCACTACAATTCAGAGGCAAATATTATACTTTTTACTCCAGTACATTTATTCAATAACTTTTTTTACTTACTTATAATACAAAATGTAAAAAAAATCACAAGCTATCCAGCAGTAGGCTATAGAAAATGTATTACAATGAGCCCCACCTTAAGAAGCAGCAACATTAAAGTACATAAGTGCATCAACAATTATAACACAATTATACAATTTACATTATTCTGAAATGGGCCATTCTGCATAATGAGTACTTGTTACTAAAGTATATTTTGACGCTATTTGGAGGACTATTTTTGTAATGTTTACTCAATTGCTGCATTCAGCCACGCCCACTTTAAAGTGATCCAATAAAATAAGTAGGATAAACTAAACTCCACCCACATGGTCCATCATAAATACTTCACGTTATGGAAACTAAACACGCTCTAACTTCTGTTTCACTGTGACGTTATTATTAGGGGTCAGTCTGATATGGCAACGATGATTCACTGAAGCCTGATGAGTGAACAAGGTAGCAAGCCTCAGCGCTCAATTCGGATTTACTGCTCAGATCGGACTTTTTGGCTTGGCTGTTCACATTATTTATTAAATTCTCTGGAAGTGACCCGAATGACGAACGTAGATCTAGAGCAGGGGTCTCAAACTTAAATTGGCTTTGGGCTATTGCTCGTATTGTCATCACAGTGCAACAAGAAAACACAATATTCTCAAAATATTTCCATATTTATATTTATACTAGCATTATACTTAAAGCTCCAGTGTGAGGGATTTAGTGGCATCTAGTGGTGTAGTTGCAGATTGCCACTCACTCCCTTCAGGTAGAAACTACGGTGGCTGCAAAATGTGCAAAATACTTTTTTTGACATCATGACGCCAGCCGGAGGGAGGGAGGGGGATGGACCTGGCCTGCAGTTTGAGATCCCTGATCTTAAGAGACACAAAGTCACATGAATCAACAGTGTCCTCACATCTGATATGGCTGTTCACACTAAAGTCTCACTGCAAAAAAATCCGACCTGTATCAGAATTGAAAAACCTCAGATTTAATGTGATTTATCAAAAAAAAAATAAAAAAGATCACATCAGCAAAATAAAAAAAGTGATTTGGGCCACTTGTGCCTGCAGTGTGAACTATCCTCAGTGCCTGATGGTCACAACATGAAACCAAGCTATGTTAAGCTGCTCACGTGACGTGTGTGACGCTGTTGATCTCTATTGGTCAACACAAGAGAGGAGCTCTCCTCTCAACATACAACCCCCCCGTTGATGAAGATGATGATTCTGATAATACTGATGATCCAGATACAAGAGACACCAATCACGTCCGAATGCCAAATAACAAGGCGGCTTAAAAAACCAAACACCTGTCCTCTTTAATATTACAGGCGTACATGGGTTGCGGACTTGGTGCTGTGCGCCTTTAAAGGGTGTCCTCAAATGCCGTTACCGAAATCATCAGCTGACAGAAAAACCCAGCTGAAGAGGCAACCTTCACACTGTAAATTCTCATTAATCCGGAGAGATGTCATTTATCAGACGTGTAAAGAAACAGTAGCAATAATATCTATACCGGAAAGATAGAATGTGTAATTACACATCAGCTATGTGGGGAGGGGGAGAAAATCGACACCTGAACAAAAATAACCCAAAATGATGTCATTCATGATGCTCGTGTGCGCATCCAGACACACACAGGCCCTGAGCACAGACACACGTTGGTGATTTTAGATGAATCTGTAAGAATAAACGGATCGACACAAGTGCATCCTGATGGCAACCTCTCTGTCCACCGCGCAGAGATGCACTGTGTGTGTGTGTGTGTGTGTGTGTGGTGGAGGAGGGGGGGTGATGTGGATTTCCAGAGGTAGCCTGATATTATGCAACATCCACGCACGGATCATGATGCTCTCTCCCCCTCCTCTGCCAATAAAACATGAATCCCATTCAGATTGAGTAGAGACAGAAAGATGACATTACCTGTCAGATCGGTTTCTACCATTTCTCCCGGGGAGCGCCGTCTTGTGCCGAGGTGGAGATGCGCTTTGAACCCCGGCTCCGCTCACGATACCGACCTTTGATTTGTCATTCGCTGCCAGTCAAAGGTCAAAGCGTTAAACGTCCTGTGACACACGCTGTCGTGCAAGAATTTCCCGTCGGTATTTTTTTTTAACTGAGGCAGCACCACCAGGCCACGGCATAATAAAATCACATTTTGGCACATGAGCAACAAACGAGGTCCCGCGATGGCGATTTGCAGATCTGTAGAAAATGTGGATGGGTCTAAACCAGATGAATGTGTACAGTAGAAAGTGCGCCGCTCAGCGCATCCTGCCTGAGCTGTCAGTGAGGCTGAGACAGGCTGGTAAAACCTGGGGTGGACTTCAGAAAACAGGCTGAATGCAATGACCGCATGTGAATCAGCTGCAGGGAATCTCTTTAATAACAGAGAACTGCAGCAATCGAGAAATCCACACCGGTGATATGCAGCAATAATTGCTCTGGAGGTTAAAAATATCATTCAATCATTTTCGGCTGAGCACCACTTTCTTACAGCAGAGGTCCCCATAGAGACAGTGATCAAGAGGCGGTTACAAAACCCTGAAATTCAACACCCAACTGTGCTGTATTTCAGGGTTTGGACGCATTGATATAAAGACTTTTTGCCATGCAGGAGAGAAATATTGTAAGTCTGCATTATGTTTCATGCATGCACAAACTACAGCGCTGTGCCTTCTGTCAAAGGTAAACACAGCAGATGAGGCTGTAATCCGACAGTGGAGCAGGAGTTCAAACAAGCTCTAATGCACATGGGGTTTATTTACAGAGAGGATTAGACAGGAGAACTGGGAGTATAGGCACTATTCCTATTTGCATGCACGCATGCTTGTGTGTGTACGTGTGTTTTTCAGGACGTGTTTTTATATGTCCACCATAGCTTTTGTGTTATAGTTAGCACACCCTCCTGCTGCTTCCTGTTTTTCTCACATGATATGAAAGATCAAGGAGCAGAGGAGGGAGGAGCAAAGACTTTCTACTATTTTTATGTTTATTAAAAAGAAAGAAAGAAAGAAAGAAAGAGCTTATTAAAGCCTTATATAATGAATATCCAGATGTATTTGTGCAGCCAGGCAGACTTTGTCATTATTTTGGCTTTTTGTTGTCACTCATGTCAATCTTTGTAACGGTATGACAGAGAGAAATACATAAACTTCCTTCTACCTCATTAAAACATCCACAATCCATGAATATGCTAATTTTGTTCCTTTCTAAAGTTTTCCTTCTGGACACAAGCTGTCTCCTAACGTCCATTCTCAGTGTTTGTGCACTGGCGGCTTCAGGTTTCTACATCACACTTGTTTAAGTTGCATACTGGACCAGGTTTGACTTCCAAATTATTTGTAAAGTCACAAATCATGCTCGTAGACCATGCCCCTTAAAATCTGATTTTCAGTGAGCACAGAGGAAATTTTCACTTTGAGCAGATTCATGTGAAACGTCTTTGTAGTGTCTAACACTGCACGTACAACATTCCGCACAGTGAAGCTCAAACATCCAACTGGAGGAACAGGAAGAAAAACATATTTTTGATTGTAGGGGAAATCTTATTAAGTACAAAGGCATTAGCATAGAAATATACTTAAAGTTCCTCATCATGCAGAATGGCCCTTCTTAGAATCATATATGTTATATTACTGGATTATAATTAGTTATGCATTCATAAGTATGTCACTATAATGTTGAAGCTGGGAAGGGGCGGAGATCATTTTAGTTACTTTCTACCAACTTTAATGGACTGGTTGCAGAGCAGACATTTTGGCATGTCATAACAGGACACTCACAGGTGTATTAATGACAGCTGCATTCCACTTATGGGAGGATATTGTGCTGCTAGTTCACAGTCTCTGTTACTGGGACACATAATGGAATGGAATCGTTGATACTGTTATTAAGTCTACCTGTGTTTTTACACCTTTGTTAAGTCAAAATGTTCGCTGTGCAACCAGTACTTACTCGTATTTACTATACTGTCGGGTATCTTAACACATAATGACACATCATAATTTGTTAAAAATCTTAATCTGTAACGTAACTAAAGCTATCAAATAAATGTAGTGGAGTAAAAAGTACAATATTCCAAAATGCGGTGGAGTAGGAGTAGCATGAAATGGAAATACTCAAGTGAAGTACAAGTACCTTAAAATTGTAAAAAAAAAAAAAAGTACAGTACTCTTCCTCAGTTACTTTCCCCCACTAGCCACAAAATATTAGCTGATCTTAAGACACAGTAAATTAACAATACAGATGTGTGCATGTACAGTAAATACACTCAGAAAAAGACAGTCGAAGTGGCCATGAGAAAGTTTTATTGGCCCTGGAATGTAACATGTTTGGACAGCATGGTTTAAAAATAGGAACAAAAAATCCACTGTGGCATTACCCAACAGCAGTGGGGTGTGGTCATACACAACTCAACATTTTTGCACCATGCCCATTCATTCAACAACACACACTGAGCATCAAGGCACACTGTGCTCCCCAACATGAAACCAAAGTGTAAAACAGAGGCTCCTACACATCCCCGCTTTATCAAATCAACATCTAGAGATTTCATACTTTAGCCCAGGCCACTAACACGAGTTGCTGACTCATCCTATTGCGTCTTTTATATATCTTTGGTCTGCCATTGTCTCAAACACACCCACTATCCTTAGATAAAGAAAACAAAAACTCCACAAAAAAACATTACATAGGCAGTTTTGATCTCATAAAAGAAATGATAAAAAAAAAAAATCTTTGCATGTAATGGGTTATTCATGGCCAATCCCTGAATTTGTGTATGCTGCCATTTTGAAGCTTCATAATGAATTTAGATGGTAACATTTTGTTTGAAAACTGCAGCATTAACTGGAGCTTAAGTTATTGTAAAAGGCAAACTCACATCTTGTGCCACTGGGTGGAAATATAATGATGATGAACCAGAAGATATTTTGTAGAGTGACAAACAATTACAAACAATGACCAATCACTTAAGAAAAAAGGTTGTTCACCCTGCAACAGTGATTTATACATTCACAAAATAAGACCTTTACATATGACACAATCATAAAAGTGACCTGTTCCTTATTAAAATTAAACAAACGCTGCAAAAACATTACATTTTATGAATAACAATCTGTGACATTTTGGTGATTGAAATCTCACGCCAACCTTCTACGTTTAAAGGAATGTAACAACATTGAAGGCACTATATTCTGTGCATTGGTCTTCATCCCAGCCACAGAGTGTGCTGTAGAGTAATTATTAGGGCTCCTTGCACCAGTCCAACACCAGCCCAGTGGATATTCCACTAGATTGCATAATATTCTGCAGCATTTCAGTACAAAGGTAAAGAAGAGCAGTTTATTCAGTGCACATTATTCGTATAATTGATGGATATATTAGAGGAAACACTGATCTGATTAAAAAATGGTTCTATGAAATACGTACATATGTAACAGCCTTTCCGAGATTGATTT
>NW_023339674.1:7113612-7113943 GCF_004916995.1 Morone saxatilis | reverse complement strand
TGAGACAAAATCTATTCAGATTGATTTTGTTATGTGGATTCTGCTCAATGAAAAATTACAACTCCTCAGTTACTTGCACATTGGAGGATAATTGAAGGGTTTTACTCCATAATTAGTATATTCATAGAGGCAGCAATGTGGTATTGTTTTCTTGATTATAAAAATATAATTTATAGTGCAATAAATCCAATGTGTAACAATACTTTAATGTCTATAATATTTCCTATGTCTGCTTTTGTTTAAAGTTTTATTTTCATGACAACAATAATTTGATAGATTTTGATATCACATATTTAATGTGTCGAACACTTAAAGTCCAGTGTGTAACATT
>NW_023339674.1:7109691-7113594 GCF_004916995.1 Morone saxatilis | reverse complement strand
ATAGGTATGTTTTCATTAGCATATAGTCAACTAAATATAGGAAATGTTGTGTTTCCGTTACCTTAGAATGAGCAGTTTTTATCTACAGATGCTGCGAATCGCCTTCCTGGAAAAACCAAACGCTAGCTGTAGATAAAGCCATTTTTGCGAGTTTCGCTGACACTGTAGTTTCTCCTACACACTCCACAGCCGGTTCTAATTCTCAGGTCCTCAAATTCAGATGTGAGCAGTGTTCAGTTAGTTGCAATCTGCAACTTCACCACTAGAATCCACTAAACCCTACACACTGGTCCTTTAATATTCTGTCTTTTTGGTTAAATATTGTTGGAGTTAGCTTTGGTTTCTAGTAATAAAATCTTGATACTGGAGAACTACAATAAAGGGAATCCTTTCTATATGTTATTTACTTTTTTCTTTAACTTCTGGTTACCACAGATTGACTAAATGAGCTATAATTTAAATTCAATGTGTGGGAACTGGAACAATTGCATTGATTTATCTTCTTTTTCTTTTTAAGAATTGCTTCATGTTGAGTGCTTGTGTAAAACTATGATTTACATAAATGATCAGTTTTGATATTTCCTAGAAATATCTGGACATTTCACTATAATAACGCGTAAGTCAACACAATCAATAAAGCTTTGCCCAAAACCATCAATTTAAAAAACCAACAAGTGAGTGAATCACAAATATGTTGGTCGACTACAGTTTTGATCAGCAACCTTGTCCATTACTCATTAAACCTCATTATTAATGAGGAAACTCAAAGCTGAGGACAGCAAGTAGAAACATCACCCCACTTCCTCTGGCAGCTTCTTGATGTTTCCCTCTGGTGTTTTCATTCAGAGACGTGTCAGGGTGTCTGGGTTTGGAAGGCATCCGATGGCCGTGTGTGCATCTTGGTGCTGAGGAGGGAGTTGATATAAGGCCAAATCCTGTCCGTCTCTGTACCAGAAAATGAGTGCAGGACTCCCTGTGACCTTAGTGAAGAAATAGGAGACCAATAGGAAGAAATGCTGGTAAGAATAAACTAAAATATTTATTGATTGATTGTTGTTAAAGGAGAAGTCTATTTAACATGGCACTCCTGTAACGTTGTCAGACTCACGATGGACAGTTCTAAAAAAAAAGATTAAAATCGATGCAGCAGAACCAAAACTGACACTTACATTAACCATAATGCAACTCAACCAACAACAGTCAGAGATTTGGGTGTGTTATGCTAGTCGTGGCTAATGTAGCACATAGCCAGGAGCCACTAGCCTCAAGCAGATATGAGAAGCGGTCTACAGAGGTCCAGTGAGCTCACTTCTTTCTGACTCCCCATATCCTGTTTTTTTTTGCATTTTCAAACTTGTAGTCTTTAACCCCTGACCAACACACTTGTTTTTACATATGCAGTGTCAACAGAGCTTGGCGGGTTTAAATTGGTGGATGTCCCCTTTAAGTATGTCTATCTTTAACTTTATACAAATCTAAATTATCATTACGAACTGATGCAACTCATATTAGTGTAATTACATCAAATGACTGTCCAAGAAATGTGTGTTCTTCTGATCACTTTTTTTTGGTTTTATTATAGAATAAAATAAACTACTGATCACAAAAAACATCTTAGACTTGAGAAATAATTAATGCAAGAAGCTACCACATTGACATTATCCTTTGCAAGTTTTGTTATTGTTTAACATCTGGGTTTGATTTTCTATGTGCAACATTGCACATGAAAACTAAAGACCGCTTTATGGTAATTCTGTTGGATTAGCTATCTCAATAGAGTTTCAATCTGATATTCTATATGTTAAAAGCAAGAACTGACACTGATGGCTGCCTGCAGGGAAATCACTACTTAAAATAGTGTAGGTTTTCCAATGAAAGGGAGTTATTTACTGACTTGTATAAGTCTATGACAGGCTTGGCCACATCTTTGTAGTGTCTCAGTCTGGCCATCAGGGCTTCTGGTTTGTCATCATCGTGCTGAATCAGTGGCTCACCAGTGATGTCATCCTTACCCTGGGGAAGGTCACACATACAACAATGCAAGAAAGGTCAACACTGAAATCCCATCACAGAGGATTACAGCACAACACAGTAAAATATAACTCATGCTGCAGGTAGACACATATCTGCTGTCATTACTTCGTCAATGTCAGGATCTTTTGGGGTTCAGATATGCAATGGTCATGAAATTTGGTAAATATTTCCAGTTGCTGCTTGAACCAGCCATTATTAATGCAAAAATTTTATAGCCAACTTAAGGTACTATCATGTGATTGGTATCAATGCTCCTATGTCACATAAAATGTGAAAAAAAATTTATTTTGTGCATTCTCTTTAATAAATAGAAAAAAGGCTGCACACAAACGTTATTATGTAACTAACTTCTTGTAGGGGGGCCATACCGTTGCCAATGGTACACACAGGCTGTAAGAAATACAGAAGGTACACTGGAGCCAGAGGCAATTTGCTGTCAGGGCACCAAAATCTCTGGAATAATCTAACAGTATCCTCTTTTAAATCTAGACTAAATACTTAATTTATTTTAATTAAAGATGCTTCAAATAATAGTTTTCCTGCTAAATTAACAAGTTATAAATTCTTAAAATGACAATTACTTCTTCACCTTAATCGAAAAATCTAGAATCTATGAAGATGAGAATGTTTCTCTTCAAGAGTTTAACTACAGGACACAAGTTGTCTCCTACTGCATATTGGACATGTAAATGTTTGTGTTTATAATGTATGTTTTATATACTTGTAAGTATGATTATTGGTTAATCAGTTCTTATGTCTTTGAAGCATTTTATAAAGTACCATATGAATAAAGGTTATTACTACAGATTTTGGTTAAGAAAGACAACAATATGAAGTAGTGAATTACATCCGTGCGACAATAGGAACCTGGTAAAGCCAAATAGCTAGCTGCAGGAGTGTTGCTGTTGTGCAGGAGGTTGGGGTAATGAGTTAGGAGATTGTCCTTCATCTGGTTCCAATCGCTCATTTTGACAAGCTTCCACCCTGCTGAAGCCAGACATTAAATCCAGCTCCAAAACCCACTGACACAAATCCTTTGAGGAAGAAACTCAAAGGACAAAACTGACCTGCAGGAAATCAATAAAATGCCACAAAGAAATCTAAATGCCAAGCAGCACATTTTAAGCACTGTATACTGTCACAGACCTGCACTCGTGGCGGGTTGAAGCCCATGTTATAGACTCTACCACTGGCTGGATGGATCCAGCGGTCACTCAGTCTCTCCCTCAGAGTCTCGTAGGGGATGTTGAGGCTGATGACCAAGTCGAGCTGACACAAACTGTTCAGGGCTCGGGCCTGTGTCAGAGTCCGGGGAAAACCTAGACAAAGAACCGAGGGAAACTGCGTGAGACATCGTCAACCAGCAACAGTTCAAGTTTTATGTCATCAATTATAAGACTGTGTTGCATTTGCATTTTTAATGATCGTCATTGTGAGTCAGTAACATAAGGAAGACGTACTGCACATGAATAATAGAGCATTTCACAGTTTCATACATACATAGTGTGTTTCCTGTTTAATTGTTTGCTTATTAGTACCCTACTGCAAATAAACTTGGACTCAAGCTGTTTCCAGTGTAATGGCCTATAGCTGTGACATAATAACAAGATTATGTACAGATGAATGAACTTGCTAAAAAAACAATGCTCTCCGTTACATGACCTGGACGAACCACCAGCAGTAATAATGAGACAATAGAAGATTTTACAGATTTTACAGTCACGCTGACAGCTTTGTGATGCAAGCCCCTTTGGTGCTTTGAGTTAAATGCTAAAATCAGCATGCTAACTTGTGCACAATGACAATGCTAACACGCTGGTGTTGAGCAGGTAATCTTAATTTTGCTTGTTAATTAGCACTAAACACAAA
>NW_023339674.1:7109420-7109591 GCF_004916995.1 Morone saxatilis | reverse complement strand
GATGCAGCAGGTCACCTTCCATGGAGTCCACCATGTTGAACCACCATGTTTCTACAGTAGCCCAGCGGGGACAAACCAAACACTAGATTTGTCTATTCGTGTTATTCCGTGCATTTCGTGGCGTGGTCACAAACTGAAGTATAGACATATTGACATTTTGACCTGATGATG
>NW_023339674.1:7108874-7109222 GCF_004916995.1 Morone saxatilis | reverse complement strand
GTTCCTTTAGTTTTAAGGCCATTGTCTCTCGCAAACCACCAAGCTTTTTTTTGTTTTTGCTTCAGTATGCCTTGGTCTACAAGCATTTGTTTTGTTTATTGCTTCCTTATGCGTTAGAGCGGAAACTGGCAATCACACTGTATGCTCCTTTGTTAAGAGCTGTTAAATCTTTCTAACCACCAGAATATCATGCTGCCCACAAAATAGTGATGGTAAGGCACCAGTGAAAGGTTACAAGAGGGAAAGAGACAGAGAGCAGACAATGTTTTATTTTGTTATATTATGTTTGTACAGTACATTATATTTTTGGATGATATGTGTAGATGTGTTTGTAAACTCATTTGTGAA
>NW_023339674.1:7104271-7108784 GCF_004916995.1 Morone saxatilis | reverse complement strand
TGTGTGTGTGTGTGTGTAACCTTGCTTTTGTTGACCTTTTCTCTCGCTAAACTAAAATTATTTGTTTAGAGATCATGTTTCAGGTTTAAGCATGTTTCATCAATGTTTGGCATCTCTCTTGAAGGTAATGGATAATATTTAACTCAGAAAGGGACATTTCAGATGTTACTAATGTCTCAAACTAAATATGTTACCAGATACAATATAAACACATGCAGTTCTGTATTTTATAACTTTCTTAACCTAGAAGAGGAAGGAAGAGAGCATGCACAGACCTGCTGGTAGTGGATTCAGTACATCAGAGTACTAATTATCCACAGATGTAGGTTAATGTAGAGCATAATTTTCCCCTTACTTACTCTTCAGACTAAAGTAAAGGAGGCACTGTAAACAGCACTTTGGGAGACATGTTAGTGAACATGTAGAGGTATTAAACCAAAAGCTTGCCCGATGGCCCTGCCTCTAACATGGCTATGAGTCTGGGGATTTTGGGGGTGGCATCTGGGCTGGCCAATCAGATTTAAGGGGTGGCCAGCAGTTCACAAAACCGGCCATGACGCTGCATTATGAGGAGCATATTTCCTCACAACAAATGAAGACAAAGGATGGAGGCTGCTGTGAGTGACCACAGTGCATCAGATTATGCACTCTAATGGTTTTTAAAAACACAAACACTACTTTTCATACCGTCCAGCAGCCAGCTGTGGCCGCTCAGCTGTTCCAGTCTGGGCAGCATCAGTCTGGTCATAACATGGTCAGGCACCAGCATGCTTCTTTCTACGTAGGTCTTCACCAGCACACCTGCCTCTGAAACACAACAGACAAACATAGTCAGTGCAGGTCTGTTCAAATCAAAAACAAGACAAGACAGGACAAGGCATGTTGAATTTATCCAGGCCTTCATAAAACAACAACAACTTAAGAGCACTATAACTGTAATCTGACCAGAGACAAGTAAATGGTTAAAACTGTCACTGCAAACTCCTGCCTGTAACCTCTCCTGTCTTATTCATTTAAAATAACACTGGAAACTCTGAGGTCTGCTGTGAATAATTAAATCAATATTTATGCCAAGTCACTGGAGTCACTGAAGGAACACACCTATTGAACTCACTGGTTTATAAATCCTCAAACTTGTTCTAAAAGAAAAAAGACTCAGTTACCCTATTCACGAGTCACAACTTTACTTGGGGGAAAAAAAATCAGTAATGGCAACCAAACACACATGTTTTTACTTAAGCTCTCAGCACTGAACTCTGTTTTATTATCAGAATGGACTTGGCGCACGCTGAGAATTACATCAATTCCAGTTGGGTAGCTATAATGAGGAAGTTTAAACACACACATTCAACGGTTTAAGGTGTAAGTTTGGGGAAATAATTATATTAAAACCTTGATATGGGGTTTTTAACTGCAGTAAGTCATTGTGGGGTTGGGATACTTCTGCTACTTAAGTCTATAGGCTCAACAAGACTGAAATCAAATAAAGACAAAATAGTATCTAAGTGTTGAATGACCTTCTAGGAAGAGTGGAGCAGACAATACACACATCTCACTTCCTTCTGCAAACAATCTTTTTGCAGCAATGATTTCATCTTTTTTATGACACTTTTGAGAAGAAAATGGAAGCATTGTCAAATTCACACATTCAGGGTGGAAAACGACGCGTTTGTTTTCTGCAGTTCTTCGTGTTGGCACCACAGTATTGACGTTCGGGCTACAGCAGATGGGCAGAATTACCATACCTGTATTTGCTGCTATGCTCTCTCGCAGATAGTGGCCACTGGACAGATATTGCAGGCCAAAGCTTTGCGCAATCCTCTTGGATATTGTTCCTTTCCCTGATCCTGGTGGACCCATTATAGCAGCCCGGAATAACTTAGCCATGTCTTCCTCAAACAACACAGGCTCCAACTGTAAAACCTCTAGGATGCACAAATGGTGTTGTTCCTGTTTGTGCGCGAGAGAAGCCAAATTACCTCTTAATTAAACTCCTAAACGGTTGCACGCATGAGCGATCAAATGGGTTCAAACTATTCTTGTCAAAGTAAATTTCAACTTATCTCTAGAGTCTGCGGATCTTTACGCAGAGCCCACTCTATGCGCACATTGGGGCTATCCTGCTCTCGGATCGAAGTCCTTTTCCTTTTTTTTCTCTCAGCTCTGTGATGGATACATTACGCTCCTCTACGTCTTTAAGGAGAGACTTTTCTCTGCGAATGAATGAGGGAGTCGCCACAACGCCCTATTTTTCTGCGCACATCATCCAGAAAAAATGCGGATGACTGATTCGCATGAATCATGCGGGGTAAACTGGTTACTGTAGTTTTCTACAGCAACAACAACAATAAATATAGTCTGTTACTGGCTATAGTTTCCTTTAAGAGAAGGAAAACTGTAAAAACTTTAAAAAATGTAAGAATTGTTCATAGTTCTAAGACAAGTTGAAAGCAAAAATGTTATTTCTATAACTAAAAATGAAATAAAATAAAATTAAGAGAGAATCCCTCTTTGTGCAGCAGGTTTAGACAAAGTCTGCATAAAGTTATTTTGATTCACAACTACAAATATGTTCGAGGGAAATTAGATAATCCCACCTTCAATACACTTTGAGGCTTGTTACAAAGATTTTCTGTAGACAAGAGCTTAATGTCACTAATATATTAAAAGTTTAATGTCACCTGAACGGATAAACACATTGACATTTGGTTGGAAAATTGCAATCATCCCTCTACAATAATCAACTTTCAGAATTATCCAAGAAAAGTTTAGATTTCACAACTTTATTGTAAACTTAAATAAATAATATGCTTGTATGTAATGCCATTAATGATACAACAAACTAGTTATTCTTGGATTCCACCACTTGTTGACAGCATTTCTCTCGAATCCGATGTTTTAGAATTAGTTCATTTGGGTTATTTACTGCTTATAGTTCATGGGGTTATTATTGCTCATGGTTTTGCACTGCTGGCAGCGGGCGCACAAAAGCACATGAGTCGCTGTCATACCGCGCAACGTTTTGCGGACGGGAGGAATCGAGTGAGTACTTGTTGCGAGCCATACGGCGGCGGCAGCGTCCCGGAGCTGTCAAATATTGCGCACAGCTCTCAGTGTTCAGTCAGTGGAGTAAGCAGACTAATCCACCAGACAAACAACTCGGAAGATTAACCGCTTTTCACCCTGGCAAAACTCATTTTTTTGTCTCCACACCCGGAAGCCTATTTTTGAAACTGTTTGTTCATTATCAATTTGTCACATGGCTTTGGAGAATTCAATAACAACAAAAAATGGCGACAATCACGTTGCTCTGTGTGGTCTTGCTGCGTCATTAAAAATATTCATGTAAACACGGAGAATTAAACGGGGAAAACGCAGGTAAGTGAGCCGAATACTTGTTATATATTTAACGCGGGGGGAATGTAATTAAGAATAAATGATAATATTTGGGATCCATGCATGCATGCTGTTTGTTTTTCTCCTAGGAAAGGGGTGTGTATGCAATGCTGGGCGTTAACATTTGGCTGCACAATATTCACTACGAACATTGCATTTGGCCTTTAGTCGCTTTTTAAAGAGTGTCCCGAATAAACCAGGTATGCGTGTTGTTGTGTAATGACACAAATAAAGGCGTTGTTTAGAGATTTGGACAACTTTTTTGTTTATTTGTAGAAAACAGCAACAAGCTTTGGCACAGATTTTTCGCTGTTGTCCTTATTCCACGGCATTGGTATCGTATTGCTGCCTGTTACCGTCACAGTTAGTAGGTTATAAGCCATTCTCCAGTTATTTACATTGAGGGTTTATGCAATATGGACGCGCTTTTCTTCACAGGCTCTCTTTTTTAGACACTGGTGACAACAAACGGAGCCCTCCGCCCCGACACGGTGCCTGTCCTCAGCCCTGTTTTACTTATTATTACACAGGTTTTTTTGCTTTTCGCGTTTTGACACGAACATTTTTGGCCCTGTGCAGCGAGGGGCTAATGGAGTTGTTTACATGAAGTGCGGAGGGCGGACTGAAGAGGAGGAGGAGGAGGAGGAGGAGCCGCGACGTCGGACAGCGACGCCACCGGACTGCTCGAGAGGCTTCTCGCGCCGAGGAGGGGGGCGGAGCCCGCGAGGAGAATCATAACAAGTCTGACGTCACTCGGCCTTGTGGTTGGTATGAATAATATACAGTAGTTTGTCTCGACCAAGTCCTAGCAGGAAAGGGAAAAAAAAACAATCTGTGGTTGTTTTATGAGATGAAACATTAACGAGCCCTCTGCGCAGGAGCCGAATGGAAACAGAGAAAACAACGACCAGCTAAATAAACTAAATATGGAAGTAGATTGCAAAATAAAAAAAAGTGCATCAGGATATACAGTACACATGACTATAAAGCAAGCATCGTCATCGCATTTCCAAGAATTGTACAATGTTTGGAATCAGATTCACATCGAGCAGGGCCATTGAGTTCAGATTACAGTGTCGGGGTTGTGCATTATTGACAGCCCCCCCCCCCCCCCCCC
>NW_023339674.1:7096169-7104171 GCF_004916995.1 Morone saxatilis | reverse complement strand
CCTCCCAAGACTTACTCCTGAGCCATATTTGCCATATCTAGACTTTATTGACACAGAGTGGCATAAGGCATATGGGACTGCTTTTATTTCCCCACTGTTTGTTTTTTGTTCTGTTTCACATCCTCTTAAGAAGTCTGTATGTTTATTTCTGTTCCCCTAATGAAATTATGAAATTTAGTTCATGTGTTCTACCTTTTTCACGCTGACTTTGTTAGTTTATTTTCTGGCGTCTAATTATATTTACCCCAAAATGTTGTGGAATTTTAAAATCTCCCACGGTTAGAGGGGCAGAAGACTTCCTGCTGGTGACCACTGGAATGAAGGATATTTGTGTATTTCTGTATATTGCTTAAAATTATTTATATGAAAACTCATGCAGGAGATGCAACTTCTATATGTTTTGTATAACTGCAAAAAAAGCTGCAAAAATTCAACAGGAAAAACGTTGTCATCTTTGCACCTGTTGACCTAGAGCACAGATATTATGAGTGGATGACGAATGGAGCGAAGCCCCGCACTGCTAGATTTGACAGGCTGCCCTGGTTCAGTTATCACAGTGCTGATGCTGTCCCCATCGAAGGTACAGTACTGTGATAACTGAAGGATGGCTGCCAACTTGACACGAGTGCAGTGAATCAAAGCACGTTCGGCTAAACGAGCCAGCGGACCAAAGAGAAGAAAGAAATGATTGTGGTAGGTTGATTTAGACAAGTTCAATGGGATATTCAAAGGTCTTGATCATTCACAAATATATATACAATTCAGCGCAAAACCTGTAAATAAGTATATTGCTCACTACATACCTTGTGTAAGTTCTGTTTAACTATAATTAATAAAGTGAGTTTTCTTTTATTTAAATTTGTACGTTCTCTTATTTACCTCTGCTTTTGAAAATTCAGTAGATCTTAAATACAGAAGTTTGCAGCCATAAAAGTTCTATTATTATAATATTGATTCCTTCTTATACTCAAGCCTGATGACTCTAATGCTCGTTAAACTTGCTTTGTAATATACACGCTGACCTTATAAATATCAATTTTAGAATAGCTGTGTTCTTCATGCTTTTTCTTGACTCATTTCAGGTACTATGATCTACACTCAGCTCCACATTGTTGACAATAGGGGGAGCTAAAGATCCATTGCTGTGCATTGTGGTCGACACAACAAGGTCTACAGCTCTCTCCCACTGTGTGATCTGTTTCTGAAACCTTAATAATGAATATGTTCACACCAAAGTTGGTTAAAACAGAAGTTCTCATTAATTATGAGTCATGTAAAATCAGTCTTTCACATCCGACTTGTACAGAATGCTGCTGCTAGAATGAATCAGGCACTAAGAGACCATAATCATCCCCGTTTTAGTAAATCTACACTGGCTATCAATGAAATTTAGAATTAATTAATTTTAAGATCCTACTGATAACTATTAGAGCACAGAAGGGTGTAGTCCCTAGTTATATTGCCAACCTTTTAACTCTTTATGAGCCAGAACACAGCTTTGGATCCTTCGGAAAGACACTTTTGATTGTTACATAATCGAGGCTCAAGACTGAAGGAAATTAGGCTACATAAATCTGTTATATTTTTTAAATGTCTTATAAAAACACACGTTTATAATCAAGCTTTTATATTAATTTACACAGTATTTCCTGTGTATCATTATGATTTATTTTGTATAATTTGTTATTTTATTTTATTTCAGCACACTGTATTATGCTTTATGTGTTATGTTTTTAATTTCTAATATCTATATCTCTGATTGCTGGTGTGTTTCTGGTTGTATCTGTTCACTTCTTCTGTTGCTGTTAATATTATTTATTGTTGCTGCTGTTTCTTGTCTTTTTTTATATTTATTATAATTATTATTACATAGCTGAATTGTCTTAATCCAAGTTTGATAACACAAAAAATAAGCTCTAAATCATTTCTCCATTACTATGTAATTATTAAACAGTTGATCTCTAATGAAAATCTATAATGTTTAATATGACATCAATATATCACAGATCAGCACATTTGTTCTGATCTTTGATGTCAAGACACTGAAATAAATCATGTTTTGAATAATGTATGCACTGTGAGTCATGTCTGATAAACCACAGGTCACTCTGCACCTGTCCTTAGAATGATAATTGAAAGGGTACATACTGTAGCTATGTGGAAATCCCCAAAGAGTCATGATACATATTTTGTTTTTGTCTCAGTCTAACCTCAATCCGCTGAACTTGCCTTGATTCACATGTGTTTTTCTGACTCACCATGTGATATCTAGCTACTTTGTGGTAAGGCATATTTTTTGGTTATAAAACACAAAAAGTCGAGTGGGGTTTACATTTCATGCTATTTTCTAAATGAGAGCAGGCATTCAATCTCACTAAATGTCAGAATAGTATCCTCAAATACTGTCCTCTAGTCATCTAAAACTGTACTTGCTCTTGGCGGCCATGATCATGGGGAATTTCTCTCGCACTTCCTTTAAGACAATAAGCGACAACTGGGATGTGGCATGGGAGGTCCTTAAAATGAACCACCCATTTTTTGACTTCACATCCTTTTTTCATTGTAGAAAGTAAGTAGGTAAGTAAAAAAGCTTGGGACTGATACCAACCCTGGGAACACTTTACTGTGAATAAAGTAGAAACTATAAGTAGAATATAAACATGTGATAAATGGTAAATTACACATAACACTGAAGTTGTAAGTAGAAAAAAATTATATTTATGAACATTTTTGTTAATTTGTCAAAAAACATAACTCCTTTGTGCTTTAACACTTTAAATGCTCTTATAGCTTAATACTTAAATTATAGCTTAAACAGTGAGTTCAATGTAGTAAGTAAGTACAATGGGTTGTACCTGTTCAGGGACGCTACATGTAGCTGACCTTAAGCTTAATGATAATCAGTTATGCAAAAAGTAATGTTTTCTTCTTATCTGTTTGTTTTCTGTTTTTTACTATTTATAAATCATGATATATAAATGTCACTATACTTTGACACCTGGTCTCTGTGTGTGCAGTCTGTGGGGAAACTCCATTAATTGTTTTTGTGGTGACATAATTTAGAGAGTTTGCTGACTTCCAGTTTTAAGCAAATCAGTCACACCTGATTTTATTTATTTTTTAAATTCTTGATTTATTCAAAATTAGTGTATGAAATGAGATGTGGATGGTGGCACTGTTTCTCCACTGGAATGCACTCACAGTAAACAACCACATCCAAAAGGACAGTTATGCAAATTAGCAAGCGATGGGGCGGTGGTAATTACAACCATAGGTTATGACTACGTATTGTCAGGTTTTGGAAACTCAATCATAAAGATGTTTTAGATGGTTCAAACGAGAACCTAGAAAGAACTACCTACATTTTTGCCTCCTACAAAAGGGCAAAGATGAATGATAAGCCTGCTACAGAGTTCAGAAAGTGTGCACAACTAGGAAGTCCATGAAAGTGAAAAGTCCTTGTTTGTTCCCCTGTCTTTATGTCTTAATTTTGTCCTTACATTGACAATTAATTCTCTGGAGACTTTCCTTAATCTAATCCCACCTCCACTCAAAAGTGTGTGTTGCTTATTGTTGCTTTCAAACTTCACAACTGGTTTGGAAGCCAATCATGGCCCAATGTGAAACTTACACAACTGTGATGTAGAAACATAAGATAATTGACTTTACAGTGAAACATTTACATTTTTGAAATTAAAACATTTGGTTTGTAGATTCTGGATTTTTCAATAAAGCAGAAGAAGTTGTTGTACTTTTTGGTGGAAAAATTATTATTCAAAACATTTAATTCTAGGTCTTAGAATATGTCTGGAGGGGATATTTAACCTTTAACCCAAAATCAGGTAGTTTAGGTACTTCAACCCCATCTTATCCTTAGCTAAAATCCAAGTATTAACCATAAAGTTTTATTAAAATGTCCTCACCACAATGTCCATTCATTCAATGATCTGGAGCTTTCGATCACGTGACACGGTCTTCCCTAGCAGATTGAATAGCCCAGTTGTGGGAATGTACATGTACATTTTTTGTGGCCACTTTTCAGCCATGTTGGATTTACAAGTTGAAATTGAACGTTCATTCCCGACCTTGGAAACACCATTTGACAAAAAATCTCTCCTTTCTCATTCCTTTTAATGTGTTTATACATTTCTGTACCCATAATAATAATACAAGCGAAAAGACACAGTACAACCTTATATATTCTGTCAGTGGGTCCAACAATGACTAAATGTCGTCATCCTGAGTGACGGGCCAGTCAGCCAATCAGCTGTCGTATTCTTCAAACGAGCAGTGCGTTGTTTTCGGGAAAGGGGACGTAACTTGTCAGGAAGGGTTAGAAAGAACAGAGGTGGACTGCGTCTCCGATCGAGCCACCAAATATCAACAAATACCGTGGAATTAACCCATTTTTCTTCCCTTCTGGATACTGGATATTCTTCTCGGGGAGGTTTTGGAATAAAACAGCCGACCAGCGATAGTTAAAATCCTTCCAGCGAGGAGCTCCAACTTAAGTGAATCGTCTAATGTACTAAAACGAAACGGAAGTAACTTGCCAGCTGCCTGGCTAAGCTTTGCTAGGTGAGTAAATAACCCTTTTTATTTTAATGTGTCCCGTCGAAAAAAAAAAATACCTGTCTTGTAACACCGAACACATCTTACGTGTTTGTCATCTCCCTCCGCTGTTGTCAAGCGGAGGAATATCCAGCTGCCTTTAGCTTTGGCCACCTAAAGTAAACTGGCTAAGAAGATAGCTTACGTTTAGTCCACTTGATAGCAACGAGACTGCATCCACGTCCTGTGGCTTAATACAGGCAAATAGATGCTGGGCTGATGTCACCTTTACACTGCGATTACAACTTTAAATTTCAAATCTGAATTCACTCAGGAATATACCGAGTTAAGTCTTGTGAATGTGATGCAATCCTGTACAACAACGCCATCACAAATTAGGGCCTAAGTTAAATTGTATAGAAGAAGTTGGACTCCCATCTAAAGACAAATATTGCATGATATAAGATTCTGTGTCAGTCTTAAACCAAAACTGTGTCTACTCTCTGCCACAATTGAAAGTGGAATAAACGAAAATATCTTTATATAAGTCATACCAGCCGTCTGCATGCTTTCCTTTCGCTTTATAGGGTGTGAAAGAAAACTATTTTTAGTTTTTATCTATAACTAGGGGGACCACAGGGGCCACAGGGACCCTGGCCCAGCACAGTAAACATGGTTTTAAGTAAAATGATGGTAATTTATGGTCATTTTTTAGGCAAACATGGCAAAATTTTTTTATTGGTTTCATCTTCTCAAATGTGTTCTGTCTTTCTTACTCCTCTGTGTTAATAAACTTCATATCTGCGACTATTAGTTTCTGGTCTGGTCTGACTAAACATGAGAATTTGTCACCGTGTCCTCTGGGAACTTTTTTTAAAGACATTTTTATACCACATGCAAAATAGGCATAGATTTATGGATAGTGAGTATAATTGTCAGCTGCAGCCATATCTATTGTACAGCCCAAATACTAAATCATGCAGAACATACACAATCCTGACAAGGTACATTAAATGGCTTCACGCCTTTGAGGTTGACAAAAGTAGGTGCTTCCTCCTGGGCCCAACACACACACACACACACACACACACACACACATATATAAATTTTCTAGTGGTACAACCACTCGCTAAAATTTCATTTCGGGCAAAGAAACAACTGGTTTCTAGCAGTTCTCCCTGAGTGCACCCTTGACAGAAATTTGAACTGTCTGACTTTGAACATTTAAAGCGCTTGAACCACAAAGTTACGTTTGATCTGCCATTTATTGATATCTGAATGCACAAGCAGTCTTCATTTCAGAGCTGTTTTATTTTTACTAGTAACACTCACATTGACCAAATCTTTGACCCATATATGGGCTGTGGATAAGGTATTAGGTATATGGATTAGTCAAAAATATGTACGTTTGGAATAAACGATAAGAAGAAATTATCATTAAATTTAAATAATGCAAATGTGGAAATACAGAAATAGGTCCTCCTTTTGGTATCCGCCGTGATAATTTGATATTTGATATCAAAGAGTGCTAGATTGTCAGTGTCTTTACTTGTAATGACCAAGTTTCCTCTGTGACATTTAGTTTTGTGGCCAACAGGGTTTCCCATGGGCACAATAAAAGTCATGCACATTCTTTTTTGCTGGAAGGGTTTTATTGTGAAAAGTAGCTACAGGAAGGAAGTTTTGAAGCTGTGAGAGAAGATTGTGATGGGAAAAAGGAGCCTCATTCATTTTCGCTTTCTTGTTCTTCAGCAGCACTTTGTCCTCATCATTCTTGTGTTTTTTGACGTATACCGTCTTCAGACTTAGAGGGGAAGCTCTAAATGAAGTGATACAGAAGAGCTTTTTTGTTTGTTGGTGTAATATTTATTTTCTATTTTTTTTTATTGTTTTGGACCAATATAGTGTATACATTGTATATTAATTTAATTGTGTACATATTAAAGCACTAGCACAAGATGATGCATTAATAAGGGATGAGGAATTATACAGTAAAGAGCTGAAAGGATTAA
The DNA here is from genome assembly GCF_004916995.1 of Morone saxatilis. Lineage (NCBI taxonomy): Eukaryota > Metazoa > Chordata > Actinopteri > Moronidae > Morone > Morone saxatilis. The sequence goes on along the minus strand of NW_023339674.1, from coordinate 7,097,608 downwards.
ATGATTAATCAGTTTGCTTGTGGACAGAACATTGTCAATTTTGGTAATCTAACTAAATCAGTAATTTTTAAAGACATAATATATGAAATTCTGTAGTTAATCTAGAAAAAGGTGGTCATCGTTGCAGAACTATTACAGCTTTTCATACTTTGTTTTTATGGAAAACACAGACACAGATGGAGGCAGTGTTTGTTCTTTTGTGCGGACTTCATTTTACCCACACCTGAATCACCTACACAACTGTCACGACTGGCTGTCTATCACTAGTTACGTTATAAACTGCTCCAAGGTTTTGTTTTCGTTTGCCAGAAATAATAGGTCCAATCATTTCACCTTCTTCAAAACACAGGCGTGCAGACAAGGCATGGTAAGATCACTGAGGGGAAGAGGAAGAATTATCATCTTTTTCAACTGAAGCTGACTAATGTGGTGTATTGATTGCAAAACTGTAACACTAGTCAGACTGACGTCAGACATCGTCAGTGCTGTACCCCCAGCGCTATTTGTTAAAGATGGCTTTATTGATTCATTTGAGGCATGGTTAAATTGTGGTTCTTGCAACTATTGTACGAAAAATATTTGTCCGAGACATTCAGAAGTACTGTGTTGAATTTAGGTAGAAAGAGGAAGAGTGAGGGAAATTAACACAATGATTGAAACACTCAGGCAGATGACTCACTGAACGTCTCTTCTCGAGAAATTCAGTTGTAATGAATAAGAACTGACATTACTTTGCTTTCCCAATGGTTATGTCTGAGAACTGAGCATGAAAAATATAAACATATACAAGCCAATAATTACGTTTTTAGCTTGGCAGTTGATTGAAATAGAAATGAACATGGTCTGTTTAAGCTTAGTGTGAACCATAATGAGTTCAGCAGGGTAGAGTAATTCTCTTTCCTGTCTGTCACCTTATTAGGAAGTTAACAGGAGTTCTTACGAGCAAGAAATGACAGTGATAAAACAGATGAACAAAGACTTAACAGTCTGTCACACTGTAATGTAGCTATTTAGGTCAGAGGGGCCAGGATGTGTCTCTGTCTTTCTCCATTTTTCTCCTCTTTTTATGTTTGTGTGTATATACGCCTGTGTGTGTGCGACATCAGTTGCGAACAGATGCACATGAAATGATTTTCAGTGTTTGTTGATCGTTATGCTGGAGTACTTTGTCAGTAGAATTGTCACGCCATTATATATATTGTTATACCCGACTGGTTTAAAGGAAGAATCTGACTCTTTTCCCCCCGTGGGTTAGCCCTGTGGTGTCTTTTTATGCTCCTTGCTCCTTACTGTATTGCGATGAAGAATACAGAGTTACGAGTGTATAATCCTTTTGGTCCTTGGCATATGAGTCTTTTCAAATTGTTACGTTCATGTATAAATTCAGTACAATTCAGTATCTACTCACTGCCTTCAACTAGACATAAAGATTATATATA
>NW_023339674.1:7079347-7096069 GCF_004916995.1 Morone saxatilis | reverse complement strand
ACCAGACTTCATTGACAAAACCAGTTACCTAGAAGATAATCATAACGAAACCTTCACTGAAGCAAAATATAACTCCCCAAAATCCTTTGTCTGTCTTTACACGGTCTTTCCAACAATCACCATTGCTGGTTTGGTCAAAATAAGAATACGTCCACTAAAGGTGCTTGTTTGCCACTGACAGTCTCTGGCAACATTAAGAAAGGGATCCCTACAGAGACAGACCTTTATTATTAACCACAAACAGCCGTAATATCGCCATATCTTCATTGTAACTTAATTCAAAGTGGACAGCAACAAAACAGTGCTCATCAGTTAGTCTATCCGCTGTTCCGACTGTCACCAACTCAGGTTATAAATCCTTAATTCACAAACGCAGGTGAGAAAAACAGCGGTTTCAGTCGCTCTCCTCAGTTGGTAATGGAGGGTCTCACACGTAAAAACATGCACATGTGCCCCGACCGCATTTGTAAACAAAGCACAGACCTTTAATGCTGTACTGTACTGTAAGTAAGTCCAGCTCACCTGTGTATTCCACTACCACTGGGCTCACAGCTGCTTGCAGGTTAGGTAGTCTGTTCGGTACACAGAGATCAAGTAAACAAAGTTTGGTTTTATGTCAGTGACCAGCTAAGATCTTCTGTGCCAATGACCTTTGGTCTGTTCTTTTCAAGGTTGGGTTTTCATAATGAACCAGAGGAGGAAGATGCTGTTGAGCTGATGTTGAGTTCCAGTTGATTGGAGGGAACGAGGCAGGGCTTAGAAACGATCAGATGTATATAAATTAAAACTAAAAAGCTTGCTACTTAATATTCCTACACAGCGTCTATAAGCTCATCTAGCATTACTGAATAACCTCTGTGAATGTTAGTCTACACCAGCTGTGTAGTATTTTGGTGTTTCCCGCATGCACACGGAGAGTGTGACAGCAGATCCTCGTGGCGGGTTAGCTCGGACTCCCAGCTCGCTGTTCCTGCTACACTGCTGTGGCCAGTCTGTCAATCACTATGGTTGCTGTTGAGGCCACGCCCCCTACAGTCACGGTCCGTTGCAGCTCTCTGATGCATTTTAGAGATATTTGCTGAGAAGGAGGGAGCTAGCAGACTGGAAGGGTGTAGGGTGTCATTACATAATTGTGTATTTAGCTGTATGTGCGGTCAACACACCACTGAGTGCGAAACAGTACTGTGGGTGGACAGATCCAGTGTAAATGCTGATGAAGGACTGCTGCTGACATGCTGCTTTTGCTGTAGACTCATCCAGTAATGATGCCCAAACTCCTCGCTCCCCCAGCGCTGCAACAATCTGCCTTTTGTGTTGATGTCATCAGCTCGGTTGAGAGGCTGACGTCATTTGATTTGCAGTTTTGTGACACATCACTGTATTCTGTGTGCTTCTGTGGATTCAGGCTCGGAGCGACAATGACTCATCTGGTTAATGAACATTGAACTCTCGAGTCTCTGCTGCTGTTTGCTGAGCTCACCACACAATCAATACTTTTGCCTCACACACACACACACACACACACACACACACACACACACACACACACACACACACACACATATACCTCTAGCACACTTGATGTCAACTACATGGTGGTCACCCATTTCTTTAGAAAGTATTGATTACTTAATGATAAGTGTGGGACAGGCTAACCTAAGTAATTGTAGTGACCTTGGTATCGAATGCTCTGGCTAAGTTTTAATAACACCCACAAGACCTTTGTTGAAAATGTAAGATAATTAATAATATTAATTCTACTTAGTAGTAATAACTTGTAAAACAGGCTTTATGAAGTCTGATTTACCATTCCACTGACCATCAAAATACAGTAATTTGTAGGGTAAGAGAAATTTGAATTGGGTTGTTTCCCACGTGTATTTGTATGTCTTGTGTATTTTCTTACTTGTCTCGTTTAGCCTGATTGAATTAAATGTAAAGCTTACATTGGTGTACACAATATGAAAGCCAAAAAGTTGCTGCATATTGAAACTTGGACCATTAGGGAAACGTTTAATCTAACATTCACACTTCCCCCTTTTGTCTTTTTTACTTCACTTTTCCAGTGTCTGAATGTCAACTCTGTGGGTGATGGAGTTGAGCAGGCAACTCTGTGGGAAGATGAGGAGGTCCAGTAGGAAGACCCAATTCTCGCCATCTCCTACTTCCGCTTGCGGCCTGGAGATCCACTTTTACAGATCGGATTTGAACCAGCTAGAGTTTGTCAGCGGCTGCTTCACTGGAGAGGAGCTCTGTGTGGAGGCTGCCAAAAAATGCGGTGAGTAACTGACCTGTTGACTAGTTGGGCAAATCAAGAATTGCCCACTCTGCTGACTGTTGTAGTAATGAAGGATGTTCTGTAGATTTTACTCTGAAAATAGTATGTTTCATATACATAGGTGCCAGATCAAATGGGGATAACAGAATCACCAGGTTTACATCTTAGATCCCCACTCTTAAATGACATTGCATTATGCTTAAAGTTAATTATAATTATTTTATACTTTTGGGGCTCTAATAGGGACACATTCTTACACACCATTAGAAGATGCTGTCAGCCAGCTGTTGGCTTTGGTCCTGTCCGTTCAGAAATGATTTGAAATAAAAAAACAAACCCCTTAATAGCATGTAGACATATGAACACAAGAAGAACAGCTGCAAGATACATAGTAAACTACAGGCACTAATGCAAGAACTGAGATCAAATGCCAGAATACAGTTTAGAGCTGGCTCAGACTAAGGTCAAATCAACCTGATTACAACACAGTCAATAAAAATACACAGATAAATTGCAGTACTCATTTATTATAGTTAGCCAGTTTCTCAGATGTTTCTCCTCTCTCAGCCTGTGCTGTTCTGAAACAACTGGGCTAAATCATTAACATCTTTTAACAGGTAATTTACTTATTTATAATTTAACTGTGGCCATAAAGTTGAGTTGTTCTGGCTCATTTCTCTCTAAGTTCATAAAATGTGGCAATGCAAAGGTAATTTCATTGATAAATGTCGGAATATTAAACCACACTCTGACAGAGGAGAACTTTTCCCAGTCTGTTACTGATCTCAGAGCAAGATGAACATTCATTACTGCCCTGTAAGTGCTACAATTGAGCTGTCAACATGTGAGATAAAATGCATTAGATTCCAAGCAAGATGGACAGCATGGCTGCTCGAGAATCAATGACTCACCTTAGTAATATAATCATAAGAAATTGCACTACTAAAAATCAATTGCAACCACAGTTGAAAGGCAATGAATCAGGTTTTGTAAAACTATACTAAGTGCCATTCTAGTGGTTCTCAAGTGTCTTAAGTCATTTTAGCTGACTGATTTGCTAACTCCGGTTAGCTTGGCTAAAAAGAAAATGGTCTCTTTTCATTTCAAACATCTGACAGTACATTTCATCTATGCCTAAGTATTAAAACATACAGTTTAACCAAGTGAGACTGACAGTGGAGCATGTAGACCGTTCTGTTTATTTTGTTTTATAAGCATATTGTTTGCTGTTGCTCTTATTAAATCTCTCGACAGTTGCTGCACATTGGCCTCTGTCCCAGTCCAACAATTGGCCTGAATATTGATCTTTGTTCCTCTTTCCTCTTTCTCTTCTCAGCTATCTCTCCCCTGTGCCATAACCTATTTGCCCTGTACAATGAGACAACTGGCATGTGGTACCCCCCCAACTATGAGTTCAAGATCACAGATGAAACCAAGCTCAAGTTACACTATCGCATGAGGTGAGTCAGTGGCTGACTACATTTTTTTCTAGCTGCTAAATATTTGCATAAAATCATTTCTTTAATTGGATCACTTCAAACGTAGTGTAGTCTTCAAAATAGTGAAAATGTTTGAAAAATATTGGGAGATGAGGGTCCAGAGGAAGGGCAATTTAAGGACCTATATGGAACTCTCACATCCGGAGAGAGCAACCTTGTCTGGTCTACTAATACTGCGGCACCTTTGTCAATCGAGCGTCTCCACCCAGCTTGCAAGATTCTAGGGCACTGTGGATTGCAGTCAAAGGCAGGAACCTTGGCATGCTGACTTGTGGTTATGAAAACTGGCTCCTGGGATGTGGAATGTCTCTTTCTGGTGGGAAGGAGCATGAGGTGGAGCAATACCAACAAACCATGTACCATAGTGAACCAGTCTGCAGGCCACCCTTGAAGTAACTATTGTTGAGCCAAGCTTTTACATAAAGCACAAGCTTTGTGGCCAAACTCCTGGATCGGGTCTCCTTGTGTGTGATTGTGTGTAGAAGTGGGTGAGAGGACCCATGAGGGAGTTCAAGACTGAAGAAGGGTTAACAGTTCTTAGACGTCTCAGGTGGGTTAAGCTGTATGTCCACGGCTCAGCTTAACACAACTTCCTTTTTTTTTGGTTTTTCATTGGCAAAAGTTGGGGATAGTATCTGCTACCTGGGGTTTCTTTTGGGATCACCTTGGTCGAGGTTTCAAGCGACCCTGCAATGGAAATACCACATTAGATCAGTCAGGTAAATTAAATGGTCATGTGCATAATGTCACAAAACCTGGGTTTGGGAGAAACTGCGTGCCTGATATGGTATTTGGCTTTGATGATCTGTGGATTGCATCCCTGTGACCTCTAGTGCACACTGAAGTTGTTTAAATCCAAACCGGGATGATAGCTAGGACCTCCAGGTAGCTGAAGGTAAAAGGCAAAAAATTACATTCCAACCTTCATCTTTGATGTAGGAGCTCTTGGTAGTGACCCAAGGATGAGATCTGGGTTTCAACTGCTTGAAATGCTTAAACTGCTGTTCCTTTGTATTTAAAATACTTGGCGGTATTATGGGTCCTGACTTTGAGACTAGTTTGTCTCACAGGAAATAGGCTATTGGTATAAGTTTGCCATTGGGCATTATTTCAGTTGGCATTCTCCTTCCTTTCCACAATCATTTGGCTTGTTTACCTTTTTTATAAAAATATATGCATGGTTTTCTAACTAGAATAAACTAATCGAGTAATAGAAAATACAGCTTATTTGTTGCATGTGTAAGATATTGGTGAGTAACTGCTCTCACGGTGTCAACCTGCTCCCTTCTTTGAAGTTCAAGCACATGTCCCCACATCTATCACCCATTCACAAGTCCTGGGTGTTTCATATATAGCAAAACATATAGCATGCTGGGGTAGAGGCAGGCATCTAAAATAGAAAAAGATTGTCAGGATACGTGTAGATGTGAAATGAGTAAGGCAAAGTCATTAATGCACCTTGTTAAGAAAAGTGCTATAGAAATAAAGGTTACTATTATTATCAGTTTTAAAGGTTGTTAATATTACACACCAATGTGATGGATGTACACTTGTCAGTGCCAGGTGTGTATAATGCCAGTACTGCTGACGGAGGAATCTGGAGCATATACCACTTAACTGCATACTGTTTCATAATGCCATATAATCCTTGGCATTATGGGAAAAAACAATTTGTGTTGTGACTAAGGAGCACTGTAGTTCTGGTCGTATAAGATTATAACATTCCTAGTTGTCACTTTAGCTCAATAAGAAGAAAGAGAAGGGAAAACGGACAGATTTCAGCAAAGGATGAAGCTCAGCAATACCTCTGAGAGCTGTTTTATACCTTTGGTCGTTGGCTATTATAATCTAAGAATAAGATGAGGAATAGAAGTGAAGTAAATCATTGACTTTCTGAGGTGATTTAAGAGTCCAACTCCATGCTTGAGCCCATGATAAGAGACTAAACTGCTCATTAAATCCATTTGTATAAGATTTGTGACTGGAAGGCTGGAGTGAAAAGTTTTTACGAGACAGCCCAGCTATGTCATATTTGTACTCGACTAGAAAAGTCCCTCTTAAGCGAATCCAATGTACAAGTTAGGTAGCATTTCATGCAAAGAGGAAAAACAATCCGACTGTGGTGTCATTTGCACTTCCTCTTTCTGTGCTCTGTGTTGACAGTAGCAAGTGGAGAGAAAAGCGAGTGTGCATAGAGTGTAAATGTGGCTTGTGGTGTGTGTCTATTTGTGTGAGCTTGTGTATATGTGTCTTTTGCTGAAGCCTGCTTTGCGTACTGTAGTGCCGCCAAACAAGCAGGGTATTGTGTTCAAGTCTTGATACACAATCTTCAGCATAAGCAAATGCTAAACACCAACACACGCACACGGATTATAGTGTCACCAGCATGGATTCCCATCAGTGCAAAAACTAAAACAAGACTCGAGTCTACAGCCACAGGTCTGTGAGGTAGAGCAGTGTTTTTATCTCAATGCTATCATGAGCATGCTGATATGCTAACAGTGACAATACAGCGGGTTTATGTTTAGCAGGTATTAGGGCTCCCCCCTAATAGTCTACTTAATCGTTGAGAAGAGTCTTAGTCGACCCACTTATTATTAGTCAGACTCGCAGAAAGACAAAAACAACGTCAAACTCTGTCTGGGAGCTGCGCAAGACAGACCTTTTCTCTTGTAAGACAGGGAGTCACTTACTGGTACACTGGTGCGATGTGCTAACTGTACTAGCTGTCGCCAGCAGCTGATTTACAGCGGCTCCTAACAGGACTATTATATCTCTGGGCGGGTTCAGGCAGAGACATCAAAAAAAAAGGAGCCAGTTTGTAGCGGGTTAATTTGTAAATAACTGTGAACGTTATACATCATCCATCGTATCAATATAAATATCTTGGGTTTTTTGTGACGGTACACTGTGTTGAAATAAATGTACTAAATGTTTAGTCTCCTTAGTGGTTGTTTGCAAGATGGCTACTTATGATTAACAATGTTGTCCCAGAATGGGTGGACTGGGCTCTCTCTCTGTGTAGTTGGGATGTTTTTCCATGAGTCCTGGGTTTCCTGCCACAGCCCTCACTGTGGCATTGTCACTGAGTGTTTCTCTCTGGCCAATAAAATTTCAGCAGTCGTGTCATCAGAATGTGTGTGCCAGTTAGCTGAATGTTCCCCTGCCACTTGTCTTGTCGTGTCTGCGATGCTGAACAGTGATGATGTATTTCCTCTGAAAAGAATGAGCTAGCTGAAATATGGCTTCATTTCAGAGAAAACAAGAAATTAGGTCAAAACCAAAAAAGGAAAAAACTTAAATGTTCCCCTGCACTAAAATTCTAACTGGCTGGGTGATATTAGCATGCAAAGTGAAAATGGGCATGGGTAAGTGTTAGTAATAGACATTTTTATACTTTAATTATTACATATAATACAGGAGGCAGTAGTGCACTTCATGTTTTATTGTTTCTCTGTGCACATTCAAGTGCATGACAAACCTCATACACAGAACCATCTGGGGAAGTAATTGTTGGAAACTGTTTGGACAAGGGCAGGCACTTCCAAAAAATACCCGCATGTGATTGGATGAACCATCTCTCTGTGACCGTCTATCACGGGCAAACTTCAACCAATCAGATCAACGAACCATATAACACTAACCCTCCTCCATAGCTGTAATCTTCTAAGTCCAGCTGCCTCTCAAGGCTAGACATCTCTGTCACTAAAGGCCAAAATCCCAGCAATGCAAACTCAAGGCTAAGCTTGTTATTTATAGTACTAACATCCACCTTCCTTTCAGGCAGTAATTTTAAAACCTAGTAGTGAGTTCCTGGAGATGTGCGGTTTAGTGCATTCAAGAATAAAATAGGTTTCTGAAATTCATCGAGCATAAAATAACCCAAAGCCATGTGTACTTTCTTGCACGCACACCATGTATTAAGTCTTGTTAACTTGTCTTCTTTCTGTCTCCTGTCAGGTTTTATTTCAGAAACTGGCATGGCACCACTGAAGAAGAGTCTCCAGTTTGGAGACATTGCATCAGTAAACTCAAAAGAGGGCATAGCCCACAGAAGACACCAGAAGGGACGCCCCTACTGGACGCTGCCTCTCTCGACTACCTGTTTTCCCAGGTGAAAAAAAAAAAAAATCAATCACTAATGACTTTCTTCATAGTGTCATGGTGGAATTCTCTTCACTTACTCATTGTTGCTCATATGAAGAATATCTTTGGGCAGGCCACCTAAAAAATCAGACTACCAAAAACGTTTCCTTTTTTTTTTTTGTTGCATTTATTATTTCTTTCTTTAAAATAACTTTTGAGAGTAGATTTTTAATTAAAAGCTCAAACATCAACACAGTTCACAGTTGAGTTTCAGAACATCAACAAATGGAAGGAAATGTAACAATACCAGGAAGTGCAGCTTGAAGGTTAGCAATAGACAGCAACATCACCCCTTCTGCAAATTTAGAGCCACTGCTGTCAAATCAATTATTTCAGTCCATTGGAATATAAAATGCCTTTTAAAGAAGCTGTCCAAAATATAATAAACCCATCTAACTTTACTTTAAATAAGGCAGTTTGTTTTCTTATTTTATTTGGTCATCTTGACATGATTTGTGTACCACATAAGGCATCCGTCCATACAGTAAGGTGTTTATGTTATGTTTGTGTTTAATGTGTCTCTGTTTGCTCTTTTGCGCTTTGCACAGGGCCAGCATGACTTTCAGAAAGGCGTGGTTCCACTGAGGGTGTCCCAGTCAGAGGCAGAGCAGCACGAGATAGAAAATGAGTGTTTGGGCATGGCTGTTCTTGCTATTACTCACTATGCCACGGACATGGATATATCCACTTCCAATGAAATCAGGTAAAACCCACACACACCTACCCACAACCACACGATGTAGCATGTGCTTGAATTCTCAAACAGGTTTGAATTGTGCAACATCAGTGGACTGGTGATTAAGATCTTAAAATAACACCCATGTTTAAAAATCATAGCCTTCCAATGCCATCCCAGGAAACTCACATAAATTCCACAATTCCATTTTCACGAAATAGATTGTTGTTTTACTCAGAACACTATCAGTATTCCTTTCAGAGAATCAAGAGCACAGTGTGAATTTCTAAGACATAACAGAAATACTTTTACTTGAAAGTGTGACTAAAATTAATTGACACAGTGTTTTCTTAGGTTGAGAATATACCATATATATTGTTTACACTTCAAACTAAGCATATAATGGAAAAATATATATCCATTTGACTGGGGGAAACTTTATTTGGTTCGGTTTATGGGATTATTCCCCCCACATTTGAAGTTTAGGGAGCCTGTAGACATAAAAGAATTGTTGTTCATACTGTAGGACTAAAGAATGATAGTCACTAATTAATGACCACTCTTTAATTCAGTTTCAGAGAGGTCACATATTATTTTATCTTATCTTCAAAACACTTGCACAAACCATAGAAAGAACTGAAACACATTTATTTTATATACTATCTTTCTATCTTAATCCCACCAGCTACAAACGCTTCATCCCAGAGTCGCTGAACCGCAACATTAAGCAGCGCAACTTTCTGACACGCATCCGCATCAACAACGTCTTCAAGAAATTCCTCAGTGAATTCAACCGTCGCACAGTCAGGGACAGCAACATCACACCGTACGACCTGAAGATCAAGTACCTAGCCACACTGGAGGGCCTGACCAGTGGACTGGGCAGCGAGGTGTTTGAGCCCACATCGCTCGGTGTGACGCAGGAAGGGGATATCTGCAATGGAGGTTACTATGGTAAGATTTCAGGTAGATAATTTCAACGTTTTCAGGCACGGTGCCAGATTTGTGGCGTGCAACCGCCCAGGGTGGGGTTTTGTTTGAGATGTAGTTTTACAAGAATTACAGGAGATTATAGATGATTAAAAGAGAAAAAAATGTTTTTACCTTGATGATCTCACTGGGAGTGGAAGGAGATTGATAAACTTATCATTATTATTATTTAAATCATAAGGCACAATGAGACAAAGTAAGGTTGCTGCTCTACTACAAAGCTGAGATGATAATTTGTTTTTATAGTCCTATTGCAGTTTGTATCAGCTATATTGAAATATGGTGGTTATGTGACATTGGTTTGTTATAGTGGTATGTTTACTTGCAGAGTACCTGTGGTATATTGCCCACAAAAAAAAACAGTTTGAACTTTGTTGACATCCAAATGCCTAAAATGTTGTGTGAGTTTGTGCATATTGTGAAAACCAAAAGTGAAAGAAACAAGATGTTTACATGTCACATTAACCCACTTATCACAGAGTAGACCAGACCCCAATGTGTGAAGCTTTCAAGCACTGATGCAAAAATGGATGGTTTGAGTAACCTGCTTAAGATCAAAATATTCTTTCAATTTAAACGTACAGTAGCCATAGTCAACAAGACATTTCCGTGGCTTCACTCATCTCTGCATAATCACCGCAGGATTGTCCAAATGTGTCCTCTAACTACTGCATTCGAATAGTTTGGCTGCATCCGTAACTGCTGTGGTATATGGTTTGCTTTCTGTGTTCCAGGGTACTACAACCAGAGCCAAGGGCAGAATCAGAGCATGGAGACGAGCCATGACATGCAGGTCCTTATTACCGGTACCAATGGTATTTCCTGGAGAAAGAAGCCTCCTACAGTAAGATAACGTTTGATCAAGTCACCAGGATACTATTATAGGAACAAAAAAAGAAACTTAACATAATATCTGTTTTATGTATCTTTAAAACAGACACCTGTGATCTCTAAAGAAAAGGCCAAGTCAAAGAAGAACAAACTGGATGGAAAACAGAAAAATGACAGAAAGAAAGACACGAGCGAAGGCTGGGTGGTGTTCTGTGACTTCCATGAGCTTACCCACACTGTCATCAAAGAGTCAATAGTCACCATCTTTAGACAGGACAACAAGAGGATGGTGAGTAGGGTTACGTACCGACAAACTTAACTATGGTATCTACTGCACCGAATCATAGCACAGATTTCGGTGCCATTTAAATGCCTGAGCTGTCTATTGAAATAGTTGTCTGGTGTTGACGTCAGAGTCAACAGAAGCGGAACCACACATGACATCGCTAGATAACTGTTTTAAAAGTATAATTTGTCGTTACATTTACTATTCTGTAATGTTCTCTGTATCCAAAACAGCTGTAAAAGGATTAACTTTACAAATTTCCTGTGGTTTTGTTGTCTCAAAGGCCTCAGCATGTCAAAGTAAATACCATTGATCTTCTCACCTATTTCAGTAATCTGGACCACTCTCTACTTGTCCACATAGTTAATGTTACCAACTGCAAAATTAGTTTGAATGTAGCTCATGTTGAAGTGAAGCCCACAAGCCATGATTTTTGTGATACACCGCCGCTCTTTTAGATAGTCCTTTGGAGTATTGTGGCTTTATAGAGAGTTATTTTTTCTGATCACTTCTTCTCCTTCTCTTCATTTCTCTTGCTCTCTCTTCTCTTTTCAGGAGTTGCAAATGGCTTCTAGAGCTGAGGCGTTGTCCTTTGCGGCCCTTGTGGACGGGTACTTCAGGCTGACAGTGGATGCCCACCACTTCTTGTGCAAGGAGGTGGCCCCTGCTTCAGTGGTGGACAACATTCACAACGGCTGCCACGGACCCATCTGGTTTGTACTGCGTGTTTCCTCACAAAAACACAATGTTACCGGACTCGGGCAGCTTTATTACTCACATTCATCATAAACCATCTGTTGCTTACCTTAATTTGTATTTGCCTGCACCCTGTATGCCTCCTACCTGCACAGAGATCACACACTGCTTTTAGAAGTCAGCCTAAATTAAGGTTCTGTGATGAAGGTCACTGTTTTTTTGTAAACCTTTCCATTATAGCAATTTAAGGGTTGTCTTAATGTTGTTTTTGTTACTGCACCTGACAGGTCAGTTCAGTCACCAACAGATTTCTATCAGCATCTGTTGTTCAGTCATTGTATTATTTTGTTGTTCTATCTCTATAAAGGGTTTAGTCACACAGAATGGATTAAAGACAAGTAGACGGATAACTTTTTAACCCATAGAGGGAAAACTGGTTTAGTCTCAGATGTACAGGGAAAAACAGAATATAAACAAACAACTCTCAGTATAAAAGACATACTAACTATATATACAATAGTAATACTAACCGACATTATATCTTGCTTGTATTAAAGTCTTTTGTATAACCCTCAATCTACCTTTAATAGAATTCCCCATTACTGCCCCCATTTATTGAGTTTTCCCCTCCCCAGTACCGAGTACGCCATCTACAAGCTGCGTCAGGAGGGCAACGAGGAGGGCACGTACATTCTGCGCTGGAGCTGCACTGACTACCAGTACATCATCATCACTGTGGTCTGCACTGAGGTAGAGTAGAGTTGTTCATATACCTAATACTATATATCTTCTTCGTCAGACTCTGGAAAACTTGGAATTGTGAGTGTGATATGCATCATTGCTCCATTATAGTAAAATAATAAGTAAATTATAGTTGTTACATGCATTAGTAGAATAAGTATTGTGAGTAGTATTATATTATGGTATTGTAAAAAATTTCAGATTACAAACAAACTGCCAAAAGCTTGTTGACAGTTGTCTCACTACCCATTGATTTTACAAATGTAAACTGAACATTTATTTTAAAATTAAATATATATGAACTGAATTATACTTCAGTAACTGGAAGGAAACCCAAAATCAAAGTGGTGTGATTGTTGAGAAACTGAAATAACACGTTCCTGTGTAATCACGTCTGTATGATATAAGTTTTGAAAACCAATAATGGAATCAAAACCACTCTTTGTTGTCATATTTCTATGGGCCTCTCTCTTTTCAGTGGTGTGTGGTTACAGTAAAAGGCAAAATGAATGAACCCTGTATTATTAGCACATTAGGTAATGACTGGCATCTTATTGATGACTCTCTCAAAGGCATACACACACACACACATTAACATTCACAAAGCTTAGCTTGGGCCAGCTTAGCCACCACTAACGAACACGATATATACGAGGACTGAATAAATGTGTAATAGCAGTGACTCATTTATATATTTGCATGTGTCTGTGGAGCTTTAACAGAACTATATAAATGTTTTTTTTTAAAAGAAACCATTCAAATAGAAATATACTTTCTAAAAAAACAGTCTAAGACCTCTGTTTTTAAGATATGACATTCGCTTTGCTCTCTTTCTGCCTCCAGCTGGACCTGAGAGAGTCTCGTCCTGTGCGTCAGTATAAGAACTTCCAGATTGAAGTGGGCAGCGATGGGTTCCGCCTGTACGGCACTGAGACATTTCGGAAAACTCTCGGGGAGCTGCTGGAACACCTGGAGGGCCAAAGTCTTCGCACTGACAACGTGCACTTCCAGCTGCTGCGCTGCTGCCCTCCACAGCCTCGAGGTAAGCTTAAGCAAAGACACATGCAGAGACACTCAATACTCAAACAAAAGGGAAGCTAAAAAAGGGTCAGCACAGACCTTCATTGTCTGGTAAGCCATGCTTTTAAAAGACTTATAATAAATACTAAAGGGCTGACTTTACAGTAAAAGTATTTCTGTTAAACACACAGTATGCACCCCTGTTTAGTTTGTTCTTTTTACTCAGCCATTGACAATGCACATATTACAGGAATTCTACAGAACAACAGCAGTAATGGAGTTTATAGAAGATAAGAATAATTGATAATAGAAATGTGTAAAGGGTTGACGACTGAAAACTGTTTATATGACTACCTTTGCAACATGCTGAATCATGCATAGTAGTCACCCACATCCAGATATCGTTTAAGGCAGGTGCAGGATCAACGTCACTAGTGGATGTCCCAAGAAATTGTACTTAAGGGAGCTGCAGTGAGCAGACCCTTTTTCATGTTTTCACATTTGCAGATAATGCAAAATGCTTGAAATAACAACGCTATTTAAAGCTGTTGTGTTAAAAAAAGATTACAAGAAGTGTGATAGCTGTGATAAAAGACATGTGACAAGTGTGTGCACAGGGGGAGATCTAAACCCAACCAGAATTATTATTATTTTTTATTTTATATATTTCATATGAGTTATATTATCATCATCAGTGGGCATGCAGTAAAAAGGATTTGTAAATATGGGTTTACAGCAAGTAGCTTTGTTAATAAATACTGAAAATGCGTGCATGTATCCTTGATTTATTATCAATGGGAAATCTGTCTGTTATGATGGTCTGAAAACATATTCCTTCTAAACGTTTGCTCCACATGGCTCTGGTTAATTGACACTTTGATTCCAAGGTCCTCATTGCAAGAAGCAACAAGAAACGCTTAAGAAAAAACCCTTAGAGGAGTTTGCAGCATTCACAGTCTTTAAAAATAGATAAGTGCTACAGCAGACTGAAAATCCTGTTTGCTCTTGCATCTAGTAGTACGCCTCCTCATTCCACACATTGTGCAGTACAACACTGCTGTATTTACTACTTTGTGCAATGCTGCATCACAGCTGGGTGTGGTAACAAGTATAATAGACCACACCTGACTGTGATATAGGGTGGGGTAAGAAGTGTAACAGACTTGAACCTTTCAACCTGTAGAGGGTCAATGAAGAAAAGCTTTGCCCTTGTCATATAAGACTTAGAGTGGAAGACTGGTGTGTAGGTGTGTGTGTGTGTGTGGGTGTGTGTGTGTGTGTGTGTGTGTGTAGGTGTGTGTTTGTGTGTGTGTGTCTGTGTGTCTCACTAACTGAGTTAGAGACGCTGGCATTAACAATGTGTGTGTGTGTGTCAGTGTGAAATGGTGTCAGGGAGGAAGAGAGTTGTAAATGTGGGTTTCCGGAGCCAAACTAGCACTCTTGTGTTTACTTCACTCAGGGAAAGGTGGAGACCTGTGTGTGCATGGATGTTGAGCTGTTTTTGTTTGTTGGGGTTGTGTGGTGTTGATTATTATCATAAGGCGCCACTATTTTGGTTGTGAGTTTATGCAGTGTCTGGGGAAGATAAAAGACTGGAGTGCTGTGTTGTTGTCCCAGTTAAAATATTTATAATCCATTATACAACATCCTTGCTGTGACTGTAAAACACTAGTATGCCCAAATCAGAGAATATGATACAAACAACTAACTTTTTACATAGTGTTGTTTAGGGTCTATGCATGAATTTGAACTATTATGAAAATAATATAAAGTAAGTATAGGATGACAGATGGGTGAGAAAAGGGACTCCATGGTTTGAGAGTGGGCAGGTGTGTGTGCCCGACCTGACGTAGTAAATGATAAAGGTTAGACCTGGATTAGGTCAAGGGGTTAAGCAGTGGGTGCAGTGCAGTATCTAATATTTGATGATGTGGGTGGATGTTGTATTTTGGTATTGCATGAAAACACAGATTGCATGTTACGGAACAGTGCTCTTAACTGCGCTTTGACGGTGAATGTAGGATGAGGCTGATGAAGTGCAGATACCTTTTCCCTCTTAAACCACAACGCTCACAGCGTTAGACACCCACAGAAGCGCACACGTACACACACACACATACACACGCAGAGACCCACACACACACACATATAGTACGGGAACAGGCACAAAGAAACATTTTTGACAATCCTCCCACACACAGCTCTGTATATACAAAAAATAAACTGAATCAGTATGGTAACCCGACCTGAATAGCTGTTCACATCATTGCCACATTGACGTAATTGTTGAGAGTTTATTTTACCACATGTAAACACAGTTTTGCTTTCATGCTAAATTGCAGAGCATATATAGGCGTCTATACATTTGTAGCATTTTCGCTTGCAAATGTAGCATAACGTCTGCTTTTATTGTTGTCGGAGTGCATTGTTGTTGTATGAATGCAGTGCAGACTTTTTAAATCAATCTAAACTTTAAGATAACATGACCATGACAACAATACAAGCAGACAAGACATTCTCTGTGGGGACCTAACACAAGCATTGTCAAGTCTCTGCAGTTTGATTTTGACAAAGAAGAATCTAAAATGTTACCATACTTTTGAAAATAGTCATCTGTATTATAAAAAATATCCGTTTTGCAGCATGCACAGCTTCATATAAAAATCCTGATATGGCCCTTTTTAAAAGTGTGTGTGTGTGTGTTTTGTGTTGCAGCCGCTGTGGGACTGGCTCTTCTTCTGGCAGAAGGTTCCAGATCAAATCCCTCTTGAGCCGCACAGGTTCAGACTTCTGAACCCGCTAGTCATCAGAGAGACTGCACTGGATCTTCTGAAATACCCTCCACCCAGAACACGCCTGTGGGGCCAGGACCAGGTAACGGACGCTGTCGAGGCAGACTGTTGAATTAAACTTTAAACTACAGTCTGGTCCTGGTAGTTTCCACTTAACACATTATTAAATGTAAGATGTTAGTGTTCTTCATCCCCACTGGTCCTCTTCTGTGTTTTTATGGATGAATAGATTGAATTTTACACTTTAAAATATGATTTCTTTTACTGGGTCACATTGTTTCATATTAATTTACCAACTTATTACTGTTTATAGTTGGATATATTCAAGAGTCATACATTTGTTTTAGGTTAAAGTAGTTTTCACATTTATTTTGAATCGAAACGATCACGGATCTCTGTGACTTTCGCTACTCTCTTTAAACATTTGAAGAGTTTCTAGTATCTTTCTATCAATACCACATTTACCAACACACAGACCAGATCCTCTTTGACAGGGAACAAGCTGCAGATAACTTTTTACTTACTCTACCTCAGTGTGAGTTTCCCACCACAGCTGTGCTCACAGTTTGTTGTGTAAGAGAGGCTCCCTCCTGTGTCTGCTTTTGGATATTGCACTACTGACAGCAGTCAGACCAGTGTAACCATTTGTTGCTCCCATAATAATTTATAACTCATGTCAGTAATGGTCTCTTGTAGAGCTGCAGCTATCGATTAATCGAGTAATCAGATAAAACATACTTTTAATTAAAGCCCGATTATAAATATAC
>NW_023339674.1:7061511-7079247 GCF_004916995.1 Morone saxatilis | reverse complement strand
GTCGCTTCTCCTTTCATTTCATTTGTGGTAACAAACTGCTGTTTTATATTTGTTTGGCCATTTGCTGCCATTAGGCGTTGGGTGTGTACACGTATTGGCACCTGAACTTTTGTATAGGGGTGGGGTAGAAGGTGTAAGACTTTTGACCTCCTTCAAACTGTGGGTAATGAGGAAGCTTTCCTTTTATTAGACTTAGAGTGGATACTTGTGTGTGTGGTGTGTTGTAGGTGTGTGTAGGTGTGTTGTGTGTGTGTAGTGTGTGTAGGTGGTGTAGGTTGGTGTGTAGGTGTTGATGTTTGTTAGTGTGTTTGTTGTGTGACACACTTTGTTCTGAGTTGTCCTTAATAAAATGAGTTAGGGGCTGGTAAAACATGTTGTGTTGTGTTGTCAGTGGTTGAATGGTGGTCGGGGAAGGGTTGTATGTTTGGCGTTTCGGGCCTACTAGGCCACCTGTGTTTTATTCATCGGGAAGGTGGGTTTTGTGTGTGGGCATTGGTGTGGCTGTTTGTTTGTTGGGGGTTGTGTGGTTGTTGTTATTTATTTAAGGCGCCACTTTTGGGTTTTTTGTGAGTTGGAGTGTTCTGGGAAGTAAAAGAAAATGAAGTTGTGTGTTTGTTGTTCCCCAGTTTAAATATTTTTTATTTTCCCTTTTTTCAACATTCTTTTTGCTTGTGGGTGTTAAAAAACTAGGTCTTGCCAATTGAGATTGATTAAAAAACTATTTAAATTATGTGTTTGTTGGGTCTTGCATGAAATTGAGTTTATATAAATTAAGGTTATCTATGGATGACAATGGGGTTGAGAAGGGAAAAAATCCATGGTTTGGAGTGGGGAGGTGTTGTGTGAGGACCTGGTGTAATGTAAGGTTGAAACCGGTTGGTCAAGGGTTAAGGCAGGGGATTGCGTTTGGCGTTTAATTATTTGATTTGGATGTTGGGTGGATGTTTTTTGGTTGATGAACAGTTGCTTGTTTACGGGAAACAGTTTGCTCTTAACTTTTCGCTTGACGGTGGAATGTAGGATGGGGGGGTGGATGAGGTGCGATACTTTTCCTCTTAAACCACAAAGCTTAAACAGGTAGCAACCCACGAGCGGCAACGTATCACACACACACATACCACACGCAGGGAACCACCACACCAAAAACATTGTAACGGGAAAGGAAAAGGAAATCTTTTTTTGGACATTCCTTTTCCCAAACACAGCTTCTGGTAATTTAACAAAATAATGATCGTCATGGTAAACCCCGGACCATAATGTTGTTTAAACTTTTTTTTGCACAAATTGACGTAAATTTGTTGAAGAGTTTATTTTTACCACATGTAACCCGTTTTCTTTTCATGCTTTATTGCCAAGGGCTATATAGGCGCTCTTACAATTTGTGCTTTTTTTCGCTTGCAATTGTTGAAATAACGGGTCTGCTTATTTAATGTTGGTCGGGCGTTTGGCATTGTTGTTGTTTGAATGCGTGCAGCTTTTTTAATCATCTAACTTTAGATACTGACCATTGACAAAAACATCAGGCGACAGCCTTTTCTTCTTTGTGGCGACCTACACGCTTGTAGTTCTCTTTTGCAGGTTTTGATTTTGAACAGAAAGATTAATGTTACCAATTACTTTTGAAATAGTTCAATTTTTCTTTGTTTTAAAATAATCCGTTTTTGCAAGATGGCACAGCTTCATATAATTTTCCATTTTGGTATGGCCCTTTTTTTTAAAAGTTGTTGTGTTGTTGTGTTTTGTGTTTGCGGGTTTCTACTTTGTGGTGGTCACTAAAGGGCGGACGCCCTTCAGACAAACGCTGTTGGAGAGTTCCCCTCGCTTTTCATTCGATCTCGAAAGGAGGTATTAACAGGTATACCTTTCTCTCATTTGTGTGGTTTCTTTATTGTTTAAAGAATGTTAATGCAATCTTCTTTATTAATTTGCGGCACTTATTAGGATTGGTCTGCGAAAAAACTCTAAATATTTAAATATGGTGTAACGTCCAATATATGTATTAACAAGTTTTGGAATGAGTTGTAGTTTGCCATTTTTCTGTGAGTTTTTTAAGTGCTGTGTTTATATATGTAAACGAGTTTGAGAATTTTTAGAGCCGTTGTATATTAATGGCAGTTCAAAAGACACAGGACTCAAACCATCGGGAACGATATTAACACCAAAAAAACAACTAAAATTGTGGCTTTGTATTGGTCGTTTGTTTTGGGCATTTAATCCCACCACCCGTTTGAACTACCCTCTACAAACTGTTAAAACTTCTTTCTTTGTTCCATTAACTTTTGGAGTTTCATAGTTTAATGTAGGGGAATGTGAGCAACTTTAGGTGTCAAAAGCAATCAGCCTCTGTTGGGATGTTTTCTATTACTTTTGGTTGGGAAATTTATTCTAATGTTTAGTGTGTTGTGTGTGCGTGGTGTTGTTGTGTGTGTGGTGTGTTGTTGCTTGTATTACTTTTATAATTATTATCCTATTATATATAAACCATTCTTTCGATTAATATTTTTGGAGTTATTATTTTTCAGAGGCAAACAGCTTAAATTCATTTTTTTCGTTCTGCCTATTAATGCTTGTTTTTTATTCCTAAGAAAACATTTTACAAAACGGATGTTTGTCCTAATTCCCTCCAAGTAACAAATTGGGCACAAAAAAACAGGGACTTTTTTTTTCTATACGAAAAAATGGGATTTAAACCCTAGCTGTCTTTTTTGTTGTAGGCCACAGTTTTGGATAACGGATGGCTTTTTTTTTCTATTTGCTTTCCGGTTTTTCTCTGCTCTGTTTTGCTGGTGTAGCAGGAGGAGGCCCCTTGGGCCTGGGCAAACCAGAAAACCAAATTTATTCGGGGCACAATTGAGGTGAAAGAGTGGGGGACGGAGGATTGCGGTTACTCATTTTTCTTTCAGGGAGGTCAGGGGTTGGTTTTCTGAGGTTTGCTGGGTTTTTTGGGACAAAGGGGGGGAACTTTTCCTTGGTGGAGGGACAAACTGATTTGTTCTGTTACTGTTTCCTTGCCAACAACAATGCTAATACTTAGTGCAGGGGGGTTGGAAAAGTTGTTTTAAAACGGAGGTTATTTGAGAGAGTTTTTGGGGTTTGATTGTATTGTATTTTAGACATTTCCCTTTGTTTTTGTGTTTGAACGGCCTTCTTGAAACAGCAGTTGTGGACAGTGTTTCCACAAAAAAAAATTCGTTGGCTTTTGTATTGGGGGAGTGTGTGTTCGCCCCACCAGGGAGGTAAGGTGCATGTAGATTACCCTGTGTTCTTGTACAGTTTATGGAGTGTGATGGCTTGTTTATTGTTAACTTTTCTTTGACGTTGTTTGGGTTTTTTGATGTTTTCTCTTTTTGTGTTTGTTGCCAACAGGATTTTCATGGTTGGAGGGGTTGGTCCCAAAGCCTTGGGGGACCCACTGGGAGTGTTCATGAGGAGATCGGGTCGAGCCATCGCAAACACTTGGGAGGTTCCCCAGGGTGGCCAGCAAGGCTGGGCCGAGGCTTTTTTTTTCAGGCTTATTGGTTGCGACAGGAAAAAACACATCCCCAAAAACTTCACACAGTAAATGGTTGTAGCATTTATTTTGGATAACTTGATATAAAAAACTAAATAATAATAATAATAATAATAAAAACACCTTTGTTTATATAGCGCTTTTCGAAGCAAGTTACAAAGCATTTAACAAAGCACTTTACAAAACAATAAGCAACAATTAATAAAATACTGCGATAAATGGGCGTTCCACAATTGACATGCCTGAACAGAGCTCTGGAGTCGATTTACAGCTCCCACTTTCCACACAGAATTACCTCCATGAAAAATAAGAATGGGACCAATCTAAAACCCAACCTAAAATTCCTACACATTAACGTGGTGCTGGTAATCCCATACCGGACACCCATGAGATTACCTGCACCATGTTAGGTCAGTTATATCAACATAATCTTATATTTGCCCTCTCAATTGTGAAGTAACTGATTTGTTGTATTTTGTGTGTTTGTAGGAGGATAAAAAGCTGGTCCATGGCTTTGTGTGTGCTAAAAATATCCTGCTGGCCAGGGACGGACTGGGCACCGATGAAGGAGGGCCTTTCATCAAGCTTAGTGACCCAGGCATCCCCATCACCGTACTCACCAGAGAGGGTAAGTACAAAGTGAAGACAGGCACATTCTCTCTCTCGCTTACTAAAAGTGAAACCTAGCTGGTTACAAAATGGGTACAATGGAAAATTTCACAATAACTTCCACTTTCTTTTCCAGTCAGCTGTAAATGACTGTGAAACCAAAATTAAATGTGCATTAAATGCCGCAACTGCTGACACATACTGACGTTGGATGATTTATTACTTATTTAAATTTTTAACACGTTTAATTGTTACATATAAACCAGTAAAATGCTTGTTGTAGCAGCTTCTATGCACTACGATGTATTCTTCCTTCAAAGTCATCCTCTGTGACCTAATTTCTTCCCACAAAAGAAAAAAAGAAAAAAAAGAACATCAGTTCCGATCAAGCAGAGGTCGTCAGTAATAGGAATCATATTTGTCACATAATCAATACACACTGGCCACATTTCCCTCTCACTCTGTAATTTATTTTGTAAAAGCTAGATCTCAGTTCAGGGAAGATGGCACAACAAGGACATTTCTCAGATTGCACAGTTCCCCTCAAATGGCCGCCTCATGTTTCTGTTTGTCTATTAGAGCTAAAAGATTTGTGTTATAACACAGTGCGCTTGTACAGATGGATCTGCAATCCGCAGGACGGACTGGGAATGTTTCTGCGCAAATGTCCATCACCACACACCCATGGGCATGCGCCTCCCTCCCTCTTTGTTCCCAGAACTCTTTAACATTTCTTCTTCTGTCTCCACCAATTTGCAGAACAATCAGTGTTCCAGTTACACATCAATGTCCTTGTGCATAGATTTGATTGATCACAGTGGATAAAGTGTTCAGAAACCCACTGGGAGGTTCCCTTCTTCCAAGCAATCTCTGATCGCTTTACTCAAGCCATCAAGTCACTTCCTCACTGTCTTTGTTTTTTTCTTTCTTCTCTCCTTATACTCAATTATCTTCTTCCCCTCTTTGCTCCTCCTCATCCTTCCCTCTATGTTCCAGTCTGAGCTGCATGCACTTACAAACAAGCGCCCTTCTGATGTTATGGATTTGTTGAGCCAAAAGCCAACCACTATCAGTTAGCCTTGCTTCCAGTCAGAGCAATATATTTCATCAAGCTGATCCCAAGGCTTTTTAGATTCAGTGGATGCAGTCAGGCAATATTGGAACCCGCCAAGTCAGCCTGTCAGTGCTATATTTTACCGTTGGTTCATGGTATTTGGAGCATGGCGAGCGTATGTTTGCTCAGATTCCATGTGGTCACACCCTAAACGTTACTTCCAAAAAGTACTCTTTAAAAATGTCAGTTATTAGTTTGCTAATTTCTTTATACAACAGAACTTGTTTAACAATTTACTGTTGACTGATCTGTGAAATAGTCCAAAATCACACATTTTCCTTAAAGGGCTTTACAATCTGCACCACATACATTACCCTCTATCCTTAGACCCATGACGTGGACCCATCAGAGAAAAGGATAAACTTCACAAAAAGCCCTCCAACAGGGAAAAAGCAAGAGGGCAAGGTTTGCCTTTGAGGGTCTCATCACTCCAAGCATTACCTTCATCTTCACTTTCGTCAAATTATATTCCGTGCTCTATATTTCTCTATATATATTATCATCTTATGTGTTTACAAAGACACCGGGAGACTGAATCCATCTTTGTTTGCCTCTGCAGAGTGTGTGCATCGTATCCCATGGATCGCTCCGGAGTGTGTGAAGAGCACGTCCTCCCTGAGCGTCGCGGCTGACAAGTGGGGCTTTGGTACCACCCTGTGGGAGATCTGCTATGATGGCGAGGTCCCCCTCAAAGAGAAGAAACTCACAGAGGTAAGGGGCACACCCAGGAACTTTGTATGACAATGACTGTATATAATCATACATGCATCTTAACTAATGCCAGCGTCTATTTCAAATCTGATGTCTTTGTGCTGAGCAGAAGGAGAGGTTCTATGAAACAGAGTGCCAACTGGCCACTCCAGACTGCAAAGAGCTGGCTGAACTGATGACCCACTGCATGAACTACGACCCCAAGAAGAGACCTTTCTTCAGGGCTATCGTCAGAGACATCGACATGCTGGAGGAAAAGAGTATGTATGAGGGGAATGTGTGTTGTTATATGTTAGGTATTTTCATGGGTGCAAATATGAAGTAAAACCTTGTTTTGGTTCTGCAGTTTTTGGTTCTTTATAGTCATAGAAACAAGCTGTTTCCCAACAGACTGTACAGTGCAGAACAGGTTAAAGGGCAGGTACAGGTTGAATTCAAGGCAGATGTTAACAGTTGTAATATGATATGAATGTTTTGCATATTTTGTATCTCACCTAGCAGCAGCCTCGTGCAAAGACAGAAAGAGAGAGCGAGAGAGAGTTGTTTACTCAGCTCAGATGTTCATGAGGAAGTTCACTAGGTGCATTACCACTGATCTGCCCCTCAGCTGGGCCCCACGGCAACATAATGGTCTCTGTTCTTCCACCTGCTGGCCAGAATCAGATACTGCACTCACTCTTACTGGAAATAAAGTCTATTACACCCCTTGACCTTCTTATATTAAAATCCCAAGATGGCTGCAAAATCATGAAATAAAATTATATAAATTGTTTATAAATTTGCACCTAAAAAGGCTCCAAAATCAGATTAAAACTATTTTTGGTTAAATAAACAATTTTATAATCATTGATAATGGTGATACAGAATAAGTCTTGCTTGAATAATGAGTTGTCCTACTAAAAGTAGCCATTTGTGTGGAAACTAGAGCATGAGAACAGTTATATAACCACAAAATTCTGGTGCACACTTTGACACTTTAAACCACAATAGACTTCCTATGACGCAAGTGCACTTATTTTGATGTTTTACCTAACATGTTTCATGTATTTGTTTCTTTTTCCATCTCATGTTTATGTATTTTGCTACTTCTCTCAGATCCATCTATCAAACCCAAGCCTACACCAGAGGTGGACCCAACTGTGTTTGAAAAGAGATTCCTCCGGAAGGTCCGAGATCTTGGAGAGGTAAACTGATGGTTTTGTGCTTTTGTGTTCAGCTCTATGCAGCATATCTTAGCATTTTATAAGCATAATTAAAATGGACAATTTCCAAATGCAGAAATAAAAGAACTTGGCCTTTCAGTTAACATGTATTGGTAAATGTTTTTTTAGATTACATCTATCTTCACTTGACGAAATACAGACAATATTAGTTACAGAACAAAGATAAGCAAGAGCAGATGCAGAACTGAAGTAATTTAGGCAATGCTGAAAAACAAGTGGTCCCACATGCAATAAGTAGAGCAGAATTTGATCACTATTGTCCAAGTAACTTCCGTTTTTAACACGTTCCTCATGCAGGGCCATTTTGGTAAGGTAGAGCTGTGTCGGTATGATCCTCGGGGAGATAGAACGGGCGAGCTGGTGGCAGTGAAGTCACTAAAGCCGGAGAACCGGGAGGAGCAGAGCACCAACCTCTCGCGTGAGATCGACATCCTGAAGGCACTCTACCATGAAAACATTGTCAAATACAAGGGCATCTGCCAAGAGGAAGGTAAGGCGGAAAGGGTGTATCCACAAAAATAAACACGATTACTAACTATAACTACTTCTATTATGATTTTGAACAGAATATTTTTTTCATTTGGATGATTAGAAGAGTTGTTGATGATTCTGAAATTATTAAAATAAATATTAAATATCATTTTATATCAAATATAAACAAATATATAATTTGGATAGAAAAATCAGGAAATGTTTTCTATATTGATCAATATTGATATTTAACACCATATATTATTAATTAGATGATGCTGCCAGTTTGAAGAGTATCCTGATAATGAAGAAACCAAAGGGTTCATGGTTAAACTTTAGAATATAGTTTATTAACATGAAAAATAACAAGTAAATATAAGTTAACATAACTTTACAAATGTTTTTTATCTGCCTGAACAAAACAAAAGTCTGCTTGCCTCGTAACTTATTAAAATAAGTGTCGTCACTAGAATGGTACCTGTTCAGGTGATGGAAAAACTCTGTTTTGCTGACCATCTCAATCTGTGCATCGCCACTTTTGAGATATCCAAACCTCTTCCATGTAATTTACATCGTGTTACAACAACAACAACAATTTGCTCAGCTAAATAACACAAGGTCACTTCTAACTTATAACTCCGGGTGGCTATGTGGGAAGTTAGCGCGGGCGGAGCAGCCGGAGTCTGTGTTCTGCTTGTTCAACAGGTGTTTGATTAATTGATCTCCTTTAGTTACATTAGTTGCATTTCCACTAAAATTGATCCTAAAGTCTGTTTGATTCCCTCCGCTGTGGGCTCTGCTGTCCACTCAGCCCCACCTTTGAGCAAACAGGCAGCAAGAGATGCGGAGTTGCTTCCTGACGGTTCTGCTCATTATTTTTTCGATTTTCCAGAGGAAATCCACTTTCAAATCCACTTTCTTCACCAGTAGCTCACATGTTTATTTCTGCTCTGTGTTAGGCTGTTAGATTTATCTGCAGAGAAAAAATATCCAAAGTTTATTAACATAGATGATCATGAGCCTGTTTCAAGGTTGTTTTATCGCCCAGCCGTTCCCTCAGAACGGCAGTAAGTGTCGTTAACTGGCCTCCTGGGTTGTTATTCATTAACAATAGCACATATAAACAAATAATTATTTTTGGGATAATTATTGACTCTGTGACTTTAACATAATTATACTTGAGGCACAAACAGTTTGTATATACAGACACATACACACAACATCTCTACATATTAAAGCTCAATTTCTGCTGATGAATTAATGTCTCTGATTGCATTTATGTGTAAATCTGTTTGCAGGTGGTCAGGCCATTAAGCTGATCATGGAGTACGTTCCACTGGGCAGTTTGAAGGAGTATCTACCCAGACACAAAAAAGACACCAGCCTCAGCACCCTGCTCAGCTACTCCATCCAGATATGCGAGGTAACAATTTATCTTCACAGAGCTGTTTCCTCAGACCAGCTGGTACCATCAGGCGTCTTATTTCGGCATTTAACTGACTGAAAGTAAAATACCAGCCGTTAGCCTTTAGAAATTAACACATGACCACTATGTAGTTAAATAAGATGGACATTTTAGCACCCAAACTCAAGCTGTTTTTAAATGTTTAAACACTTCCTGTTCAGATACTGGTGGTGAACGGCCTTCTAAAACAGTAGTCATGTGATTTGATAAAGGTATGAACAGGAACCTTCAGTGGTTGTCGTTTATAGCGTTGTTAGTTGTTTGCTTTAAATGATTTGTTTCTTACTGGCCAAAAACACAGCTGGTCAAACAGCTCCTTTAAAAATATAACTTATGGATGAAAGCGGGGCTGAAATGTAATGTTGTAACAAATACGATCAATATGTCAGGGAAACGGTTCAGGTGTCAGACCAACATTTAGCCAACGTGGCTGGCAGTGCATCAAGTGTTTAAATTATTAGATGCTGCATCAGGTGTGCGTCCTTCAGACTGGCTGGTCTTCTCCCACCGGACGAGCTTTGTTTTTCTGCACATTTCAGTCAAAGTCACACAAAGCCACAGGCTGCGCTTCACTCACTCGAACCCGCTGATCAGTGACCCTGTTTGTTTTGTTTGTTTGTTTTGTTCTTAGGGAATGGATTATCTTGGATCTAAAAATTACATCCACCGGGACCTGGCTGCCAGAAATGTGCTGGTGGAGAACGAGAAGACGGTGAAGATCGGAGATTTCGGCCTCACCAAGAGCATCAAGGACAACGAGGGATATTACACTGTCAAAGATGAAAACGACAGCCCTGTTTTCTGGTGAGTCGAGAGGAGGAAAGAAGATGGAAGTTAGAGAAGGAAGGAAGAGAATAAATAGGATCAGAAAGGAGTTGACTGCTGACAGGCAGCATATGAACTGAGGAGAGATAATGTTGAGGAGAAATATGGAAGGTAAATGAATTAAAAAGTCCTTTAAAGCTAAAGAGCTGAAAGGACTAAGTAGTATTGAAAGGACAGAAATGAAGTAATGAATCAGGTTCTTAAATTATAATGGACTTGGTCTGTATTAACAGAGCTGCAATACTTACAGAATACAGTAAATAGTTAAAATAAATTGTAACTCTGGTTTGCATAAAGCATATTTAGAAAATTTGCCTTGAGTAAAATTAGACAGAGACAATATTTTTTTCCATCAAATACACTCATACACTAATATTTCTTGACGTAAACACAGATATCCATAAGTACTTTGCAGTGGCCAGAAAACAATAATCTGATAATGATAGGCAGTGTCTTTGTAAGCAGGTTATGCTTTATCATAACAATTCATTCTCAGTGAGCTCGTTCAGTGAACTGCACAAAACTCTGACCAGCACTGTCTAGTTTGACTATTTGATTTAATATGAATCAGGATTCTGTTACTGCTTTGCCTGTTTCTTTTCAGAAACATAACTTGGTGTGCTGTGTTTATCTGTAATACGAGCCGCCGTTATTTCCTGCTATGGACAAGTCAAAACTAAGTGTAGCCAATTAGCATAGCTCAAGTCTACGTCACCACTCCAAAAAACTGACATAACGACGGCCATAATGCCAAAACTTGAGGTTTAAAAGAAAACTTGGGGGTTGGAGGGCATCTGAAATGTGTTGTTGCCTTTTGTCTCTGGTTCATACTGCATCTGACGGTGTATAATACTTAAAAAGCATTAAAGCAGGATAGTTTAACAACCCACAACTACTGTATGTGACGTTAACATTGAATATATGAATATAAATGCCTAATAGAAACACAAGGGGAGTCTTCATGCTCTTACTCTTCGTCTTTCAGGTATGCCCCGGAGTGTCTGACGCACTGTAAGTTCTACCTTGCCTCAGACGTTTGGTCCTTCGGGGTCACAATGTATGAACTCATCACCTACTGCGACTCCTCCAAGAGCCCGATGACGGTCAGTATGCGGCGCTCTCCTTTCTTATCTTCACCCTCGCACAGGCGTTAAACAAACACTTCTAATTATTATCATCTTATTTTTGGTAGCTTGGATGATGATTCCACAGTAAACACATACAACACATACTGTACCAGTCTCGCTGAAATAAAGAACTGAATTTATTACAGCATCACACACACACACACACACACACAGTCGTTTGTATGTGGCAGATGGTGTCGGTCTTTGGCCAGAGCGGCAGATGACAGACTCCACCAGGAGCCGTGTCCAAACTCCAGCCTGTGCCAACTCTAAAGAGCTTAGTTTATCATGAAGATCTTTCATTTACATCAGGCTTTTAAAGTGCCACTGTTATCCTGACTGACCCGTAACTACTGCTGGAAGGTATTCAGTAACAGAGACCTGCGCAGGTTAAGTGAATGTTAAACAGGAGAAGAAGCAGAAGCTAAACAGTAAAAGCTCTTATAGCTCTCTATTCACGGTCTTTAGCCCGTTTTAATGTTTCATGTCTGAATAAAAATAGAGCCAGTGTTGAACATTATTTCTTTTGTAACCTGTCGTTGTCTTCTCCCACGCAGCTCTTCCTCAGTATGATTGGTAAGTCTCAAGGTCAGATGACTGTCATCCGACTGGTGAAGGTGTTGACAGACGGGAAGAGGTTGCCACGCCCCGAGGGCTGTCCGGAACCTGTAAGTCTCCCATTACCAACGCAACACAATGAGAACGACACAGATTTGATGTTTTTTTGATGTTTTATGCTTTATTTACAAAATGAATGCGCAGACAACATAAGGAAAGGAATGTGAACGATCAATCAAAATGTTTTAAGTTCTCAGGTTAGGAGCCCGTGTTCATTGGGTGGAGAGGTAAACTTAGTGTTATTGACGTTAACCTGACCACGCCTTCCGATAAAGGAAGTGCAGGTTGTTCTGATATTAAGACTTAAAGATGATATGTATAAATATTCAGCCTCTTACATTCTTTTAGTTGGGTTTGCTCGCTATCAGTCACCAACATCATTGGTCTTAGTACGGCCATCTGAAAATACTGTGCAACACTACTGTTATAATTCACGGCCATAATGTCACTTCTGTGAGACCCTGACGAGACTCCATTTCATTTTCTGAGTTTTTTACCCTTTTTACACGGAGCAGCTAAATTCTTAAAACACACACTGAGCATTTGTCATCCTGATATTAATTCAAGTGCACACAAAATGTCGGTAATAATGGAATTCCTACGGGGGTTTTACAGTATATGAGTACATTTATCTTGAAGTACAGGCTGCAAAGTGTCTAGTGAATGTTCAGCGACCCAATAGATTGGTTTTTTTTGGCTGGTAAGTGAAGCAAATCTTCCAGCCACTTGGATATTTTACCAGCATTTGGCCGCTGGCTGGTGCTAATTTTGTGCCCTGCTTAAATAAACTTTAAAATAGGGATGCTTGTGCCTGTATCAGCCTTATCAAGTAATTATTTTATATTATTTATAAGTCATTATATGAAATTCAGTCTTTCTGCTGCAGTTCAATCCTCTCTGCTTTCAGATAAAATGATCCCAGGGCAAACAGATCTTATATTTGTGGGAAAAGAGGTCGCACTGGTATCTGCTCATCCCTACTTTAATGATTCAGAACACCTCACAGGACTACCTTTGAACACTTACCTGTGCCACCTTAAGGGAAGGATAGTTGGATAGCAGCAGCAGTTTGCACTCGCACACGTAAACATGTTAACGTCTCCGACTACAGGCAGAGGAAGTAAGCTGCTGGAGTTAGAACCAAGGTTCCTACGCAGTACGGAGGTTCCACACTATTGTCCCTATTCTGTTTGTTTGAATATAAAATCATACAAACAGCACAGACAAACTGTTTACCACTGTGAGAGCGAGCTTGATGTCATGTATAGCGTGTGACTGCATGCGCGCTTGTGCACAGAGCTGCGTCTGCGTCTAAACATCACAGCTCTGCCCCAAATGTCTAATACTGAACCAAATCCGGACATCTGCAGCCAAATTAGTTTGAAAGAAAATGGCGGCCATATCTGTGACGTTGCATACCTACGCAGCATCAGAAATAACCAAATATGAAGCTCGTCTGAACATTTATGAGTTATGCAGTGACGTAGAAAAGGAAACGGACCATCTTTACAACCTTTTATGACAGTGTTCATTGTTTCCATGGATACAGTACAAGGATGTACAGAGGCTATAATAAAATACATGGAATAATAGTAAATATAGCATACATAGTCACAACGTAACAGTTCAATTTTAAAACCATTTTTTTACTTCATGATTTGTACTCGGATGTCAAATATAGTCCGTAAAATCTACCAAAGACGTCTGGAAAAGTTTGGAATTCTGAGATGGAAAATGTGTAGGAACCCTGTATAACACTTCTGGCGCCTGCAGGCATAGCGTGTTACAGCTGCAGCTTATTTCTTCAGTTGGGTTTGACATTTTCTTTCCACCTCCAGTCTAACACAACTCATGTCTGACAGGTGTACGAGCTGATGCGCAGGTGCTGGGAGCAGTTGCCCGAGAGGAGAATCACCTTTAAGCGACTCATCGAGGAGCTGACCATCATGCAGCAGCAGCTCCAAAATGACATTTAAACCTTTCCAACTGCTTGAGGCTCTGGGACTGAAGTTGACTTTGCATGCAGACTTGGGACCAGATGCAAAACTGACCCCAGATCAGCATTCGCTTGGTGCAGCTTCACAGTACTGAGAGGAGGACTTGAAGGGTCTGAGCTCGCATGAAGCCACGCTCCTTCATACTCACATATAAACCTTCCACAACTTTGGTATAAAGTCTTTACGTCCTACTCAACTATCATTTTAGTCTGCCGTATTTCTACGATTCCCTATATATAATATTCTGATAATGTGAGTACTTTGGATGAAAATGTTAATCCTTTTTAAAATCATGTAGCCTTAGCCCAATGCGTAATGTGACCTTATATCTTATAAAGTTCCAAGTGTACTTCCAAGTGTATCTAACAGATTTAACCGTCTGCATTGCGAGAAATGTCAAACTCCTGTGGACTCGGCGCTTGTGTAGCGTGCGCCAAAGGCCTTATATTTGTGCGGACTCGTGGCCGTTGTCACACTCCCTGATGGGAAACGAGCTCAGAAAGGAACTGTTTAACGCCTACTTTCACACAGTTTCAATGGTTGCGTAGGGATTTTTCTCTGAGGATGGAATCGTGTTGAGAAGCGTTTGGAAGGATGAGATGAAGAAGATGGGACACAGGCATTAACGCAGATACTGAAGATGTGGTTTTTCAACGTTTTATGCCGCTTGTTTCATGGGGAAAAAAATCACCTGATTGTTTTCTTTCAGAGAGCCATGTAATGATCTGTGATAAATGTTTGGATGTTTATTGTGTGCCAGCAATCAGTCAGCAATGTTCCTTTCACTGCGTTCTTATTGTTTTAGAGTCTGACAAACAGTTTGTCATTTTCAAGTTAAAATAGTAATTGATTTTAGCTTCTCGTCTGTTGGACTAAACAAGCACTTGGAAGAAAAGAAAAAAATCACATCTTTTGCCCTGTGTTGAGCTTTGCGAGGTCCTCTGATTGTTTGAGGTGATTCTGTTTATAATCTCCTGTTCATTAAATAATGTAATGGATCTTTAATCAGGACCTGTATGCATCTGATTAGTTACGTCTGAAATATACAGCACTTGTTAAAACGTGTTAGTTGAGCAGTAAGAGATTAAGTACCTGGGACAGACACTTGAGGGCAGCATCACTTCACTTTACCCAGTTTTGTAGATTGTGTTAAAGCCACAAATACTTTATAAAATGTCTGTTTACTATTCATATGATGCAAAAAAAGGAGCCATTTGCCATTGCTGCGGATTGTACATGGAAGGACTGGT
Source organism: Morone saxatilis (assembly GCF_004916995.1). NCBI lineage: Eukaryota > Metazoa > Chordata > Actinopteri > Moronidae > Morone > Morone saxatilis. The sequence continues at coordinate 7,064,326 of NW_023339674.1, read as the reverse complement.
ATGGTATTCACGGTTTGAAGTGAGAAAGAATAATCACTGATTATTCACTTGGCATTTTATGTTCATTTTTTTCCAAAAAATATTATTTCATGATACGTTTCATAACTATGTCTGTGCATTTTATTTGTATCTTTTTATTTTTAATTCTCCAGTATGACCCAACATGTATAAATACAATTTCATGTGTGTATGCGAAATGGTTTGAGCAGAGGGTTTTTTCTGTTTTAAATTCATCCGTAGACGTGAGCCGTAAAATCTCGTTCAGTCAGACGTCATCACGACTTCCTCAATGCAACTAATGTAGCTTTTACCGTGAATGTTGGCAGAAAGGCAAAACAAAGGGCCGTCAAGAAGACAAAATTTGCGCTTCAGTCCACAATTTATTTAGGAATGTAAAAGACAATTCCTTCTGCTCAAAATAAGAGAAAAGAAATATATATATATTTTCAAAAAAATAAGACAGAATGGGTTATGGAAGGTAAAAGTATCCATAAATACACAATGAAAAAATAAATAAAATCAATGTTTGTTGTGTTCTGTCTGTGTCAGTCCAAATGTATTCCAATATATTATTAACTAGTGAAAACAGTTTGTTCTATATATTACAGTTGTAAGTAAGCATGCTAAGATTGCTCTAGAAACCTTATTCACAGTAAAACAATAGCAATGTCAGTGTGATATAAAATTTTGCAAAATCTACAGTATATCTCAGGTCAGAAAAAAATCCACATAAAAAGCAAAAAACTTTACAAAGCAAGAAGCACAGCAAATCTAGATTTATCTACAGCCATTAAAATCAGAAATACTTCAGTATTGCAAAGCTTCGTGATCAACACACTCACACACATATATACACAGTCATTCACTATTGCAAAGTCCAGTCTCAGCACTGACCTTGTGTAATATGCAGAATACATACAGGTACAATGGCAACGCATTTTCATGTCAGTATCAGAGTTTATTACCAAACTAAAAACAAAAGAAAAAGAAAAAAAGCGCAAGCTGCATTTACACGGAAACAGAATTGATCCTGAACTCTCCGAGGTGCAAACTGCAGCTGACTCACTAACAGGTTCCCAGCGTTAGACGAGATTCAAGAACATCTTTCACTTCCAGGGCTTTGTTTGTGCTATGTTGGTTTCGGGGAACCGGGGCCCCTTTGTGTACAATCATCATGAGGATGTCACGTCTAGTTGGTGGCACAGAGAGGCAGAAAAATAAGAAATACAAGCTTTTCTCCATCAGTCCAACCGGTCAAGAATACGCAACAAGCCCCAATAAAAAAAGGTCTGATTTCGACAAAGGTTATTAACCACAGACAAAGTTTTCTTTCCCACTTGTAGAACTATTTGTGTTTTAACCATCATACTGAAACTGTGGGAGGCAGCTTTAAAGATAAAACTGTAACATCATCTAACTTCCAAAATGATTCAGTATCCACATATTAATGGTCGGTAACTGAAGTCCTTTGTTGAGAAAAACAACACACAATGGAGATTACCAGACAAATAATCTGGTACCAGCCTCACCTGTTACACTAAACTTGTATTTCTACTTTCTTGTATCTGATTGGATGGCACACATTAGCTGTGAGAAAAGATTAAGAAACGTAGGTGATGTGATGAAACAAGAAGTGTCAACACTTTTTAATGTAACATTAGCTGTGTCCCCACTCACTGACTGGATGTAAGTATGAAGGTTGGTGGGCTCTACAGGTACCTCTGTAGACCTTCTAGCTTCACAAAGACCAAAACTAACTGGGCTTTAGGGAGTCCTCACCAACATATTAACTTAATTGCAAAAGGTCAACAAACTAATCCCAGTGTTTAAAGACCAGTGTGTAGAATTTAGTGGCATCTAGTGGTGAAGTTGAAGATTGCAACCAACTAAATAAAGCTTGGCTTCCATCTAGAGCCAGTTTAGTTTGTCTGTTCTGGGCTACTGTAGAAACATGGTGGCTCATTCTATGGTAATGAAAACACAACAATTCTTATTCTAAGATGATTATACACGTACAAAAAAACATCTATGAATATTATATTTCATTTCTGCTAATAGAGCCTCCTAAATGTTACACACTGGACCTTTAACTCAAGCTCCGACTTCACATTGATAGAACGCCTAACGCAGTATGAACACCTCACCATCTCTCCCATCAAACCACGTGTGTACTGGTGAGACTGTATTAATGTATCACAGGCCCAAACAGCGAGGACCAACGACTGAATGACGACCAAATAAAGACAAAATCAGCTCTCTGGAAAACCTGAACAAATCTGCTCACAGCCACACATCCTGCAGTTACTGTGTTCACTATCTGGGTCCATTGTGCAGTTTATCAGTTGTACTGATAGTTATTGCTGCACTGAATATAATATGAATAAACTTAGTCAATAGAAAAGGGGTCCCTTAAGGAAAAAGGTTGGGAACCACTGCACTACAGCACTAAATGTGCTATAATCCGTATCTGAAAATAGTCCCAACTAATGCACTATTTAGTCATCTTTGTATGATGTTTGCTAAAAACTACAGCGCACAGCTGTTTTAGGAGATTAAAGCCTTTTAAAAAAAACACGTCTTCCGCAGGAGTAAATAGGCTTGGGGCTGAAAACCACATCCCGGTTTATGGAAGTCAGAAAGTATTAAGAGACGGACTAACGCATTGTTGGTTTTGGTCTTTTCAAGGGATTTGTTGACAACAACAGAAACACACAATATCATCAGCCTCATCCTTTAAATGTGATTGGGGCAGATTTTGTGGGATTATTCAGCACAAAGCCGTCAACATTTTGCACATCCCGTGACTGACAGGTTT
>NW_023339674.1:7061124-7061495 GCF_004916995.1 Morone saxatilis | reverse complement strand
TTTGGAGGCTCGGTGCCAACTGTGACCTTATGTGTCTGAATCTGAGCGGCTACAATTAGACTGCAGTCAGATATCCGTTCACCGGGGAGGGAGGAATGGTGTCTGTCAGTTGGCCTGCGGTTAAAAAAAAAAACAACACACTGATTGTTTCTTTCTCTCAAGATATCGGAAGAGGCTGGACCCATTTACTCCACAGGAGGGACAGTAATAAGCATAAAAACACGAGGACAATAATGTATTCATGTAGATTTTGGATCACGCTCAGGAGAGTAGTGAGAGATTGGAAGGGAGAGAAGGTCTGCGAGTGTCCAACTAACACAAATACCAGAGAGGAGACATTTCCAGAGTGTTGGAGTGAGTGTGTGTGTGTG
>NW_023339674.1:7055149-7061024 GCF_004916995.1 Morone saxatilis | reverse complement strand
ACACACACACACCTACAGTACCTACAATTACTGGTTCCAGCACACACACACAGTCGAAGTAAACGGCAATTCAGCTCTCGTTATCTGCAATTCGGTAACATTATGGAAACTTCGAAACTTGAACTATTGAGCGATCGCACGACAAATAGAAGCTTCAATCAATCTGCAAGTCCAGATGTGAGAGCAGACAGGGTTCGATGTTTAAAGCGTAAAACCATGTTTGGAGCACAAACATTATTTTGTGTATAATCACATCTCTAACCAACCATTTCTGCCTGTCATACCTTTCTGGTGTTAAAGGTACACCAGAAATCACCAGCATGGTGTTTGTATTTATTAGATGTGAATAAAATCAAGGAAACCTCGGGGACCAACACAACAACAAATCCATGTCTTACTGCAAGGTTCTCATGGCAATACATGAACCAATGTGACAAAGTCTGACAAAATAATCCCACTGTAGTTGGAGCTAGATGACTTTAACAACTACAGACCCAACCAACCTGCACCCTGATGGTGACCAACCTCATGAAAAAGGTCTGAGAAATGCCCTGACCTAAAAATATTGTCATTGGGATGTAAAATATGATCACTCCCACTAATAGTGAGTGATATTGTGATCATAAAATCTGTCAAAACAATGACAGCATGAAGGTTTTCCGTATCGTGCAGGCCCATTACCGACCCAGTTTGTTGTGTTTACAGTTGAAATTCACACTGCACACCAACATTTTTCCTTTTTCCTCACTTTTAATAACTTGCTTGGACATTTGTGGTGAAAAATCAGCCAAATATGCCTGTAATAGTAATTTTCTCTGAACTGTAACTTACCAATTAAACTAATGACCTGTCAATAATGCATCAAAGGTAGAGGAGCAATTAATGGTGGCATTTGTAAGACCTGCTGGCAACATAATTAACACCTATTGAGTTACAGGTTTTGAGTTTCCTGTACCATAAAATAATGTTTATGTCCCTCTGGGACATATTATCCATAGATATCTATAGATGTTATGTATTTCCCGTTAGAGCCACTGATCCTGTGCGTAGTCTGAGCTCCTCCAGCAGAGGTCTTCGTTATCAGAGACTTGAAGCTATGGAAGGAGCTGCCTGAGGAAATCAGGTCAGCACAATCAGAGCCCGCCTTTAAATATCTTATTTAAACATACATTTATCAGAGAGTTTTTCCTGATGTACCTGGATTTTTATTGATTGGCCTTTAGCTGGTTTTATTTTTTTTATTGGTTTTGTTTATTTGCCTACAACTCAGAAATAGTTTTTATGATCAGCTTGTTATGAAGTTGTTGCCTCGTGTGAAGCACTTTGTAACTTGAGAAGTTCTCTAGAAGTAATCATTGTTTTGAGCAATGTAAAAGCAGATGGACGACACTGGAAAGAGGAAGACAGGCTCTAACAGAGTGATACGAAGATAGTTCTGTGTGTAAAACCTTAAAAAATGGCATTCAAAGGAAACCCTACAGCTTAGTCAAGTCCTCTAACAAAGCATCAGTTACAATCCCAATTCTGTCCTCTCAGACTCTGTTCTATGTTTAGGAATTTGTTCCTTTGTGCTCTCAAATCTGGATTTGAAGATTAGTACTCAAATTTGTTTTGTCCTCAGTAACACACACACAGACACACACACACACACACACACAGTCATGGCTTTAGAGCCAGTGAGACATAATGCAGAGAAAAAGCTGACACGACTGTTGGAATACCACCACTGACTGACTTTAGTACCTGAATACATTGTGGCAGACAGTCGGGCTGGAAAACAGACAGTCAGGAAGACAGACAGACAGACAGACAGGAAAACAGACAGACAGGCAGGCAGGCAGGCAGAAGGGAAAACAGACAAGCAGACAGTGCTGTCTAAAATCTGCTGCCTCAGCTGTTCACATCCACAAACACAGAGGCCCCGTCTGTGGTCTGAACACACACTCGCACAGACATTTCTATCTTGCCTTTTAGAGCGGCGGAGGTGAGAGCAATCACCTGGCAGAAAGAGGGCACAGGAATCCAGCTGGCTACTTTTCATCCACTCACACCAGGAAGCAAATCCAACTGTGGCTCCGAGCCAGACCAGACAGCCAAGTGGTCCAGAGGAGCACGTCGCCATAAAATGTGTTTAAGTGGCTCGAGTTGATTCAGGGTGGATCAGATTGATGAAAGAGTGGTACAGTATGGGGGGGATCAATTAAATAAGTGCTTAAGAGGGGGGGTGCAAAACAGCATCTACAAACAGCCACAGATGGAGGGAGAGAGACGTCATGTGAGAGCAGATTTGGCTGCAGACACAGAAGTGGGGCCCCCTAGCGTTAATTTTTAACTTCCTGTGTTAGCAGGCTGGTTTCATTTGCTATTCAAGGCATAAAAATCAACACACCAGACTGAGCAAACAGACAGTTCAGGCATTGGAGCAGCACGGGGAAAGGGCTTTAAAGATGTTTAAATTAGAGACCTACACAACAACTACTAGATACTGTATTTATATTGGGTTTTAATTAAAAAGGTCCAATGTGTAACATTTAGGAGGATCTATTGGCAGAAATGGAATACAATATGCATAGGTATGTTTTCATTAGTGTACAATCACCTGAAAATAAGAAGTTACCACAGAATGTTTTCATCTACAGAGTTTCTGGGCCACCGTAGGTCCTCCTATACGCTTGAAAGGTTGAGCTGTATTCAAATGATTGCAATCTGTAACTCCCCCACTAGATGCCAATGAATCCTACACACTGGTCCTTTAAAGAATGAGGTCCCAGCTGTATTTCAAACTACAAATGTTTGTGTCATGCTCTTTCTACAATGTTACGGTTACAGTATTCACTGAAAAATCTTCTACAGTTTTACTTTAGAGTCAAATTTAGAAATATTTTATAACTCTGCTGTAATTTCCGTGAAGCAAAATTGTTAAATAAATGTTTATCGGACTTTAATAGTACCATGCAGGCCTGCAACCAAAGCAAATGCGTTTTAAACAAAGTACAGTCACCAGGAGCCACAGTCAAAATTATATAAAAAGCAGACAGATATAGACACATATAAGCCACAGTAGTGCAAAGACAAGTTAGTAAAATTTGAATAAATGGACATTTAAAAATGCGTGCTAAATGGAACGTTTATATTTTTAGGTTTTAGGATCGGGGGGAAAGATTCTGCCCTCACCATTTAGGCAAATGTCAGGCGCTGGTGATTGAAAATGACTGTGAATATAAAAACAGTTGTGTCTAGATAGGTAATTTATCCAGATCCTCCATTAATCCAAGAGAATCCTAGAGAAATGCTTCCCAAACAGATTAGTGAGAACACAAAAGACAAAAGGAAAGAAACTGTTGAATGCAAAAAATAGTGATAAATGTGCACACATACAGACATTCAATACTCCTCCTGTGTTTGTGCAAATATGTAGCTGAATAAGTCCTCGCCCCTCCTTTATTATTCGTATTGTTCATATCCTCCATGATGTATTTCATAGATGCACCCTTCAAACTGTGTTGCAGTTAAATGTTAAATACGATTCACTATGAACTCGAAGTGAGACATGTGACACCATAGAGCACATCACGGTAAAATCGAGTTAGGAAACGTATAATTAGATGAAGAGCAGACAGCAAGAGAGTCGACAAAGAGGCGATGGAAAGATAGAAGACTAGAGGGATATGCATTGCCCTTTTTGTTTAATGTTAAGCCATTTTATTAGTACTTAATAAGCGTACCTGCACACCACCACTCGTACATTACCACAGACACTCGGCTCTCCTGTTATTGTGTCTGCACATGTAAACAGCATGTGAACCCATTACAACAAAACTCACACACCACACATCGGGACTAAACTGATCCGTATTATCTGATGTCACCTGCTATTGGGCTTCACAGTGTGTGAGCGTGGTTGCCATGGCGACGCTAGTAATATTCTGCCCCGTGATATATAGTAAGATAGTTATGAGCAGAATACAAAGACACATAGAAAAAAAGTGTTTAGCAGGAGTATGAGCCATTACGTAGGAGTATATAATGCTGTGTCAAACAAAACATTTACACTAGAAAATAAACTTTTTACATTCATCTTTCTACAGAAGTAGGAGCCATAGTTATTGCCGGTTTGTTAGACAAGAGGCGTGTGCACATAATAAACCTAATGTCTAAGCTGTAATATTAAAATACCAAGCCCTCTCCTTTGTGATAAACATCAAACAAACCTTCTGCACATGAAGTATAATTCAGTTCACAGCCTTCGCTCTAATATTAGTAATGGCAGTGGTAAAAATGTATATTGAAATATTGATATTAATTGAAATAACAACAAAAATACTTTTTGAAAAACAAACAAAACATCCTAAATAAGTATTTTTTCACGCAGAATGAAGAAATAATTCTCCGTTTCTTTTGTTAAAGCAGTTGTGAAGAAATCCGCTCTGCAACGATTAATATAAAGAATTAGCTTTTTATCCTGTTTCCCCTAATAATGCAAAATTAAGGTGTATAAATTCTAAAGAAACACATGCACAGTGGCATGTTATAGTAGTATTTGATGAGCAGAAAATAACAAAAATACTAGTTTTTGAAAATCGTACAGTCCCTCAAATGATAAAGACTGAGTCCCAATCTCATACTACATACCACTTGTATACAGTATATACTAATGTTTATAGTATAGTCAGAATCTCCATACTTTGCCGTTTTATAGGAAATGATGCAATATGTGCACCATGCAAATGCAATCAAATTGCAACTTGAAATATCAGAACCAATTCAACTTCAGAGATAGCGAAACAGGTTTTCCTGGAGACGATTCACCACCAAGAACCATTCATTTGAATTTTTTTCCATCTATGAGCAGTTCCTCTATTTCCATCAACAGAGCACAAAAAACAGGCTTCAAATGCATACTAAACGATTTGACTATGCAAACACTTATACATACTTGAAACCTGCAATAAGTTAATATGTAGTATGGATTCAGGACGTGCAGTCTGAAACCTTTACCTTCTAATGGCAGCTGGAAATGGAAGAAAAGCTCCTGTTACAGTCCCTACAGATCTTCCCCAAAACGCCCTAATGTGTTACAGTAGATAGAAGAGAAGAGAAAGGACTGTGCCCGAATATTTGGCTTAAATGTTAAAAACCAAAGCAGATAACTACATTTAAGTCAACACAATTTGATTCAATATTAATAAATGACTTGAATTGCCTCGGAATATTATATTATATTACAAATAGATAACAGTATATATTGAAAAAAATTAGACATGTAGTAAATGATTTCCTTTCGATCATATAGTACAATTTGCTCACAAAAGAGCTGGGAAATGTCCATTATATATGATATTGTCTGTTACGCATGGCTTTATATATTCTGTATTACACACTGTATTTACACCAGCCTTTTATTTTCTGTCCAGTCTTTATAAGAAAGGTCCATTCATCGAGGGGAAGCTATTGTAAGTCACCACAATTAAGGGCTTTGATTGGTTCAGGCCCTTTTTTTTCCTGATGTGCTCCCAAACCTTGGGATTGAAATGGCTGACACTTCCTACAGAAACAGCATATCAACACGAATAAAACACACGCACACTCTGATTCTCCGCAGGGAGATATAAAAGAAGGACCTGGGCCATAAAAGGAAAAGAGAAAAGACACTGAAGCGGGAACAAACACATGTCAGTTTGACTGACTAATCAAAGAGTGAGTGTGCAACAACAGACAGAGTTTGTCTTTTGAAAGGAGACAGAGAGGGAGACAACTGACTGTAAGACCAGTCCTAAGACAGTTTCAGCAGGCAGACAGGTCGCCTGGCTGCAAATACAAAAGCAGCTTATACGTACAGATACAGTATACTTAAGTTTACATTATATTAGAAAAA
>NW_023339674.1:7047750-7055049 GCF_004916995.1 Morone saxatilis | reverse complement strand
GCGTGTGTATACATAAGTGCCAGGATCAAAGAGCACTATGGCTTACTTTCACTTGAGCCATTTGCAACCCCAAATACTATTAAACTCAATACCTACTGTAGGGATGCAAAATGGCCGCCACAGAAAGGCCACTAGAGGGAGCTGTGACATCCAGCAGACGCTGTGTGTGCCTCCCTCCATGAGCTTTAGGCTTTAAGGTGGTTTGGTTCATACTAGAGCCTCTTCCTCTTAAAGTAGTCAGCGTACTGCCCTCCCAGGCCTTGGGAGTGCTGCCCGATGTAGGCACCGTCTGATGATGTCACTTCCTGCACTGCTAACTGAGGGTACTCCCTCTTATGACCCCTTGTCTGGTTCTGAGGAGACAGGAATGAGAAGAGAGGGAAAGAGTTAGAGGTGAAGAAACGGCGTGTTGAAGAACTCACACGATCAGCTAATGTTGCATTCAATAAAGTTGGAAANNNNGATTGTAATACAACAAACTCTTATTTAAAAGATGATCCCATCAAACTAATGTGCATTCTTGGAATCAATGAATTTGGAAAAAATAAATGTGACTAGTTGCAAAAATCCTTTGTTTGTGTGGTCTCCAGTGAGATTGGGCCACAGAGGCTGTTTGTTCAAACAAAGATAAATCTTTCCAGCGACGAGGCTTAGCTCAGGAGTCTGGATCTGTCTTCTCACGTCATCATGCTCTCAGAGTCCTTTCTTCCACTTTTTTCTCTCAGAAAACAAGGCTGCAAGGTTGTTCTACTGCCACATCTCAACACACATTATCACATCAAGCATTTAGAAAACACTGATCTCCATAATCTCTCTTTTTTAATTTTGTAGGGTTTAGCCCAAAGACAGAATTACTATTCTCTTCATAGGTTTCACACTGTTCACTGTTCAATCTGCCACTACAGTATAGACAGTGATAGAATAACTAAATCTTATCAGACAGGGATCTGTGAGACTACATCCTTTCAAATACTGGTCTGTGGCCGGATGTGTATCCTTGACACCACAAGTGTTGAACTAAATGAACAAAGTCTGAAAAAATGTACAGATTTTTGTTTCTGCTTTCCAATCCTGTTTACTGTCTCACAACCTGTATGCCATGCGTATGCTGTTGTACTGACAATATTGCAGATGCTACATAAATGTTCATTATACTGAATTTGTCACGGGACAAGTGTTGAGTTTGGATTGACAGCAAACACCATCAAGAGCAAATTAAAATGGATGCATATCACACTATGACGAGTTGATTAAGATATGGTCCCCAGTTATTGAATATGTAAAGGAACTGACTCTATATAATGCTACCTGATGGATGTTGTTGTAGCTAATTGCTACCATAACCCACAACTAATGTTTATACATTGGATCTCCCCATTTTTTCTATTCTTTCTTAATCTATTTACTACTTCATTATACTTGGTACTTTTTATATTTTATGGTTTTTATCTATTTATTTTTGATTGGTAATTTGAGTTTGAGTTTTTTCTATGATTTGTTTGCTTTTATTGTAAAGCAGCTTCAGTGAAATACAGGGTGATCCTGATACTCTCACCGAGTCTCAATAAGCATTTTTATAATGAACCACCACAGACCACATATACATTATACGGGTACAGATGTGTAAGATAATAGTCTTTACTAATATTTATTGTATGGTTTTAGCCTTTGTATAAGGATTGTTTTTACAAATAAATCCATCCAGTAGTAGTTATTCTGAATTACCACTTTAAATTCAACAAGCTGAACAGTGATCCTCTCCCTCAGCTCCCCACTGTCAACAACTAATACCGCCCACTAATATCAGAAGTCATACATGAAACACTGAAGTAGTTAGCTTCAATATGAAATGTTTGGATTGTGTCAGCTGAGCTGAGCACGCTCACTCTCTAGGCTGTCACTTCAAAATGGAATAAATGGGGAAAAAAAAAAAAAAAACACAATGAAAAAGGCAAAAAGATGTTTTCTCCAGCTTCTCTCACAGAAGTACTAAAATTGTCACATCCTGTATAAGAGTATTCATTTCCTCTACTTACATAGTAGTAGGTGTTCCAGTCAGTGGCGGCAGTGTGTGCGTGCGTGACAGGGCTTGGCGCGGCTGCCGCCGGGTGTGGCGCCCCGAGGAAGCCGGGCATTAAAGGCAGGGTGCTGTAGGCTGGGAGCACGGCAGCAGCTGGTAGGACGGCCGGTGGAGGGGCCGCGCCGTTACTGACTGCGTGCAGGGAGACTCCTAGAGGCTTACACACATCTACCTCCTAAAAGAGACACACACACATTTAACGACAGGTGGTTGACTGTCTTATCACTGATAGTTACATTTTATGGTCCATTTTGTTTTTATGTGGCATATTGCTGTTGAAAGTGCTTCCAGTAACTGATTCACTTTCTTTCATCTATTCATTTATTTATTCATGTCAACCTTTCTGCCTCCTGGTGGCTATAATGAGATACACTGTCTACAGAGGACTCAACCAGGATCACTCATCATTCCCCCCTTACTGTTATTGTACAAGCTTGTTCTATTTCTTGAGGACAACCAGCCAAAACAAAATGTTACAATGCCATGTCCACATATTTTTAGGTCAGTTTCATGCCAGGAAGAAACTGTATGTCAGAACTCTATCGTATCACTTTCTCCAAGATATCAATTTCTCCACCAGCAGTGAGCTCAGTAGACCAGAATGTAACTCGGAGCGAGATCAATGGCTGCATCTTCAGGCAGACACTTCACACACACACAGACACGTACAGCCTCTAGCAGCAGCAGCAGATAAGCCTGGACCTGGCTGCTCAGGGTGTGTGGAGATGTCTAGTATCAGCTGTTAGGTGCAGAGTGATGCGTTCCCTCTAACAGGGTATCAGTGTCTCATAGAGAGGTCACTCTCTCCAAATAAACATGCAGACAAACTGCGTGTAAATACCAGCATGCAGCTCTAAGGGCCGCTGCCCCAGATCATTTACACTGTGTATGCAGGACAGGATGTTGCTTGAATAAAAATATTCAGGTTGAGTTTTAAAGAGCTTCTGTTTTGTATGAAGCCTGACTGTCATTTGTACAAAATTCTTAGTCATTTGTGTGCTGAAATGAATAACTTCTGCCAATATATGAGTAATTCATTGTCTCAAATAACAACAAAATATTTTTGGACACTTGAAAGATGTGCTCTCATGTTTGAATAAAGGTTACAAGGTTACATATTTCATGTCTGAAAAGGGCAGTAGTCTGCTCTTCTCTGGCCATCACTGAACCTCTTTAGTGGCCAGTTTAATATGGATATCAAATAGGCTTAACTGATGCCTGTTGATTAGTCTTGTCCTTGGGGTTATGGTTAGAATCATGCTTTGGATGGGGTTAGGCGCGTGCATGTGTACCTTGCTGGCGTAGGCCTGGTTGGCTGTTGCAGGCTGAGAGTAGTACTGAGTGACCGCCTGCATGTAGGAACTGTAATCCCCGTAGGTCGACACTGGTGGAGCCTGGAACACAAGAAGGTTATTTTACAAATGCTGTAGGGCCCCACTGATTGATCAAACATTTCAACCAATCTTCACTTCTTAGTGAAAAACACACACATACAAAACACGTAAACTGATGAGCCATAATTTTGCACACACACAACCAGTTCTGAATGAGTGTGTTTTTTACCTGTGTGTGCTCCTTGCTGTAGTCCGTGGCCGTGCTGTCCTGTGGAGCAGCAGTGCTGTACGTGTGAGCTTGTGCTGCTTGGTAGTGCTGGTACCACTGCTGCATGGCCTCCTATGGTGCATGCACACACAGACACACACACACAGCCATCAGCAAACATCAGATGAAGAGCGGTTGGAGCAGACAGGTGAATGTTTGCTCAGTACTTTTCTTGTCTTTGCTGATTTTTTGCCTCCTTTATATCTGTCTTTCTCTTTCTATGTCATTCAACTATTGTTCCTGCTGACGGCTCTCCCCTGTTCCTCTCCTTTGTCTCCTCTTTCCAGACAAATTAAACCGACCGTTTTATTGGTTATCTAATCATGATTCGTTTGTTTGGATGAGTAGATTGTAATTAACATTTAAAATTGGGTTTGTATCGCGCTGCAAATATCAGATAAGTCAGTTGCTGCTGGAGGAGGCAAAACCACGACGAAAGCAACAGAGTGACAGAGAAGAAAAGAGAGAATTGCAGACAAACAGCCAGTAGGGAGGATTCATGACTTGTATAGAGTGAAGTGTTGAGAGAGAGAAAGGCAGTAGGGACAGATGGAAAGACACAGCGCTCTCTGCCAAATCCTCTCTCATTCTGTCTGTCCAAATATCCATACCCATTCTCATCTCTTCCACCTCCCTGCCTCCCACAGTTACAGCTCACTCTGTCACTGCTGCACTCATCCATCCACTCATTATGTATCCATCCATCGATCATCTATCCAGCCACCATCCTTCTCTCACACATTTCAGACCAACATCCATGCATCTATCACAATATTTCTTCATTTGTATCCCTGTAAAAGTGTGTCTGTATGAGGTGCAGTACCTGTGTGTAGGCCTGGTTGTATTGGCTGTAGTCAGTGGAGGTATCAGTGCTGTATGGAGCTGTGGTTGTAGCTGCTGCGCTGTGGGAAAAGGAGCCGGCGCCCTGGGAGACGACGGGAGCAACCGAAGTGCCGTACACTCCGGGGCCAGGCTGTCCTCCCTGGGCTTTACTCCCCACTGATCCTGATCCACAGTGGAGGGAAACATGTAGGAGGCACAATGAGTTAGATAATAATGTGGGCAATCACACTATTATAGACATTAACATTGCAAAATGTCTCAAAGGAATACATTCTGCTTTGCCCTTAAAAGTGGGCTTAGTAGCTTGTGCCCTTGTGGCAACTGTAATCTACTTAGATTAACAACAGTTATGGAGTAAGATCCCCATTTCCGTATGTACCAGACAAACTTGCTTGCAGAAGAGCTTTGGAGATATGAGAAGGCAATACTGTGACACAGAAGCAGTGTATTTAGCACTGTTGTAGAGAAACTATGAGTGTTTAACAGACTAAACTAGAGTCCAGTGTCAGTTGAGTAATTATCCTGCAGAAGGGTTTACATTTTAGGAAAATATGCTAATTTGCTTTCTTACCACTCACGTCTGTACATTGAATATGAAATTACAACCAGCAGCTGCTTAGCTTAGCTTAGCATAAAGACTGAAAACAGCTGCTCATCAGAACCTCTAAAAGGTCACTGAACATGTTGTATCTTGTCTGTTTAATATGTTTAAAAACAAAAGCGGTAAAGAAAATGGTGGTTTCCTGGAGTCTGGTTGTCACAATGAGGTTGAATCAGAGTGAGAAAGTTTGACATCATCTGACAAGTTTCTTTGGTGTGACTATTGGGAATAACTGTAACTATCATAAAGCCAAGCTGACAAAGAAATACATTTTGTAGAGACATCTTTCAGCCCTACAGGCACTCAGAAGATGTTTGGAGTATTACTTTGACAAGAGTCATATAGTTTTGTCCTATTTTTATCAATAGAGCTGAAAGACTTTGCCCATGAGCAAACCTAACTTGTTTCCTAGACAAAAAAATTAATCAAAAAATTAACAAACTTCATATTCACTTAAAGAGTGAACACTTTACTATGTATAAATGCACAACACAGAGGCACTGATACAATGCACTGAAATAGCTACCTTAATACAGCTGATTGTACAGTCGGTTGAGATAAAAGGTGAATGCCTTTGTGCGTTTGTGTGCTCACCTTGCAGAACCACCCCTGGCATTACACTGGCCAGGTTCAGGTATGGATTGGAAGGCAGTCTGACTTCTTTAGGAGGATCGCCCAACAGAGAGCTCTGACCACTGCTTACCTAAACAGTGAGAAACAGATTTAAATGGTATTATTCTCTGATCAACCACTTTGCATCCTTTCTATCCTAACCGCTAACTTGGATTTGGAATTACAAAAACAATCCATTTTCATGTTGAAAAGATTCTGATGAAGTGCTGAACAGGCTGTGGAAACCTGGGAGGATTGTACTCTGTTAATTACACTTTCCCTGCATTAGAGAGACTTAGCGCTGGAACTGGAATCAGTTCCCCTAAGAATTTTAGTGCTGTGATTATCTCTGTACACTGACTTATTATGGATGATGTAAGCATAGCAGTGCTTTATTTAAACCAGGTCTAGTCAAAGGGATGTAGAGGAACACAGAAGCAGACAGGTCTTCAGTGTGTGCAGAAAGGCATACAGGTGAACAGGTAGGCAGGCATGGGGCAGGTAAACAAGCTGCCAGGACAGAAGATAGAAGGGTGGACAGGTAGAGAGGCAGACAGAGTAAATAAGGGTGAGACAGAAGTGCATTGTGGGAATTCCCCAAAGGAAGAGCCCTTGAGGGACTGAGGCTGCTCAGTATGTTTGTGTGTTTTGAATGAGCTTGACACCTGATGAGGCTAAATGAAGAATAAATACCCATCCACGAGAGACAGGAAAGAGAGAAATTTAGAACTGCAACAAGATTGCAATTCTTTATAATTTTTAAAATGGGTTGTACCATCATTACTGACACTTCACTAATCCTCTTCCACCAATCCATCCAATCGTGACAAGGCACGACAGGTCTGTCTGCTGATTGTTATTTCAGCCGGCAAAATTGAAGGTCGTCGGCTAGAAATGAGAAGCTGCTTGTGTCTACCTTTGATATCGAGGAACCATTGTGCCAAAATTGTATACGTTTTTGAGCAGGAAATCTGCCACCATTATCATTATAAACTGCAAAAGTGTTGAAAGTACAACAACAGAAAACTTAACAGTAACTAAGGCGGGCAGGGCTGGGCGAAGAGTTTATTCCCCAGAGTCCTCCTTGTTTTGTCCAACCAACAGTCCAAAAATTCCAAAAATTTAATACGTTTTTAAACAGAGAGAAAAGCAGAATAAAACAGATTAACTGATTATCAAAATAACATAACATTTTCTGTCAAGAAAGAGAGATTCAGAGAGAGATAATGAGACCCAGAAAGATTCACAAGTGACGAAGAATAACGTGAGATGCTGAAATGAAGGGGGAGAATGGAGTTATATGGCCAAGTGGTGTGTATTTGCTGTGTGTGTGTGTGTATAATTGTGTCTGCCATGCTCACCATGCTAGCCAGGGAGCACCCGTCCGAGCTGTTGTGCTGGCCTGTTGATGTATAAACTCCTCCAGGAGGGTTGGGTGGAGGTGGACCGAGGCCTGAGTTACTTATACCCAAAGAGTAGCTCTGTCCCTGCGGATGGGAGCTCAACATGGTCCCAGGAGGAGCTGGTTGCCTGTCGCAGGAGGTGGAGGAGGAAGAGGAGG
>NW_023339674.1:7044734-7047650 GCF_004916995.1 Morone saxatilis | reverse complement strand
GGAAATGAGAAGAAGCGAACAGGAAAAGAAGAGAAAGGAAAAACGAAGGACAGACAACAAGTGAGACAAATGAAGGAAAGGATGTAAAACAATGGAAAGGAAAGGAGAAGAGAGCAAAAGGAGGGGAAAGTGAGAGAAAGTAAAGTATAAGAAAGGCATAAGTAGGGAAAAAGATCAAGAGAAGCAAAGGAAAGGAAAAAATGGGAAACAATGGAAGAAAGGGAATGAAAAGGAAAAAAAACAAACAAAGTAAAATTAAAGAAAGTAAAACATGGGGAAGACAAAATACAGAACAGGAGAGCAATGTAAAGAAAAATAAATGATGTGAAAGGAAATGAAAAGAAGGAGATGCCAGATAAACACGTGAAATGGTTTTTACTGATGACCATCAGTGTCTCTGTCTCCTTTGGACAGAGACAAATCACTGAGACGGCTGGAAACTACAGAGCCCAGCCCGACCGTCTCTGTAGGGCCAGTTGTAATATTTGAGAACGGCTCATACATCATCACTTATCATGTTTATTTACAGCCCGGCACTTTGCTCCACACTCACAATATTTCACTCACTCCAGGGTTTAATAAAAACAAATATGTACACACATACATATACACAAGCACAAAAAACATTCAGACATAAACGCACAGGCACACATAATTTAAAGATGCACACACACACACACACTAAAGTTGAATGCACGCAGGCACACACACTTACTATAAATCCAATATTGCTGTGACAAATGGCCTCCACAGCACAATAAAGGAATCAGTTCTAACAAGCCTTAAGCTAACAATCCCAGCAGACACATGCACTGATAAAAGCCTCACATTACAGACTGATATACACAATCAAATAGGGACACACACACACACACACGAATACATTAGCGCACATACACACAACTGCTAGTGTTAGTGCACAGACAGTCTGTGATATATAATTTCCATTTAAAACAGCACAACTTTACTCAGCTGGGGATTTGAATTGTAAATGCACTGCAGTTTTCTGGAGGGTGTGTTGTATAGTAATGTAAGACTGTGAGGCATTCAGGGAATCTGCTGAGGGGCATCCCTGACAGCTGACATTAACATATCATGATTGAGGGTTATATCCTTTAAATTGTATATCACCTCCCTCTTCTGCATTAAAAACCTTTTTACACCAGTTATTGTTAAAAAAAATACTGCTACATGTCAAGTAAGAAATTCACACTGAGTAAGAAGAAGAATAAGTCATTTTTTTATAAGAGTGAGAAATATCTGAGAAAATACAAATACTCTTTGGAATACTGAGGCATATGTACTCTTTTATTGCTTGAAACAGGTGGTCTCAGCTGGGGTTTATGTAAGCTTATTTTACAAACCAACATGTTGGTTTGTTGTGGGGTATGACGTTAAATACCTGTACAGCTTGCTTATCTAAACAGCCATAACAGGATACTGGCTTTGAGCTGAGGTACATTAATCATGGAAGCTGTCAGGATTCAACCATGAGTATAAATCTTTCCAGTAAAATGCAGTCCTCTTTTATGTGCTTTTATGTCTATGTTTAGTCAAAAAAAAGTGTATGCCCTGCTCACTTTTGGGGCAGTCTACACAAGGCTGATCATAAAACTATCTTTAAAGATATTACTTGAAAAAGCAAGTTCACGTTAAACCTAAATCTTATATTTAATCACAAGCAATAAATAGTTACTACACTCATTTTGAGACCACTTGTGCCACTTGGTCCCTGCGTTATACATTTTGCTTTACAGCAGTTTGGGATATTGTTTTCCTCCACACAACAGAAACAGGGTGCAGCACTAATTAAACGTTTTCAGATGCTCTTACAATTGCAGATGACAGAATAAGAGAAAAGAACAAAACAAATTTGAACGTAGCATTAACAAAAACACTGGAGGGAGACGTACTGTAGGTCTCAACATGGTCTCATTAGTCTGCAGTAATTACACCAAGTCATTTGACAAGGGCGTACTGATAATCGGCCATCCTCACCAGTAGGGGAGTCTCCCAGCAGGCCTTTCCCCAGTGGCACGAGGCCTGGAGGACGCAGAGACAAAGCTTTCTGCATCAGCAGCCTGGACGGGTCTCCGAGCAGACTGGAGACCTGTAGAGGAGAGAGGAGGAGGATGAGGAGGAGATGGAAGAACATCACATCAAGAAAGAAGGAGAGCAAAGATAAAGTGGGAGAGAAACGTTATCAAAAGAAAAACGAGAGAAGGTGGAGAAGGAGAGGGATTAGAAAGAACAGGGACAGGAATCCAGAAGGGACAGACAGAAATCATGCATTAGAAAAGCAATGCATGAAAACAGCAGCTCCACCTGTGGCAGGGACTGTTCAAATATCTTACATATACATACTACAGAAGCGAAAGAAGAAAAGAACTGTACTTTGAGTATATACAGTATGTTTATTATCTTTGATCCTTTTTTACATTTTCCTCTGCTCTATTGCAATTGTATATATTATTTGGAAAGCCAGAGGAAATGACGAGGAACATAAAAGAAAAAGCCAAGCAAATATAGAGTTTAAAAAGCGGGAGGTGGTGGAGGGTCATAAAAGAAAGAAAGAAAAATATACACAGTATTCTCCGTCTCTAACAAACACTGCATCTTTATATATTAATTATATATATATGTAAAATAGTTACTGTGACTTAACTTTCACTTCAGTAATTAAAGAAAATACCCCTTAAAATATGCAATTCAAAATGTGGAGGGAAATCTCAACACCTCAAGGTCTTCCTTTAAAACAGAAAAGAAGCAATTAGGTTGGGTGATTTGAGTGTTATTTAGTTTCATTATGCATTAAGTGCTGAAGATGAAAATGTAAGGGCACATATTCACATGTCCACAACTACTACTCTAACCCTCACACTAACCCATGTCAGTTGTCACACACACACACACACA
>NW_023339674.1:7041104-7044665 GCF_004916995.1 Morone saxatilis | reverse complement strand
ACACACACACTCACACACAAACAAGCAGGTGTCTTACACTGCTGATGCGTTTGTCTTTAATGTGTAGAAGCTGTTGTTGTGCCAGCTGCATATGCAAGAGGTTCTGGAGGACTAGTCCATTACCGAGCATAGCATTCTGCAAGGTAAAGCAAAAAAAGACATTATTGTAAAAAACAGACACACACACACTAATAACAATGCCACATGCCGATGTTGAGGTTATTGTGACCTGGTGTGCTTTTCCCAGTGTGAGCAGAGCTGTGGTGAGAGGAGGTCTGAGGAACGGCAGGCTGGTGTGACGCCCATACTTCCCTAAAAACACAAACAACACAGAAACATCAATCACTGCTTCTCTTTGTGATTTTCTTTTATAAATTCCACTAATGCATTAATCAATCATCTTCTCAACCGGCATACACAGGCAAAATTATTAGTCAGACGACCAATCCATCAGTCAAACAATCACACAGCCTTCTGGTTTATAACAAGCACCAATACAGCAATACTGTGAATTGTGATATTATGCCAGCACAAAGTAAATTGCCTCTCTCATAACTTTAACTTTTTCCAAGCTTAAATTTCATTTTAGTGTTGAGGACATAGTTGAAAAAAAGCTCAAACAAACAAAAAAACCAATACAGAAAAGAAAAGCAGAAAAATGCAAAATGAGTGCTTCTTCAAACAGTATTTATTTTGTACTGTACTGAAAGTTTCCTCAACAAACAGTAGAAACAGCCACTCACTGGTTGTTTTTCCCAATTCAGGAAGTATCTGTCTATATCTGTAAAATGCTTTTATTATTACAATTATGAATTGTGTGGATGTACTGATGAGGCAGTTAAAAATTGAAATATCATCCCTGTTATGTACAGAACTATTTTGCATTCATAGAAATGACAGCCGTGGTGCTGAAAGGAGGGGAATGATAATTTGATCACCAAAAGGTAAAATGACGCTCAACATTTCCTCTCTTTGTATTCTACCACCATCAGTTTCATTTGTGTGTTCTGTCGCTATAGCAACCACTACTGCCTCAGTTTAACTGGCATTGTTACGTCCACCATTTTGTCAGATCTATCAAAAGTCAAAGACTTGACAGGCATGTTTTATCTACTCCTCAAATGCCTTTGTTGTAGCATTATCTGTTTTTTGTGTTCACTGCTAACATTAGCGTATATTCTCAGTCAATTCAATAGGTAAAGTTAGCTGTTATACGAGCTGCTACTGGCTAATATTTTCCTAATACAACAAATAATTTGTTAGGCTAACTGCTATGTATTTTAGTCTTGATATTTTTATTCATGAGGGCTCTTTGTGTATGTTAACTAGATTAATGTGTTGTACTTCCTACAGTGGTGGAATAAGTACTCAGATCTTTTACTTAAAAGGTCCAGTGTGTAACATTTAAGAGGATCTATTGGCAGAACTGGAATATAATATATATAATAAAATATTCTGAAAAAATGATTTGTTGTGTTAGAATGAGCTGTTTCTATATACAGTGGGAGCGTGTCCTCTTCCACGGAGGCCGGCATGTTTCTACAGTATCCCAGAGTGGACAAACCAAACACTGCCTCTAGATGGAGTTCACAGCCACAGTAGATTCTCCTACACGCTTGAAAGGCTGAGCAGTTTTCAAACGGTTGCAATCTGCAACTTCACCACAAGTTGCCACTAAATCCTACACACTGGTCCTTTAAATAAAAGTAGCAATAGACCAATAATTGTTGTCTTTTCTTCCAAAACAAGTAATGAATAAACAACAGTTTCTTTCTGCTGTTCATACTGATCAAGTGTTGGGTAAGAATAAGTACAGCCAAATTGTTGTTTATACAACTATTTCAACACCCTGTGTGGCTTTCTTTGTAGTGGTGAATAATTTGAATTAGCAGTCAGATGGTGAAAACTGTGAAAACAATGAAAACAGAATAATAAATTCCCTTGACGGCAACAAGAAGTAACTTTACCTTTAGCGACATTCATTGATTCTTACTAATCTGGTTGGTTTATTTTAAAACTACAGTGTTTGTATAAATGTCCAAGATTTAGCAGGGTTTGCCCACATTCACCAACATTTTCCCTGTTCAGGATTCATATTAGCAAAATTGTCCGCAAGGCATCTCTCACCTTCAGGCGATTGCCACCCTGCACTTACGGTACACACCCCCTTTCTTTGGCCGTGTATGTTACTTCTCTGAATTACAAGGTCTCCTCATAATAAATGTAAGCGTCAATGCTAATGGTAGTTTCCACCAGAATAGGTAGAGAAAGTTTAACATTTAATCAAGGTCCTAATTTTAGACTTTAATTGTGCGTGCTCTTCTTTAAGCGAGCTCCCCCACCTCTCCCATCTTCTCTCCTTCCTGTTCTCATTTGTTCCCCTAATGTCACACGATTTCATTTTAATACCTGATTAGCCATTCATCAAATAATGAAGCCCTCGACAAAGTGATTACAGTATATAGGAGGGCCTAACAGAGGGACAGACTCATACAGAGGGGAATCTTTGATTATTATCAAAGCCCCTCAGGGGTGGAAAGAAAACTCAAAAGGTACGAGTTCAGGACGCTGATTTGTTTTAAAATTTCAAATGTTATTCTTCAAATGTGCAGTGTATATGCAAATGATTTTTGATATGACAATTGATATAATATATTATTTTAAAGTTGAACATTTTTAGCTGCATGTAGCCGCAAACAAAATTGTACAATAAAGAAAAAGGATTTTCAGAGATTCCAGCAGATTGCACTTAAATGCAATACAGTTGCAGAGTGGAAGGAGCTATTTCTAGCTAGTTTTGTAAAAAAGTCCTATTCATTTTTCCATAGACAACATAAAGAAGTTTAATAACTGCATTGGAAAATATCTGGTTCTTTTATAAAAAAGACAAGAGGTACAAACTTGTGTACATAAAACCTTCAAGGAAGAAGTTTACTTCCAACTCCCAAGGTGCATTTTGGCAACAAAAAAAACCGAGGTTGTGTGACCGAGGCTCATGGGTAATGTAGTATTGGGTAATCATGGGTAATGTAGTATTTAAACTTCAACAACGTCTAACATGCATTCTATTTATATTTATCCGAGAGAGTCCTGTGTTGCAGATAGCAACAATTTTTATACAGCTCAGCCTTTCAAAGCATGTAGGAAAAATGTGAAACATCCTATCTAATGCCAGTGTCTGGTTTACTGTCTACTGTAGAAACATGGCAGTTCACTGCAATATCCGTCATCAACTGTCATACCTCCTCTTTTCCCAGTGTGGTACGGTCTCATGAGGATCTGCAGGGCAGCGGGGTTGGTCATACTGGTCAACAGCTGGGCAAGGTTTGGTTCTGGTAGCAGACCTTTCCTATTACTCAGAATCTGGAGAACAAAAAATTGCACAGACATACACAAGTTTGAGAAAGAAAAGTGAGATTGTGTGTGTGTGTGCGCACAGTATGTGTTTTGATCTTGTCATTATAAGTCCCTGATGGCTATAGTAATCATTACACTAGTTTACATCATCGCGATATGTCTGCAATGTCAGCAGAGGGGAATCTATGCAGGAGACAAAAGAAA
>NW_023339674.1:7034606-7041071 GCF_004916995.1 Morone saxatilis | reverse complement strand
TTGAGAAACAGGAGCGGGAGGAGGAAATGGAGATGTGTGAAAATAAATGTGAAAAACAAGGCAGACGAAGAGTTGGAAGGGAAAAGTAGAGGCCACCTTTCAGACACACTAATTCATAAGTTCTCTGCCAATTTTACATGTCGACATGTTTAGAGAAAACCTTGGGACATTTTTTCTGTAAACGTTGTGGCAATCTGCTGCAATCGTGCAATCTTAAAGTCTGAATAATAGAAACCACACTGTTGGTACAAACAACAGACTCTTGACGTGACATTTTAGTATACGATGTGCAAACCGAGAGAAAAGCAAGTGAGACTTTAAAGCCTCTAAAAGCATGGATTAAAACTATTTCTAGTAAAAGAAAATAAAAAAACATTGTTATTATAAAGTATTTTTTGAGTGTAACAACAGACCATAAGTGCTGTGTGTGTGGTTGGATCAGAATTGATTGACAGTGGCCTGGCAACATAAGCAAACAACCCGACAACTGTCATCCGATTTTTATTAAAATATTGCTGAAAGAGAAAAACACCCTGAAATATCTAATGTGAAATAACAAAACTGTTTGGGATAAAACTGCGTTTATGGAGGATGCCCAGGTTCATGATAGAAAATCAGTTTTCAGGACCTTTAAATAACTTTGTGAAACCAAATTATATAAGACTGGTAAACCCAGAAATTGATTGATTCCAAATATGAGAGGGGATATAGACTCTAGTCTAAGGGAGGAAGACCAGCTCATTTCAGCATTAGACCAGTTTCCACTCTTACAGATGCAATGTAACAAATATAGCTCGGAAGTGTCTTTCTTCTAAGTCAAATATTCTGTTTGAAATTGATCTCTGTGATCAAGATGCAGCATTTTAGGCTTTGATCCTGTCTTTTGTGTTTGACTTCAACACCGTGTACAAACACATCATGTGTAAGAATGTTTGTAGTCTTGCAGGTACTTTTAAGGCAAAGTTATGGTTTCTATTCACTTTCTTTTCATTTTTTAAAAGATTTTCTTTTGCCAGTTTTATTAGACAGATGATAGTACTGGGACAGACAGTGAGGAGCAGGTATGATAAAGGTCCCCTGACTGAACTGAGGTCAGTATAAGGTTTGCGTCTTAACTATTTTAAAAGGACCAGTGTGTAGAATTTAGTGTATTGCAGATTGCAACTGAACACCACTCACGTCTTGTAGCTCAACCTCCACCTGTCAGCCTACAGTATATGTTTAGCATGGCTCACTTGTTTCAGCCTGCTGTTTTGGTGTTACACAGGTTTTAGTTCCTCTGTGTAATGTTGTTGTAGCTGTGTGTTCTATTTAATTTTGTTCTTAACACACAAGAACTGGAGGTTTTACTCTGTGTTTCCCCTGTTAATACCATGGCTTACATTTCATTTGACATGAGCTGGATTTTCCTGGTACTAAACATATCTCTGCTGACTTGCTTTTAATCGGAAAACATACTCTAAGGCTCATTCTCAAATAAGAATTCAATCACCCATTACGCTGCAAAATTTAATTCAACAGACTTAAATGAAATCCTATCGAATTAGACTGCGTCAAATCGAATGGAGCAGCCCTTGTAGATCTTCCTTAGCACTGACAGTGTGGCGGCAGTACTCGCTGGCTGGCCTAAAGACACGGCTATTTAAAACAACATTAACAGGATGGTGATATTTCCTCTTCGTCTGCCCCTGAGCTACCGCATGACTCTAGCTCAAGTCAACCTTGTTTCCTCCCTGTCACATCCTGAAGAGAGAGCATTACTGATGGGGATGGAGCAGGTCTGACTCCAGCCTGTCAGCAAGGAAGAGGAGAAGTCGGGTGCGCACATACAGTATGTGTGTTTGTGTTACGGCAAGGAAAATTGGTGTGTGTGTGTGTCAGTGCTGAACAAGGCCAGTCGTAGCTGACAGCGTCTTTCAAGGGAAGAGAGAGAGGAGGAGGACAGGAGGAGGAGGACAGGAGGAGGAGGAGGAGGAGGAGGAGAGCTCTCTCTTTTCTTTCTGCTGGAGAAAATGTCATCATGCATCAGTCTGTTTGGCTACTGGCACAAAATCCAGCCACACTCCCACGCACTAACACACACATACAGACACACGCACACACACACACCCGACAGGGAAGTAAGGAAGCCGCGAAGAAGGGAAGGCGAGAAGTATCACGTAAGGAGAAGGGATAGAGGGAGAAGAAAGGAGGAGGGAGGAGGAGGCCATCTGGTCCTCAGCGTTCACACTCAAATTCACTAACTGGAGAAATGAGAGAATTGCCTCAGAGGAGGATTGTAGCCAGGAGAAGGTCTTGATCTCTTTTCTGAAGGTCTGATGTTTCTTTTACCAGCTGCTCATATTCATTGCAATAATCTTAAAAAGGAGCCTTGGGGTACTAATGTTAACTCCTCACAGGCTCAACATGTCTCTCCACCTCTTCCTTCTCCCTTCTTTTCTGGTCTCTTTGTCAACCAATACCCCCCTTTTCTTTCACTCTGTTTATGTCTGCCTTCCCTCCTCACGTCTGCCTTATCTTCCTCAGCTAATTTATTCAGAGACACATTTTTCTCTCAATGTCTTTTCATCGTGTTCGCTGCAATTCAGGCCTGGTGACCGTTACCGCTCTGCTTTTCAACCTGTAATTTTCCAACCATCCATCTAAAGGCTACAATCTCTTTACATGCCCCTGATAATTCTTGCTCTGAGAATAACGTAAAAAGTGGTAGTGTAGAAGTTTAAAATTTAAGAATATAGAATAAATTATAGCGCCCTTACAGGGCTCATGCAAGTGTTGGTCAATGTAAACTTGAAAGATTGTGTTTTTCGGTGTTGCAGACAGGGTCTTTCGAAATTACAAACAGACTTTTAATTGGGGCCCTCCATACGCTCAATTAGTGAAATCTAAAATATTTATCATCAGATGAGAGTACAATAGCAAGCTGTAATGGTTTTCCATGGCCTATGGGTAACTCATAATGAACCATAAACCTGCAATTCATGTGAAAATATATTAAAGATTTCCTTGTGATGGGAGCAACATTGTTTTATTTTGTGCCTATAGGCTGTTACTACTAAATTACTACTGATATTGCGAATGAGCGCCATAATTAACATTGGATTATAACAGTTTACTGGTAAAGCTGTGTTAAAACAAATGGGAAAACCTACTTAATGTACACGTGGCTCACACACTGTACATTAAATAGACAGTAGCGAGATTACACTGATTACATGACCTTCCTTTGCATTCACAATATGAGCATATCAGCATTCATACATATTACAAATATAAAAATATATTTTTTAAATTGAGTTTCTGTGAATAACATGACAAACTTTTTTTTATACCATTTTACCTACTACCAAGAGAACCAGCATTTACCAGTTGATTGGTATATCAATCAACATCATCAATATCAACACTGAAAATACTGCACATTCACTAGTTTCTCTCCCAACTACCACTACTCTTCTCTACAGACACACTCTGAGGGAAAGACATGAGTCGCAGAGAGACAGAGGCAGACAACCCCATTTTTTTAAGTGCAGATTCCACAAAAACAAACATCTAATATTCTGGACCTGTATAGACACACATAGACACACACACACACACACACAGAAACTTGTCAGTACTCTGATTTTGATTGCAAAAGCATTGAGACCCAGCTTGAAATGCTTGCACACTTTTGTATCTAAATTTTCTACCTGTAAGTACAAAAATACATATAAATCCATGTACCCAGGAAGATTAACAAGTACTGTTCAAATTCCACAAGTGATTGGAACTTGCATTTACATTTACATAAGTCTAAGTCTGTTGGTGTGTATCTATGTAAATGTCTGTGTGTGTGTATGTATGAGTGTCATACTGTGTCGCGGGCTGTGAGTTTGGTTTATTTCAGGCTGCAGGAGACAGTGGAAGAGTCCAATCAGTCTATAGAACTATAATTATCATGTCAGTGTCTCTCTGCTACCACAGCACTGTGTAGGAGGGATACCATAGCTACAAAGACTTTTTCAACCAGAGACTGTTCAAGCATGTGTACCATGTCAAACCTCAGCATATATGAACGCTGGATGTGCAATAACCAGTTGGCACTGGCTTCACAATTAGATGTAGCTGTGGGCATGTCTGCCTGTTTGTGTGCTTATATGTAAGTGGGGGAAGTCTGATGTTTTGGCACAACAGTGTGTGGACTTCCATATCCAAGGAAATGTTTCTGTGGAGAATTTAGTTTCCAAATTCTAAAAGAAGTTTCTAAAAAGTTTTTTAAAATGTATGTCTTTTTTTTTTTCTCCATCTCCATACTCAAATTTGGATCTACTAAATGCAGATACTTCTTTCAAATGTTATTTTGAAATGTACTAACAGCAAGCTATCATGGCTGTGCATTTACTGCATTAACAGCTACCAGCTCCATGGGAAGCTCTTCAGGTAGGTTTGCGTATAATAAGCTCTTTACACATATGCAGTGAAGTCTGCAAGCTGCTATACTCACACAGGACAAACTCTACTCAAAGTAACAATGCAACCCTTCCAAGGTGTAATTAAGTCATGTTGCCTTGCACTGTTTCTGATGTTACACTGCTCACCAGAAAATGTTGCTATAATTGTGCGCTCACTTCTGTTTATATACTATTTTCACAAACCCCACCAGCACCACCCCCCTCCAGGCTTTACACCTAAAACCTGTAAGGGAAGTTATCATCACTTTGGCTGACTGAACTACAACACAGACAGTGTGTAGATTTTTAGCAAGTAGGTGTGAATATCTGAACTTTATACGAAGATTCCCTTTCATGACATAAAATAAGAAGGTTCAATGTATTTAGCAACATTTACCAGGCTCTGCAACTGTGTACACGCTAGGGCCACATACAAAAACTATAAAATAATAATTGTGCTTTGGAGTCCTTATTTAGAAAACAACTATAAAAGTTGGATGAATGATTTGCTTGGTTTATTTTAGCTGTTTGTACTGGTTGTTCAGTGGGTGGGCGACATCATGGGAGATTTTCTTGGCCTTGCTGATGGTTCTATGGATGCAAGCTGTGTTTTGGCATGTATTACAACAGACCTTATTTGCCATGTTGGATATTTTACTTATGTTTTACTTCTATTAGGAAATTAGACTCTGAAAGTGAAAAATGACAAGAGAAGGTTATCCCTTCTTGCGTCGTAAGACTCTTTAACAAAACTTAACAATGAGGAGAGCCCACTTGAGGACCCCAAAGACATAGTTGCACTCTAACATTTAGATTTAAACTGTGTTTACCTGGTGATTCTGTAGATTTGTGAAGAAACAAACAGATATTCTCTGAGATGACCATTTGTGGATTAGCAAGTCTTTTGACAACTAAACCCGGGATTCCACAAAAATGTCCCAACAGCCTGTAACAACATTAATGGTGTGTATTGGATATATGCAGTATGTGTGGGTACAGTCTGTGCCTTTAATATGAGGGTTTGTGCTGCTCTTGCGTGCATCATACTCACCATACCCTGGGCGGCGATGAGTGCAGCCAGGGTGCTTCTCCCTGAGGTGCCGGGGGTACAGAGTGACAGACGGACCTCCTGTCCTCCTACCAGTGTTCGGTCCATCTCTATCAGTACAGCCTCCGCCTGCTCTGCACTCTCGTACTCTACCACACCGAAGCCTCGGACTGGGCTGCCCTCATCCTGAGCAAGCTGGAAGAGAGACAAAAGAAATAAGGATTCAATTACGAATCTTACTTTTTAATTAAGGATACAGCTTTTTAATATTGTACATAGATATGTGTTTAAAACATGCATATTTTGAGCTTAAATTTGAAACGAAACATATAAATTGTGTGACAAGTCATCAGTAAACAGATCAATAAAGAGTCACTATACCACACACATTTTACTAACATTACCTCTGTTTGGTCATTTGTCAGACATTTTATCACAAAGTGAAGTAATTGGTATTGATTATACTCTCAACCCCTCACATATATACACAATGAACTGTGGTCCTTTTGTGCTTCAGGGCAAAGAAAACTTCACTTATTGACCATTTGATTAAACCAGTAACATTATTTTTACTTCTGCAGCCGCAGCTTTGCTCCAAGAAAAGTTTAATAAAACCTCTATTGTTTTATAGCTTCATTTTCATCTTTACCTCTGTGAGATCTGTAGTTTGAGGAGACTTACTGGGGCACAGAATAATCTCATTATTACTTGGGTTACATTCATATAATTATTATGGTTATGTACACAAGCCGATTGATCCCCTGTTCAAGTGCCTTATTAAAATGAGCGGATGTTGGTTGCTTCCTCTCTTTGATTTGCTATTCCAGTTAGATCACAGGACATATTCAAAACTACTTAATAATGGTTAAAATATGGTTCACTAAACCATTCCAGGCATCTGTCATCAGCTCTACCAACTTGTTACTTCTCTTTTGATCATTTTGAAAAACAACTATACCCTGTTATTAGATAGATAGATAGATA
>NW_023339674.1:7031641-7034506 GCF_004916995.1 Morone saxatilis | reverse complement strand
TATTATATATTAGGGTTAGGGTTAACATATTAGCATTGTCTCTTCACAAAAAAAGGTCCTGGGTTTGAATCTTCTAGCTGGGGGGGTTTCTATAAGAAGTACTCGTGTTTTTCTTTTGTCTGCTTGGCTTTTGGTTACCTGCCATAATCTAAGAATGTGTGCATTAAATGAACTGGAATCTCTAAACTGCCACTGGGAGTGAATAGGATTGTAAATGTGTTTGTGCGTCAGTACTGCAATAGGCTGCTGATCTGTCCAGTATACTGGATAGGATCCGCAACCATGAACAGGATAAGCAGGTACCAGGGCTTTAACAATGTATTTGTGCTGTGACAGTATGGAGGTCATGGTCCGGTGCTACACGTCGAAAAGAAAAGTATCTTTATCACAGTACAAAACTTGCACTGAACCCTGATATAAACCGAACCATGTATTCCGTGTCGTGCTACAGTAGCTCATCTGTTGGTATCAGAAGACCTTGGACACAATATTCTGTATGCTCAGACCACAAAGATTTTGTCTATCACCTTACCAAACCAAATTGGACCCTTGTCCAAAGTCGCTCAAATCCTCGCACTGCTCGTTATTCCTGCTTCTAATGCATCATCTTTGAGGACAAAACGTTCACTTGCTGCCTAATATATCCCACCCACTGACAGGTGGCATGATAACAAATAATCAGTGTTATTCACTTCACCTGTCAGTGGTTATAATGCTACGGCTGATCATATCAGCATACAGCAATGCCAGTTGAGCCATCTGTTGCCAGCAGTGAAGAAACAAGAACTCAAAATACAACATGAACCACTGAAGCCTCTGTTAGATTGTTGAATATTGACAAAAAACCTTACTTCTGATTAACTAACAATAAAACCTAGTGCTCATTTTCTCCATTCAGACTTCACCAGTTATCTGCAGGAATGAAAAACCAATACACCACCAGAGGCATTATCACCAAGAACTGTTTTAATGGAGAAAATGAGTGTTTTT
Source organism: Morone saxatilis (assembly GCF_004916995.1). Taxonomy (NCBI): domain Eukaryota; kingdom Metazoa; phylum Chordata; class Actinopteri; family Moronidae; genus Morone; species Morone saxatilis. Next base: position 7,033,516 of record NW_023339674.1, on the reverse strand, counting down.
TTCTTCAATATGCAAGAGGAAATGTACTCACTGATGAATGTAATCATCTAATAAGAGCTGCATGCGGCTTAATAGAACCCCTCTTTTTCCCCCTCACCAGAGAGGGCAAAATGCCTGGAAACATTACTTTAATTTATTCTATCTTTTAATAAATCACCAGGGCAAGCAAAGGAGGTCCCTGCAACAGCCTCTTTTCTATTTCTGCATCAAGTTCATGGCTCTATCTAGGAATAGTGATATAATTTATCCAGAAAGCTATAAAAAATATATTTGGATTCAATGGTCAAAATGCAATCTCCTCCAGAACAGGCTATCTATGTAGCCGAAGTTACCATGGTGATGTCAGACTGTAAAACCAGTAAATTTGCTAGCTCATTGCTAATTCAGTCCTATTGTTTTATGAGACTTTTGCTAACAAATGTATTTATCAAAGTCAAGACACCAACAGGAGCATACAGAGAAGATCAAAGTTACAAATGTGACTTTGAACAAGAACCTGTACACTTTCACTTTCAAGTGTGTGTGTGTGTGCGTGTGTGTGTGTGTGTGAGACAGATAACTGTGTGTTGTGAGGTAAAAGAGCTTGTCACAGCTCCTTTTGTCAAAAAATATAGATAAAAAAATTACATGATGTAAGAGATACATCCTCTTCCTGCACTGCTCTAGGGAGGGACCGTCCACACACACACACACACACTACTTGTTTCTGTATGTGCGGAGAAGTAACAAAATTTGCGACTGATTTAAACCAAATCTCCTGCTTCCAGTTTAATGGCCACATCCAGTGAAACGTCTGGTCTTTTTCCAAAATGGAAAATGCCACATTTTCTTTATGGTTACTGGTCAATAAATGGATCTCTCCAGGCCAAACGGTACTGCTGACCAGTAACATTACTTCTTAAGAAGATAGACGTTTCAGTCATTTCCAGTGAGTGAGAAGCAGCTAAATAATGCAGGCACGCTAATAGCTTAAAGCTAATGGATAATATTCAATAAAGACAATGGCTAAAAGCTAAAAGCTTATGGTTAAAACACATCACTTGACCTATTGTTGGTTGTGGCTGAATTAAAATACTGAAATATACATGATAAGTACTTGACACAGATGTGTGCACTGTTAAGTATATATGTTTAAGTATCTGGTGCAGATATCACATGTACATGAGCAATTTTGATTTATTTGTCATTCTTACATATGTTTTTTTTGTACGTTACTTTTGAAGTTATAGTGATTAATTGTAGATTCTGTTGAAGAATATCTAGCATATCAAGTTGAATATGTTATGAATATGTATAGTTCAAGTTGAAAAATAAGAGATCTTTATCAAAAAATGCTTGTTATGTATCTATCTGAAAAAAATAAGACGGCCAACATTCGTTCAGATATCAGTCTTTTTAAACTCTCAGCAGTACCCTAACCCTATTTTACGACACAATCAAGTGGCCAGATGAAATAAGTCCAACCAGTAAGCTGGAGGAGTTCTTTTTACTTGTTTCTATTGCAGTCCACCGAGTCTGAAAAGAGATATTGTTCTCAAAATGCCTACTTTACATAGTCTGAATATACCTTGCAAGATCCAGACCAGACTTAGACCTAAGCACTCTGCCTGAAATAACCTGATGCTCCATAAGAACAACAGGAAGGGCCAAAATATTTAATAAAGCTCTTAATGTGCCCACATAAAGCCTCATCAAAGATCATATAATCACACTTATGTGCAATACAATCATAGCGGATGTTCTTGATGTAAAAACGGACAGATTATGAAACAGTGGGAGACAAATGTATTTGTACTTTCTCAGCCTGAACACTGATGCCTGCTACCATCAGTGCTCAATCAAGTGGCCCTCCACTCCACTCCCCCCCCCCCTTCC
>NW_023339674.1:7015043-7031598 GCF_004916995.1 Morone saxatilis | reverse complement strand
GAACAGAGGATGGATGGAGGGAGGGAACGAGGGAGGAAAATAGATGTATGTGTGGAGGAGTAGGTCGATAGGCTATTATCATCAGCATACATTAAGAAAATTGTATGGAAATGACCTGAACCACTCCACCTCTTGAGAGGTGAAAAGATGGAAGGGGGGGTGGAGAGAAAAAGAGAGAGAAGGAGGGAATGAGGAAGAGAAAAACGTCAGTGATTGATTTAAGTGAGGGAGGCTGACGGAGGATATGAGCCAGAAAAGACAGTAGGGAAAAACATAAAAACTTGCTCATCATTACTTTTGTGTGCACATAACAAGTAAAACTGTAGTAGAAGTGGGTAAATTGCGAAACATACATTATATATTAAATTGGATTCAAATTGGATTGTGTGCAAATGTTATTCAAACTATCATCAACTATGTGTGTGTGTGTGCATGCGTGACTAATGATGTGAACTGACTGAGTGAGCCTCTCTCTACTCAAATTGTTCTCCAACTACACTCACACTATATAAAATATTCAATCATTACTCAGATCTGCACACAATTATGTAAATGTAAAGAAGGCATGTGCCTACTGTATGTGAGCCTTGTATATGCCAGCTGTTGTTTGGTTCTCTGTTGTAGTATCCTCTAAAAGAAACGTAAAGAATGCATTTTTGCTGTTGTCCAGGTACAAACAAGTAGCTGCCGAACAGAGTAAACATGTAAAATTCACTGTAACCACAAAGTAGCCTTGACATTATTAATATGGTTTGAGGATGTCAGTGCATGGCAGCTGATATAGGCAGCAGCGTGCAGTCTCCTGAACACAAGCTTTTTCTTTTTCTAAATTGGAAGCCTTTTAAAGTCAGGGAAATCTTTTACTTATTTTTGTAATGTATGGCAGTTGCTCTACCTTGTCCTCAAGGTATAATTTAGAAAAATGAAAGAGAAATTAACTGCATAAATTTGGTACTTTATCCTTTCTCCTGTAATTTATCCTTGATGTAAATCAAAAATAGATTGGCCCAGAAGAAAATCCCTGCATGCCATGTAATTAGATCAGTCTAATTAATAGAACACGTTTTTCATGCTTTTGGTCAACAGGTAGAAAAGTTGGAGTAATAGACTAAACTAACCCACTGCACCATAAGGTTCATGGCATGATGTGTAAATTGCAGCAGGTTTTTCTGTCATGATGGATGCGGTTAACATCTAAAGTCTTTGGGTACAATTATGTCATACTGTGGTCTCCAATAAAGCATATAATATACATCAACATCTGTGATCACTCTATATTATTGTTCACATGACGGATATCATTAGCCCACTGCACTCCGTCACAATAGGTTTAGACAGGACTGATTGATGTGTAATTGGCTTGTGTGTACTGAAGTTGATTAATGAGGCAATTGTGCAAACTTTATTCAGCTCAGTTCTTTCTAACATCCCACATAAATGAACTATATTAGCCTTTATTTTAGGCCTTCACTGTTCAGACTGCTGAATGTCAGATATTGGTACTGTACATGAGAGAAAGAGGTTTAGGACATACACGCAAAGTAAAAAATGGAACTTGTATGTGTAATGTTATATCATTATTCTTTGGTGTGCTGGTATTTTGAATCATACCCTCTTGACATGTACTGAACCATTACTTACCATCCCTGGTTTTGACAACATAATCAAACATCTCTGCCAAATGAGTCAAGTCAAAGTGCAGTGGTACTCAAGGGGTAGCTTGAATATTAGCATAATTAACAGCAGCTTTCTTGTACAGTATGACAGACTGCCATAGAAACTCATTTCATTAAGATATAAAAGCCGATGTCCAAAGTGTTCAAGGAGTTTGCAGTTCGAGGATCAAATCACAAGACGTGTGTTGTTCATGCCGATGTAAAGATGAAGGTAAATTCCAGAAAATATTCTTGATGATAAATACCAACTTAGACAGATTGGTTGGTAGTTCTTTACCTACCTTTTATTTTACCTATGTGAGTAACTTGATTTGATGTGTTCAACTTTATGCATTTTTGCACCCGAAGACACCATATTTATAGAAGTCCCTTGGCTGACATTAGGAATTATTAACATCAGCAAGTGTAATTTTGGGCTTTTTTTTAATTATTTTTTTTAATTGATAGTGACAGCTGAAGATAGACAGAAAAGGGGGGCAGAGAGAAGGGATGACACGCAGCAAAGCTCTATCAATAGAGCTAACCGGGCACCCCAGCAAGTGTAATTGGTTCAACAGCAGAAATATAAGTGAGGATATTTTACTGAAATCACAAAGGGCAGACGGATGTTTAATCAAAGACAAAGGGCGCTATGTGCCATGCTGAATTTTATCAGCATAAAGACATACACACACATAAAGACATCAGAAGTTTGCCAGGAAAAAACAATCAATGGGGTCAATATTCTTTGATGTCGCAGCTCGTTTTTACAGGTATTGACTGCAACAATGGAAACTTCATAATAAATGGTATTTTCCCAAATGCATTAGCCACAGTATGTCTCTGTATGTGTATGTATGTGTGTGAGTGCAGAAACCAAAGATGCTAAGCTAGCTATCAGTGTGTCTGACAGCTCTTGACCCTGAGTCGCGGTCCCCAGCCAAGAGATGCTGACTGAGGCACTGGTGGGTCAAAGACTGTGTGGAACACCCCTGTGTGTGTGTAAGTCTGACAGAGTTTAAACGGCCACATCAACTGTCTTAACTGAGTGATGAGGTCACGACAGCCCTGTCACAGCTGTCTGTAAAGAAAGGTACATGACCTGTCACAGTGACAAGTTTAACTGTAAAGATCTGTATGAAGAGAGCTGGATGAGTGGAGTGTGTCTCTGTGTATGTGAAAGTGAGGGAGAGACTAAAGAGAGAGAGATAAAACAATCAAGCACACGTTCGTTTTAGGTTTCAATCTCAGGGCAATCTCACATGAAACAATTCTACTGAAATCCAACAAACAAATGTTTGTGGAGCTTTTTCATTATCTTTCTAACATGACACCTATCTTAGAGTTATTCTTTCCTCGAATAAAACTTGAAAAACAGAGCAACTTTCACTAAAGGGGGGCAATAACTGTGTCAAGCATCTAAAGATTGTACTTGGAAAGACTTTAATTAGCTCTGCAACAATCATTGTTGATGATTGTGAGGAACGTTTTTTTCAGAGTAAATTACATTACATATTCAAAATTTGCTTTTTTCTGTTGCTTCTGAATAAAACAAGGTGACTACCAAGATTTTCTGACAGCAAAATAAAACTCATTATGTTCCTCTAACAGGGAGGTTTATCAATCTTTGTATCTATCCCTATTGATTATTATCTGTTTTGCAATTCTATCCACTTAAAATTCAGTTGTGGAGGAAGTACTCCGTTTATTAAAAAGTACTAATACCACACTGTAAAAAAACTCTGTTAGAAGTAAAAGTCCTGCATTGAGTAGTAAATTTGGTGCTGTTTCCAGTAACCAGTGTTCATTCAGCCTGGCTCAGCTCCACCCACGCTCCACATCTTTGCCCATTTTTGGATGAGCCAGGAGCCGGGGAATCATGACTGCCAAGATTGCGACCACACTGAGCTTTACAGTGGCTCTTCAGCAACATATGGGTGATGCCATGGAGACTATGTCCATATTTTATTATACAGTCTATGGTTTTCACTTAAAGTAGCTTTCTAGTAGGAATGCACATTGAATCGAAATATTATCCAAATCGCAATATGGCCAAGTGTAATATCCAAATCGCAGGAGCTGCAATTTTTGATCAAGCTAAAATGTGTGACAAAACAGCTATTATAATGAAGTACTATAGTGCTACAGAGATGCCCTGGCCTACAAAATCTTATTCCCCAGATATAAGAAAAGATTTTAATATTTTTTTTCTGTGAAAATTTAATTTGTGATGTAAAAATGATTATTTAATAATTCTAAATGTTTGATGCAACATTGTTTATATGTAACATGGCCAGATACATGTGTATTGTTCTTGTCTGTGTAATATGTGACCATAATCTGTTGCACTAACTGTGGCGACTAGCAAAGTAGGAGGGGTGTTTTCTACTGTCTGCGTCCTCTTTGTCATTGTACTACTTGGACAACCTTATTGAGCCAGACAAGAGTAATCATATCTGCTAGATCTGCCATTAATTTGCCCTGTGGCCTGTAAAGAGTGGAACCTAACCCTCTGTAACATCCATCCATCCTTATGTTCCTCCTCTGTGAAGCCTCTCCATCCTATTACAGATATATCACAGACCAAATTTGTTCTTTTTTAAAGTAAATGTGTTAAATTGCTCTCAGTCATTATTATTACATTTACAGTTGCAAATATGCCAACAATCGTCTTACTGTGACTGACAGTCTACTTCCCTTCACTATTTCACTTCAGCTCTCCCTCTCTCCCCATCTCCCTCCCTCCCTCTATTAGCCCTGACACTGTCAGCCCTCTCCTCCCTCACTCCATCCTCTCTCTAATAAGTCTGGCATTCTCAGCATCACCCTCCCTCCTCTCTTCTTCCCATCCCTCCCTACTGTCTCCATCCTGCTATCCTTCCCTCTAATATGGTTGACATTCGCTACCCTGTCCTCTCTCCATCTCTCCTGGCTGATTCAAGCTTAAGTGCTGCCTGGAGGGCCCATTCGTGGGTAGCAGAATTATAGAGCTGAAGGCCAAGGCCACAGGTTAAGTGCACTCTGAACATAGGAAAAGTGACAAGAGGGCCAAGTTCTACCAATGTGCACAAGGAGGAAGACAGACTGCAGTTGACAACAGTAAGACACATCAGGTAATGATCTAAGACAAATGGAGACAAACAAAGAAGACCAACCTCTTTTTAAGTATCATAACTGTTTATATGGTGAGCATCTTAATCACCTAGGCCTCCAGGATGCCCAAATATATTTAACTTTATGGTGGAAAATGTGAAACCAGACAGGCTGCACTAACCATAGGTGGGTATGTGCCTTAAAACACAACACAAATAATAAAAACACGGTGCACTGGGAGCAATGCTTTTCACACAATGTATTGTACATTCTTGCATTGAAATCAAGTGTATCCCCAGTAGTATCACGCTCGACTAACTGACAAACTTGTACGGTGTCTGCAAACGAAACATCAGCCACTTTGCTTCAAATGAATGCCACAACAGCTCTGTCATGTTTGCTCTCAGGCAGAAATAGTGCAAATGTTAATTTATGTATAATTATATATTTTAAATGAAGATTGTAAATAAAGTTGATACATTTCAATTATGTTTTGAAAGGTTAAATGTACCAAAGTGCAGGAAGTAAAGCTAAGCTGGGTAATATAGTGATATTCTGCTGTTACAGTTCAGTGGCATATTATTCTGAACTGTGAAATGCCCATATTGTAGCTAATATACTAAAGCCCATATATTGGTAAAAAATCTGACAATAATATATAGGAAAATATTTACTCTTTTATATAAGAATCCCTTAAATTTGGTAACCAAAGATTGTGGGGGAGCCACAGTAGCTCACGTGGGAGAGCACGGGCCACATGTACAAAAGCATAATAAACAAGATGTGATGAATGTATGACCTTGCATTACATGCATTATAAGTGCAAGTGCAGTGGGGCCTTTCTATAGCTAGCGGCCTATATGGACTGAAGCAGCAGCCATAGTTAGTAAAATAATAGTGACTATTCGTTTGAATGCTACCATGTATGTTTTTACATCCGTGTATGTTGTTTCTGCATCATATTCATTGGTGTACAAGCTTTCATAAGCTTTTCCTTTAAGCATTCTAGTGCTTGCGTGCTGAGTGCAGTAATACTCACACACAAGCAAGCACATACTGTAAGGTACATAAAAAACGCTGAACTATAGGTCAACGCCTGCTGGCTCTGCAACAGCGAGGCAACATGAGCTAAACACCCACAAAGCATCACTGGACCGGGATGATGTGGGTGTATTGATTTTTATGTGGGAGTGGGGCAGAGGGGTGGAGCTAAAACTGGAAATGCAGTAGATGACAGATACCCATTGAGTGATGTCTAAATGGGCATGTGGGGGTGGAGTGGATGTAATGGGGCAGGGTGGTGGTGTATATACAGCTGAACTGAGCAAGTATAAAAAAAAAAACAGAGTGGGAGGGAGGGAGGTGAAGGGTGGGGCTGGTGTCACAGCAGCCACACCTCACCATGGAAACAGTTGCTTGGTGATACAGCGAGGTTGGCCGATAGGGACGCGGATCTCTGCATTTTATATTATCACTTCTCACCTGGTGGTGTTCGATTAATATAGTTGTGTGTGTGTGCGGAAGGAGGACACCATTTCAAAGTGAGTGTGTCATAGATATTATGAAGAACAGATCCTTCAGGAGTTTGTGTGACATTATCAATGAAAAACATTTTCTTTACAGCTGCAGCAACACTCCGAGGCTCTGGGAAAATGTGAAACAGAATTTGGGAACATTTATCTCAAACCTTAGTTTCACAGCACAGACATGTTCAGTGAGCCGTAACCTCTTGGATACACAGTTCTGCAGATCTGATCTCGCTCGTACGAGGTGTGAAAACTAAAAAGACCCTGTCACATTTTTGTTAGGCTGTTATTATACTTGCTAAATTGCCTGTCATATTTAGATGTCAGCGCTTTAAACATACCGTGAAACAGTATGAATTAATAACTTTCTGTACAGTATACCTAAGTTTGCAAAGAGCTACAGAATCCCTATGTCTCGACATCATTTCACATACACACTCACCTGGCAGAAGACAGGTTTGTAGGTTTCAGAGAAGAGCTGGGTCAGTTCTTCAGAGTCACAGAGGTCCAGCGGCAGCCGGTTCACACACAGACACTTGGAGTGCAGGTTCTCCTCTTGGCTCAGCTGGTTGACGTCCATCCACTGCACCATCAATGAGCGATCACCCTGCGCAATAATAGAGTGTGATACAGAATCTGATTTTTAAAACCCTAAACTGGCTCCACACTCCTATGCTAGACAAGTACCCTCCGCATAAACTCTGCATTTATTAAAAAATAAATATTTGTAAATATGGATTTACTTGATATTGTATATTCACCCTCTTGGCTCTAAAGTGCTGTTTTGAGAGTGTGTCAGCTCTCGAGCTGCCCTTCCATCTACAGTTTTTGTTTCCCCACTCGAGCTGATCACAAAGGCAAGGTCAGACAAAATGTTGTATAATCTAAAGTAAACTTATTTTGGTTCATTAAAATTAGATGTGGAGTTTTTTGTTTAGCATTTCTTCCCAGAGACATTGATTATGTTTACACTGCAATTTTATATTTCATACTCAGGAGATAAACTGAAACTAAACTCGACCAGCCGAACCTGTATGTTTTATAACTGAATTAAATCAGGCCAGCTGGTCGCAATTGTATTTTGATTTAATACATAAAAAGATATAAATATGTGTCCTGCTTTGTGTTGCCCTTTTGTCCAATTCAGTATAACCAAATCCTTTGTTCCATTCAGGTAATTAAAAATAAAATAGAACCAATTTAGGTCAAATTTAGGTTTAGCCCAGGTTTGACCCTGCATACTACATGCATCTTTTGTACGGATGCTATACTCATTAAAAAAGGGTTTAAAAAAACAGAAGCCCTTTGATAAACATCTCTCTATCTTATAGATCAATAACAACATTAAATAATAAAACTTTATCATATAATTTGATTATTGATTACTTTAACTCTTCTAACGTACCATCGGTCGGCCCAGCAGCTCAGAACGGGCCCGTGAAGCAGAGTCCTTCTTCATGTATTCAACAAACCCATATCCTTTGGAGTGACCGGTCAGCTCGCTGTACACCAGGAAGGAGCGCTCGATATTTCCATAGGCGCGTACCAGTTCCTCAAACTGCTGGGCGGTGAAGGTGTGGGGCAGGTTGGTGAGGCAGAGCAGGGAGTCGGTGGGCTGCAGGGTGACGTTGATCAAGCGTCCCCGGACAGTGCTGTGATGGAGGGAGCGGATGGCATCCTGAGCCTGGTCCCCGTTCAGCAAAGTCACAAAGGCTGGAGGAGGGGACATTATGGAGACAGCGACGAGAGGAAAAGACGGACAGACACAAAAACACAAAGAAAGAGATACACATAAATGGACGGAGACGTGTGAGAGACAAACACAAACATACATTTAAAGCGAACACTCAAAAACAGGCAGAAAGCAGTCCGTGGATAATGGAGAGGAGGACACACAGTCAGAAAACATGCAAAAAACAAGTCACATGAAAAGCAAAGAAAATAAAGACAGGCCGAATGTGGCAAAGTGACAAAAAATAAAAGAGAAAATTTGGGCATGAACAACCAAAATGACAGACAGACAGTCATAAAGACAGACAGACAGATACACAGAGAGAAAGACAACACATTAGCTAGGAAGCCAAAAGGAAGCCACTATGTAGGGGGAATCCACTGTGACACACACACACATACACACCGTATCTCATTTAAAACATGACGTGTGTGTGTGTGTGTGTGTGTGTGTGTGTGTGTGTGTAGGTGTGTAGTGTAGTGAAGTATGTTCTGCAAGTTATTGTTACTGTTATTCTCTATACAAGGTTACAATCCAGAGAAGCCTCAGTAAGACTTTACAATCTTTCTTGTGATATCTAGCTCAGTGATTTAAAAAAAATAACACCACAATGTGTAAAAGCCCATTAATAATCAAATGTAACTTCCAAGTAGATAATACTTTGTGACATCCCGTGAAAACAACTATGACTTCTGACCAGAGAAACAAATACATTAAAGTATATTATATTGTAATTCATTCCCATACATGCTGCTCAGAGTAAACTCAGTCCACGGCTCAGTGCCAGAGTCTCTTCCTCTCCTCTTGTGCCGTGTGCAGTCAGTTAGTAGGTGTGCCGTGCAGAGCATGTTTGACCTTCTCTCTCACTCTTTCTTACCGGATCTTTGGATTAAGACAATCCTATATCTTGTAAATATGTAAATAGTTTGTTTGACCTTCTGTCTCACTTTTCTCTAGAGTGTTTTCTTTAGAGTGTTTCTATTACCTTATATGTAAATTGTTTGTTTGAGTTTGTAAATATTTAAATGGTTAGTTTGAGCCTTTGTATATTTCTTTTACTTTGCTAGTTTTTTTGTTTTGCCTCAAATATACAATGTCCCTGTAGTGAGTTTGTGATTATTTGGCTAAACAATAATAATGTTAAGTGCAGTGATACATTTATCAATCAGAAATAAATAAAAACAAATGACTTAAAAAATAATGAAAACTGATTGTGGCCAACCACCTAGGGTGATTTAAATTTTATATTCTGATCATTTACATCAGCAGGCATTGCTGAAAAAGAGCATGTATTCAATTGCAAATAAAAAAAGAACTACAGCACCAACTGGCACCAAAAGCATGAACAGAATTAATTTGAATTGTACACATAAAACTATGCTACCATAGTAAACAAACAAACAAACAAATATACAAATAAAATGCTATTTGATATGAAGAAACAACTTCTGAGGTCCAATGTAACCATAAAAATAAAACAAAGTGCATTACTGATTCCTGGTACAATACCATAGAACAAGGTTGTCTAATCAAAGGGAAACAGGAAAGACTGGCTGTGTGATTTTTGGAGAGATCCATTAAAAGGCATTTTGAACAACTAAAGACAGCTGTGCCTTGCACTATGAGCTTTTGCCCTGCAGGAAAATATCACCGTGCCTCAGGACAATGCTGCCCCTGCAGTCATGCACCTGTATGAGAACACAAGCCAATGACTTTTATCAAAGCTCTAACCTCACCTGCTGTTATCCTGACCCTGAAGTCATGCACACATTGGTCTTGAAATAGTGTCTTCAGTGTATTTCAACACACATGTAATACTGAGATTATGCTGGTTATTGTTGTGAGTTTCAATCTACTGTAATTACTTCCTCCGTGCATCCACTATCTACTCTGTCATCAGTAGGGCTGCCCAATCTAGTCAAAATAGTATATGTATTATCATATTAAATATAATAGTATATTTATCCAAATACCTTGACATAATAAACAGCATACTGAAATAATCTGATGACGTTTCAAAATAGCTGTTTTTCAAATTTTTTTTTACCAAAATCATTAGTAACATGAAAGGCAGAGGCATTTTCTGAGTATTTTTACATATTAGTATCCTAATGTATCCCATTTTGGCATTCCCATAATGGTGCTCTATGTTTGAAGTCAAAGTGAAAGCCTGACAACTGGCAGCCTAGATGATAAGCGGAGTATCACTTGTAGCTCTTGTCTTCCATTACTGGTGACAAGATAGAGAAGCATAATCTGTTAAAATTCAGCATCATTCAGATAGCCAAAAAGCTTCACCCACAAATACTGAGAGAACTCTGTCTGTACTATCTGTATTTAAATGATACACACTGCAGTGGATATTCTATAGTTTTCCATAATGAGGTGGAAATTAACACATATTGCCAACTTCAAAAGGATATGTGATGGGTATAAAATGATTGTATGGGTCATTGTGAACATGTTAATGTTATGTTATTCCTTGTAACTGAAGTAAAGGTACAAGGTAAACTATACCCAAATTGTCACCCCTGGTGTGTTTTGTCTTTGGACCTCTAAAAAGGGCCCCCACCCTCGGGCCTCTGGCACCATTTTAAGCATTAATCAATGTAAAAAAAAATTGCACATTTGTTTGCTCCGATGTGGGCGAAATTAAGTATTTCCAAATAACAGGTCATTTACAGCCTATACTCCTCAATCTGCATAAATGCATGTGTTGCAATGTGTACATGTTGACATGACAACAGCTGCTAGAAACAGCAAGACAGAAAAGAAAATTAAAGTAAGGACATGAGATGATTTATACTCTTTGGCAACTGTTCCAGGCCTTAAATCACCACAAACACCTTAAAAAAAATTCAACGACAAAAGTTAACCTCACATAATGCCAAGTTCCATGTCTGACCCTGAGTGTACGACAAATAGCCAGGCCCCACAGGAAATGGAAAGTTGAATGCTGGAGTTTGGGTTCCAGGCCAATAAATCACTGAGTGATTGTTTGTTAAATTATTCAAATAAAAACATTGGCAGCTGGTGTCTCTGCCACTCATCAGAGGGAGCAAAGCAGCCAACAAAAAACAAAAAAACAAAGTGATTTTTGGTGCTAAAAAATGGTGCTTCAATCATATGCAGCGTAGACTATGATTACTCAGTTGAGGCTGGTTATATCTATGCAGCTTCCATTTTAAGACAACAGGTTCAGCGGCTTCACAACCTGAAAGCACAGTAAAAAGGTTTCAAAACATCAATAGAAACCTCTCTAACCACCCCTGAGTCATAATCCACTTTTTCATCGGTATTGCGTGTGTTCGGTGTGCTCCAAACAATCCTCCCTTTACCATAGCGTCATTTGCCATTTCAAACTGAGGTTCAGGGCTAAGATAAGGCAAAAGCTTCTTTTTGTATTGTATTTAGCTCTGTTGTGGAGAAAGTGTTTTGGAGCAAAACGAACACACACATCAGTGAAGTGGATTATGCTGCAGGAGTGATTTGAGCGATGTTTTTGGGCCGTGAGAGAAATCCATGGGAATCTACCATTCTCCACAGGAGAAAGCTACTAACTTGTACAGCTATCTTTCAACCCTAAAATTGGTAAATATTTGATTCTCAGAAGATATATTTTTGGTATCATATTCCTTTAAGACTACAGTCCAGCTGCTAAAGTACTGGGCAGGCGTTTTAGCATTATACAGAGATGTCAAACCTGGATGTCCTACATGTAACAGTCAGGTTTAACATCAACTCAAACAAGTACAAAACGTTAATTTGCCATTTTTATGGCATTGTGGAAAAACTGATAACTTTTTTCATATATTTAAAATATATGCAAAAGTTCAAAACATAAATTGTAAAAATATTCAATTTACAATGATATAAAACAAAAGAAAAAAACATGGAATATTTAGTCTTTTTCCTCAATAACGGACTTCAATCATTAATCAAAATTGTCACTTGTATTTCAACAAAAACTAAAACTAAACTAAAAAAAAAACTAATCAAAAAATAATTTAAGCATTAAATGCAGGTAGCAGTTATTGTTAATCTTGACATCGCCTCAATGCTGACGGCAGTTTCCTTTCAACTCTGCTGTAGGCCGTCAAATCAATATGTATTAACAGTGAAACATATGCGGAGCAGACAGGAGATCTGGAGGTGGCTTAAAAACATCTGTAATGCAGGGCGCCCACACTGACCTGCACATAAACACCACCTCTTTCATCCTACATCAAAGCTACAGTAGGTAACTACATACCAATCCCTCAAAATAGAGACAGGCAGACACAATGTCCATATTCTTTGGTTAAAAAATACCCAGACAACAAAGCAAGAGTAGAAACTGCTCCTCTGTATGTGCAGGCATCTGTGACTCAGTGTATGTGGAGATCAGGTAGGGGCTGGAGTGTTGGATGGAAAATATTAGCCAAAAAATGTTGAAATGAGCAACAATTGGGACATCTGCTTCACAGGCGTTTCAATTTTCACAGAGAACATCAATGTAGGCAGATCTAATACAAGGTCAGGATCGGGCTAACACATAGAAAATCTATCACCACCTTTCTGTAGCTCTGTGTCTTCAGCCTGCCTGTATTTGTCTTTCTCCCCCTACTGCATCTGTATCTTTATTGATCTCTCTGTATTGTCTTTTTGTGAGTTTTCTTCCCACCATACTCCTCTCTGACTACTGTATTTCTTCATATCTATTGGATTTATGCCATCTGTCCTTTGGTCTCTATCACTACTTCTCTCCCAGTTTTTCTATCTCCATTTCCATGTGCCTCTGTCTGTCTTCAGATACCGCCTCCACCCAAATCAATTACCTCAAAGCCCATCTAATACTCTTACACATACACACACTCACACAGACACTCACACACACTCTGTAATGGATCTCTTACACTAAGCTGAGAGCCTAATCTGGTTTTAACCCGCTAAGTATGCTACCTAACATTAGGCATTACGAGGAGATGGAGAGAATATGGTTTGGGTTTTATGCTAAAGCTCTCTCTCTCTCTTTCTATTGCCTCTAATGACATAGTGCAGCCCAACAAGCGGGGGCTGACGTCAAATCCTGCTCAATACTTTCTCCAGCAGTGAAAGGGAGAACTCTAAGACTCTTAAATAGCTTACAGAATAATCTTATAATTCACAGCCTGGCAATCATTGAGTGGGCTACCAAGTGAACTTTGTCAAAAAAAAAAAAAGAAAACATGAAAAAAAAAAAAGAAATGCACAAAAGCGCCAACATCTTAATTATGGGTCTTCGCTTCTGAACATGTCGATTATTCCCCATGTTCCTATGAGGAGTGTGTAGGGGCAGAGGAAAAGAAAAGAAATCTTCCATTGAAATCACCTCGAAGGCTGCAATTCTGCTGCCACGTTCCCTGTTGAAGGAGCTAATTAAAAACAGGGGAGTTACGAATGATGCGGCGGACCCCTGAAACTCGGGGGGCTGGTCCTCATGCTGTGTGAAAGGTGGTCCTGCTGTTTCATCTCGGCCCCGAGGCCTAGATGAAAGTCTCAGGTGGAGAGAGGAGTCTCCCAGAAATAAACAACTGACGGGCTGACGGGGGAAAAGGCTCCAGAATCCAAAGCTTAATCCACATGTCGTCATCTTATGATCGCTTTATTAATGTCTTTAAAAATGCTTGGTAACCCTCTAAATTTCAGACTGATAACTAGAAAAATTGCATGTAATTATGGTAAGTATAATACAACTGAAGAGCATTTTCCCCACCGACATTTAGATAATCAACAAACCATTCCACCACTTTAGTCCAGACTGAAATCTCTCAACATATTGAATGGTTTTAAGGGTGTAATTTTCACTGGATACTCACAGCATGTAAGCTTTACGAGCAGTAACGAATGATTTGTGGTAATTCTTTCCTTTCAGACAGCAAACTGCCCTACCCTTTTAGTGGAGGTTGTTTGGGACTGTGTGCAGCGTGTCCCCCAACTCCTCGGCATATTCAGGTAAAAAAAAAAATAAATCCTTCAGCTATTTTCATTTACAGATAATAAGACATTAGAACTGATCATGAATCAAAGATAATGCAGTAAAAGACAGTGCTCTTTTGTAAAGGGTTCCTATTAAGGAAATTAAAGGTGATTATTGGGTTAGTGCAGGAAATGTATGTTTTTTTTAAGACTAATATTATTATGAAAAGCATGTTAAGCTATTTAATCATAATTCACTATTTTCTGGATGATAAAAATATATATATAAATGAAGAAAATAACATTCATATTACTCGTTTTAACAAATTTGGTACATACATGAACATTCCCCACCAGAGTAACTGTAATAACCTTAATGACTTTTCCTTTAGCCCAATACTTGGACCAGCAAAACTAATGACATTCCCATCAGTCTCAGCTATACTTTGTTTTAGTGCTAATTAGCAAATAGTAGCATGCTAACAGGCTAATGCCACACTCATATCATATATCGAAGTTATTGTAATTATGAGTTTCCAACTTGTAAATAGTGTTCGCACCAAGCTGTAACAACTACTGGGAAATCTTTGTGGGAGTCTAAATATATGCAACTTGGCACTTTGTAATACAAAAGTGCCTGAAAACCAAGAAAAACAGAGACGTCTCACATCAGAGAAAATTTGTCATTCCATGTAATTAAACCCAAATTAAAAAAGGATATGATAGAGTATTATTTATCAAACACTAATCTTGAGCTGTCAGTTAACATAGGAATCTTTCCCATTATCATCCATGACGTGAACACGGAATAAGCTATGATAGTAAACATGGTAAACATTATAACTGCTAAATATCATCACGTTACAGTAACATTGACTTTGTAGGCATGTTAGCATATTGACATTAGCATTTTGTGTGACTGTGGTTTTAATATATTCAATTTGCTGACTATTTCTTCTGATATTCAGTAAAATAGTTAATAGTTATTGTGCATGTTGGCTCACTGGGAAGGCGCTGCTGCACTAAATGGAACAGAACCTTAATTAGTATCATTGGTAACACCTGTGTTAACCACACTTTCGAAATGGCTGCTTCGAAAAAGGTCTATTAGATTATGTCTCCACAGCCTCTTAAAAACCATTTGTAGTGTGTGAATCTATTGGACAATAAAAATCGAATAACACAATACAAAGAAGATACCTTTACTTTAGACAAAAAAAACTCTTGGTTGTGAACTGAAAAGTGTCAAAAAAAAATAAATCTTTGAGAGGATCACAGCTTTGATTCGAAGGGCCATGCAAACATTTGCATTTGTCTGAACATATTTATAAAAGACATAAAGCTGTGGAATGTCTACAAATATACAAAACACAAACTTTTATGATGCAGCTATGATTGTGCCTTTTAGTTCTGTATAAACCTTCATTCTCCTTTGCATCTCTGTAGCTTTATATTCCTCCCTGCCACTCTCTGCTACAATATCTACATGAGTAAACAGTTCAGAGGAGCTCAGTCAGATCAGTCCTCTCCTCTCTCTCCCTCTCCCCAGCGGTCCTCTCATCCTCAGAGCCCTTTGTCTTCTAACACGTCAGCCCTCCCACACTCTCTTCTCCATCATCACCACCTCCCTCTTGATTCTGTCCTCTCTCTCCTCTCTCACCGTTCCCATCCATCAACCCCCACCTCCAGCCTGCAGGCACTTCCATGGCAGTTCTGGAGGGGACATTAGGGTTTAAATATTTGTTGGTAGATTTAATGTAATTTAATTTAATTTAATTAATTTAGATTTAATTATTATGAAAGATATGTTTGGCTCAAAAGCAATGCATGTAGCACTTTGAATTATGTCAGTAAATCATTGCCAAATTTATTTTAATACACAGCGTAATACATGGTTGCAGTTTTCAGTTTTCTATTTTCATAACTTGTCTGTGTTTTGTTTTGAGTTTGACTTGTCTTGGTTACTGTTCTCGCCTTTTATAATCAATAATCCTGTTGGCCTTTTGTTTGTTGATTTGGTTTACTTCCCAGCACTGGTGACTGCTCCTGCGACAGACTGGAGAGACTGTTTTGGTGACATCCAGCTGTCGATTTTTCATGAAAATGTAAAATTCCCACCCACTGTCATTTAAAAGAGTAGATAATACTTATTTTCCATAGTGTAGATGCAGTAGTAATGTAGATGTATAGATAGCAGTAAATCCTATACACTGGACACTCTTGACTCAATCTCAAAACTGCTCGAGCTTGGACATGTCTTGCACTTGACTGAAGCAGTCTCTTCAGCGTTGGTATTAAAAAAATAAATAAATAAAGCCTTTTTATTTTACACTACTGTATGGCACTGTGTTGGGTTCAGAAGATCAGAAGAAAAGAGCCCCGCTCTTCCAGCATAAATTAAACTAAGGTCCTCTGCTAAGACTGCTAAACACTTGTTCACATATTTAACTCTATTCATTCACATAACACACAGCACTAATAGAGATGTTCCGATACCATTTTTTCCCTCCCGATACCGATTCCGATACTTGTGCTGTGGGTATCGGCCGATACCGAGTACCGATCCGATACCAGTATGTTATAAAAAAAAATATCATACTACGCCTGCATGA
>NW_023339674.1:7010949-7015018 GCF_004916995.1 Morone saxatilis | reverse complement strand
ATAGTGACATATCATTGTGGTCGCTCCTCGCGCCTCAGGTTGTACACCGGCTCATTTGTAAACCCCTCCCGCCAATGTAGGGACAGCAAACTTCAGCTCACTTTATATTGTTGTTTAAAGATAGCAACTGTATAAACAAGCGCACACACGACACTCACGCGACACGCTTCACCACCCACTCACCCATGCAGCACTCTCAACCATTACCTCCTGGACATTCTATTTTTTATTACAATTAATAGATGCAGCCACAAATAATCTAATAAAATGAAGGGTACAGGTAAATAGAGAAAGAGCAGTATTCCATACAGCAACTTACAATCCAAACCTTGGTTTAAATGATCAATTCACTCGCGTCGCCACCTCCGCATACTCTTCGATTTTTTTTATAACTATTGTAGCACCCTTACACTGTCGCAGATTCCTTGTACTGGTGGATGGATTTTCAAGTTGTGAAATATTACACCACACCGCAGACATGATACCGTGCTACTCTAGCTTAGCCAGCTCGCTTGTGCACCGGCTCTGACAACACGTGTGGCATTCGCTCCGCGCTTTTTGCTACGATTGTGTCCTGTGTCACAGTTGATTCCGATTCCCCTCTGTCCCTCCCTCAAATGACTAGCTCTAGTGCAGGCCGTTTACGCACAGACGTCTCTTAATAGTTTAACCGCACAGCCAATCGCCGCACACCAGTCTCACTCACGCCAGTTCCTATATCATGATGAATCCACAAAAGAGAGTGGAACTTAGATTGATTTACTGTTAATTTGCTCAAAAACATAAAGGGGGGAAATCGTGGTGTAATACGGATCCGGTTGCCTGGACGTCGCGAGTACCTCCGCCGATACGCCGGTCATGGATGCCAGCCACTTTCCAGAGTACTCGGAGCAAATTTCCGATACTGGTATCGGAACAACCCCCATCTGAAACAAAGCGTGTGATACTTGAATCAACGGACCTTGAAAAGCGTCAAGGAAGTTGTGGCTTTTAAAAAATAGGCAATAAGTTTGTCGGAGTAAGCAAAGTCTACACCACGTATAGGACCAACTATGTCAGAATGCGGAGTTGTTGGCGCCAGGAGCCAGACTTTGTCTCAATCTCACGCCTGCCTGCATATCCGGAGGAGGGCGTCCTAGCGATACTAGCATACTCGCAACACTAGACACACACTCAAGTATGCATCACAAGTGAGTTGCAGCAAGATGCAGGCGCGGAAGAGAGACCAGGTCGCGCACGACATTCGAACTTAGTCTGAAAACATGGGTAATACACATGGAGACAGGCTTTTTAGCTGTGTGAGGTAATAGGTGAAAGACACAAGCCGAATGGTTGCGCACTGATGATAAACAGAGGAGCAGAAGCGGGCAAAATCACTTCCACATCCATACGCAATGGTAGGAAAGCGGGAAACCGCTGGCTGGAAAATTAGAGAAATAATGAGAACTGGAATCACGTTAACTGGCTTTGTGAGGACTTTCACTCCCCGCAGACCTTCGCAGTATTGTGAAAATAACAGTCGTCCACGCAGCCGAATGGCAAGAAGGGGTCTGACCAGCCCATTTCAACTGAAGTGACAGCGAAAATAGGGGAGCACGCCATATTTGCATTGAGTCTACGGTGTGATTTGTAATCCCGTCACAAGCAAGCTGATACTCTCTATGGATGTCCGCTCCAAATTGGTGATTCGTTTACGTTGAATCGGAAACACTCTATTACCTGAGCAGCATCCACTTACTGGACTGTTGAATTTGTTCTGAAGAACGAGTCCCAGTAAGCTAAACTTTCGATAACTCTTTCCCCAGGAAAGGTTGTTGCTACAGTATACTTGTTGGTCGGGGCGATACAATGGGAGCACAAAGTGCACACTCCATCCCGTGTTAACACCCACGGCAAAATTCAACCCATTGTGCTCATCTCGAATATAAGAAATAAGTATACGGCACCGACAGGTTCTCAGACAGGTTTCCTGCTTTATGGGCACACACTAAATAGGTCGCTTAATTTTTGTTCGCTTCGTTCCAGAATTCTGACCCAGCACAATGCTCAAAGAAAGAGCTTAAGTAATAAATATAAAGCCACAAAGGTAGCAGACCTAATGGAGATACTCAAGATAAGCTGGAAAAGTTTTACCTGATGATGGGGCGTACCAGCACCGGAACAATTATCATTCGAGAGCAAGAGGCCATGAATGAATCTAGTGTGACTAGGGCCTGAGTTTCACATCTTGACAACACCAAGAGCAAATATGAAGCCGTGAGTAAGTGAGATAGTGGGCTCTAAGGAAAAATAATGACGCCAGCCGGAACAGTCATATACCGGAAAGCGCATGAAAGTCGTCTGTACGACGCAAGATTGATCCGAGGGTGGCCAATCGCGAGGATCGTATCTACAACGGCATACTATCTCGAACACCTGGATACAACCTCTACAATAAATTTGACGCCGCTGTTGTGTGAAATGACAACAAAACATATGGGAAAATCGCCCGCCAAAACAGTCATTAGGCATTCATCGCTGCTGGGGCACCCACGGAATAACCCCCTGCAGCCGAAATTGTAGTCCGGCCAATGCATTCCAATCTCACATCACACACCAATGTTTAAAAAGATAAGATCAGTAAACTGCACACAACCACATAAGTAATTGTGGGCTAAATTAGATTATTACCACCAGGATCTTGTCCAAGTGTGTTTACCTGTTAACAGAACCAACATCGTGTTATTACATGAGCTGACAGTCGGCAGTATCAGCTCTCACACTCGTATTTTTTTAACCAAGGCTACATTCAGCGAAGGTCCTAGTTCACAGGACCGCAACCTACACCAGAAAATACATTTTCATCCGTGAGGCCTTGCTTTAATCACAAAATCCTCTCCCCTCGGGTGTCTCTGGCAAAATGAAACAAAAACATGAGGTTGATTGGAGCTGGAAGAGATAAAATAGAATGACGCTGGTCGCCACTCCCAACACGCGCCCAGCGCCGAAAACCGTCGATGGAGGTGCGAACCCACTGGCAGCCACAAACGCAATTCGCTCTGCTTGTGGTCGGATCACAGTCTCTCTGCCTTGCGTGATACACATGGAGATTTGACCTCTGCGTCCCTACGGTGGAAACAGCAACTGTACCCAAACACGGTTACAACAGCAACGACACGCTGCTTCACCAATCCAAGGCTAGCAGCCCACGCAGGCGTATTCGGGAAACACATAACCAGACAAGTATTCTGCCAACGTTGCGCGTGACCAAGACCAGCGTCAAGAGATTCCGATACTGGTATCGGAACAACCCATCTAAAAGCTGTATACTTGAACCTGCACGGACCTGAAAACTCAGGGTTCTTCTAAAGGAATAATTGTGGATGTAGCAAAGTCTACACTGTAAGCCAACATGTCAGAATCGGATTGTGTGCAGGGAGCACTTGTCTCATTCAGTTATCCGATAGCATCAACACCAGCACACACTCAATATGCAACAAGTGTGGAGCAAGATGCAGGGAAGCAGTGGAGCAAGAACTAGTCTGCTATTTGAATGAAACATGTGTAAAGACACAATATTTGTCAAATGTGACGGAACGTGAAATAACTTTGAAACTAGTAACTTTAGAAAAGAAATATACTTAGAAGTATTTACCCAGGTTGGATTTAGAAGTAAATCAAACATGGGCAACACCCGGACAAGAAACATTTGTTCTTCTTGTTATCACATGCAGTAGCAATATTAATATGTTATAGTGTTATATGAGGTTGGTGGGTGGGTGTTTGATGTATGGATGGACAGAGAGATGCAGAAATGAAGGGATGGAGGGATGAGATGCATAAGAGGCAGCGCTGAGTGGATCTAACACTCGGCATCTCTTCAACCAGCCTCCCACTCACCCGCCCACAGCTACATTGTCCACTCAGCTGCTCGGTCCCTCTTTGAAACATTTCACTCTAAAAATGGATGCAACATAGCCACAAACGCAATTCTCTGTGCTTGTATACAGTTTTGTAGTATACACATGGAAATTTGCATCTCTAGTGGAAACAGAACTGTAACAAAAGGTAAACAGTAAGACCCACTGTT
>NW_023339674.1:7007822-7010925 GCF_004916995.1 Morone saxatilis | reverse complement strand
TTCAAAATCAAGTAGAGCCAGCATATTGAAGTAACAGAAAGTATTTGCAACTGCTGACAGACAGTAAATAACAGTAATAATGCTTTTAAACTGTGCATGTAATCCCTTCCCCGGCTGCCACCGTATCATCAATTCATCATCAATTGATCCTTCCGGTAGATCACTCCATCTCTCTCATTTTTCTCTCTGCCATGCCCTCCTGCTATCTGTCTCCCTTTTTACCATCAGTCATACAATCTGTCAGTTTAAGTCAATCCTAACCTTCATCTTCCATCCATCAATTCAGTTCCTAAACATCCTACCACCACCCATTCTGCAGATGGCTTTCACTCCTTCCTTCTCTCTTCCCGTCCTTTCTGCCCTTCCTTCCCCCTCGCCCTCCTCAGTCTGCATATAAACTCTGATCTAGCTAAATACCTTAAATCTAACCTTAAATCACCAAACTGGCAAATGTATTCATAAGACATGTCACTATGTGCAGATGGACACAACAACACAGACACCTGTAAAAGGCAGTGTGATCTAGAGCTACAACAATGAGTCGATTAACCACATACCCGCGGCTGTTTGCCATAAAACATTATGTCAGGATGGATTAAAAGTGGCATGTGTTAAGACCACATATACAATTGGCAGAAAAAGAACCCCAATGTAATCTGTAGCTCTCACACATATTACTCATGTAATACACACCAGTGAAACCAGAAGGTTCTGTTTTCTTATACAGCATACACACACAAAAAAAGGTTTGATTCAAGATGAAATTGGTTTTGGTAATGATGAATTGACGACTTTTTCATCTTTACATTAAAACATTTAAAGTATCTAAACAAATGCAGTAGAAGGAATGCTTCAGTTACATTATTATAGCTCATTTGGTCTCTCACTCTCTCCCCATCTTTCTCTTTCTCACAGCAGGGAAATATGCATATTCAAAACCATATTCTGACAATACCTCAGGGAGGCTCACAAAGTATACTTCCTCTTTTGATGCACTATGAAAAACAGCTGTGTGTGTATGTGTGTGTGTGTGTGTGTGTGTGTGTGTGTGTGTTGTGTGTGTGCGTGTGTGTGCGGTCAGCTGGTTATCATAAGCTTTGCGTTTGTGTGCCCCTTAAACATAGAAAGCAAGGTTGAGAGCTCTGATAACACTGTGACCATAAGTATCAGATGTTAACATTATCTGTACGTGTGGTTGGTGTATGTGTGTGTGTGTGCTAGTGTGTTTGTGCACATGTACTGTATCGTGTTTGTGTGTTTCTTTGTGTACATTTCTGATTTGTACAGAAGCTTTCAACCAAGAGTGTCCGTGTGTGTGTGTGTGTCATGTGCACTGGTGTGAACCACAGATAAGACAAAGCCCTCTGACGCAAACTGGTTACTGAAGAGAGATACTTGAGGCTTAATACACAGTGAGTTATGTTAATAAGACATCCGCATTTTTTCCATATTTCAGAGATGTCGGCATTGTTTTACAAACATTTCTGAATGTTGCAGCAATCTTAAAAAACAGCTTGAAGTTATTTAGATTATTTCTACAGCAGTTTTTATACAACATAACTTTACAGGTCTGGGTCAGCACTGCTGTTGGTTGTATGCAGCTAAAAGATGCCACAGTCATTCTTGATAATAACGAAAGTAGCCAGCACTACTATTCTTGGGAACTATTCTAAGGCCCATGGACTGAGAGGGCACCGTGCACAAGCCACCACAGAACAGCTGGGTTTTTATTTTATTTTTTTCACCAGTGAACAGTGCTGCTATACTGGTACTGGTAGCATTGGCAAGGATGCAGCCTAGAAGCATGCACTAGTAGTAGGTCATCGCCTTCAGAGCTCCCAGTGGTGCCGGGTTTCTAACCTATAGCAAAGATGCTTATTATGGATCACCATTAAGTAATATTTAAATTCAGTGATGTTTGCACTGCCCTGCTAACAGCAGATGGATCCTTTTCAAGGTTAAAAGCACTTGCACCGTGAAAGAGGATACACTGAATAGACCTATCAGTTTGGGAACACCAGAGCCAGGGAGTTTGATTTGAAAAGACATTGTTAAGCATTTTGCACAGTCGGATGCCATTTAAATACATTAATGTCATTATCTCATGGTGTGTGTAGGTGTGTGTGTGAGATTTAATGCGCATCCCACAGTTAATAGGGCCCTTAATGAAATCTTGTGTCATTACTACCTTTACCCCACTGCCCCCTGCAGAGTACTATGAAAGCATTGTTATGTAATGTAATTTGCTTATTATGTATGCTGACTAACCATGGATGTCTTCACATATGAAATAAACTCAATATTTTTTAAACTCATATTAGCTAGCTAGTTACAACAGTATTACAGCTAAGTGGGTGATTACAGACTAATTACTCCTGGTACTTTTGACCTACTTCAGTTCAAAATCACTGTCCGGTTTTGGTACGCGTGACAGGGAGGCAACATACAGCCAAGTACAAGTAATTACTGCAAAAATAGCCTATAATAAGTATAGCCCATGGTCTGGTACCAGTCTGTGGCCTTGGGGTTGGAAACCACTGCTCTACACAACTGTCTCAAAGGAAATATTTAAAAGAATATTGAGACTGTAGTGTAGTATCATATAATGTCTCCTGATAGCATATAGACCGAGTGCACTGTAGGTTAATTGAGATGAACTAAGTCTTTCACATGAGTTGTTGCTCCCCCTACTCATTCAACTATTACACAAACATAAACAACAAATGCAAATATAATGTCTATGTTGTGCATCTCTGTTATGTATGTCTGCATTTGTCTATCATTGATGACAGGACTGTTTGATATCATAATATAGATAAATGAAAATATAGATGGACTTGTTGAAATGTTACGTTATTGACAGTTGCTGCTAATGCTGGTGAGAACTGGCTAAGTAAAGACAGCCATCATAATCATCTTCATCATCATCATCATCATCATCACCATCATCATCATCATCTCTTCACTTGGTGTCAAACATGAGGTTTTTTTAACAAGCAGAGCCGTATGCGTGGGGTTACTTATCGCTTCATTAGCTGCCCACAGTGCACTTGGTCTAATGAAAGTCTTAAGAATTTAAAATAATGAACACACACACACACAC
>NW_023339674.1:7007116-7007722 GCF_004916995.1 Morone saxatilis | reverse complement strand
ATATATATATATATAAATATACACTAAATGCAAAGTTGTCATCTTTTCCCTTTGGTAAATACTGGAAAACACACACATGTGAGTTCCTAAGAGTGCTGAGAGCCTGGGTTTTAAGAGCTTTGAATTCCTAACACCTTGCAACTCATTTTCAGGGTGCTTCACTTCAAATATTCCAACCGTTGTACGGTGGCAGAGACAGAAAGAAACATAAAAACTTGTTATTTTTCAGGCTGCGAGACTGGAGAGGCAGAAAAGGTGAACGAAACAAAGAGACAGAGGGAGAGAGGGAGAGAGGAAAGACAGGATGAGTCAGACTGTAAACACTTGGTTGGGGTGATGTTATCCAGCTGCCATGAAAACTGATCTAGTGGCTGGCAAGTTCAAGCTGACCACCATGTCGCGCACACACACACACAGACACAAACACACACACACACGACCAACACAACTCACACACAGAAACACAGCTGTACATTTGTTATGACACACTTTAAACATACACACGTGCATGTATATACCAGCACAAACACACATACGCAAGGAAGTTGAGGTTGGATAGAGGTTGTGTTTGGGGTGAGTGAAGAGGCGACAAGCCGGGGGGGGGGG
>NW_023339674.1:7006738-7007040 GCF_004916995.1 Morone saxatilis | reverse complement strand
CACACACACACACAGACGCACAAAGTGAAAAGCTACAGAGGCTTGAAATCAATCTTTCACACCTCGAACTGAAGCAGTCGGGGATCTCCCGCCACACATGCACACACACTGGTATACCAGCTCAGAGAGCAGTGTCCACCCTGTCTGCTGAGGCAGCACCTTAAACGACCCCATTTGTACTTATTTCAGTAGGGTGAATGAGTTAATGAGCAGTGTCACAAAGTGTAACTGTTGTTCCAGTAGTAGCTCTTCCACATCGACTTAACAGAAAACACTCAAACACAGCCAACAGCTGCAGCTCC
>NW_023339674.1:7006439-7006706 GCF_004916995.1 Morone saxatilis | reverse complement strand
GCTTAATTTCCAAGGGCATGAAATGTTTTATGCAAGTAAAAGAAGTTATAACATGCTGAAATGTTGTTTTTGTTTACCTTTTTCTATTTGAAAATGCTCTTGAAAGTGGATACATTTGATAATAGTGGCTTTTTGTTGTACAGTAGGGGAAAGTCTTTTTTAAAATGTAATAATGTACAGCTGGGGTGGCCAACAAGGAGCTAGTAGAGTTAATAGTGTGCAGGTTTTTATTCCAACTAATGATCTCAGCAGGTGAGTTCATTGATA
>NW_023339674.1:7005807-7006341 GCF_004916995.1 Morone saxatilis | reverse complement strand
ATTTTATTTGTGCAGTGCCAAATCATAACAAAAGTTATCTCAGGACACTTTTCATTTAGAGTAGGTCTAAACCATAGTGTACTCCTTATAAAATTATTTAGAGAGACCCAACATTTCTCACCATGAGCAAGCACTTAACGACACTCACAAGAGGCAGAAACCTTGAGCAGAACCTGACGCCGGCTCCCACACAGTGGGCCGCCACTGATGTACAGAATGATGGTAATGTTTGCATACAGCGTTGGGTAGTAACCCATAGCTGCAACAATAAAGGAGCAAATCAACCTTATTTGGTTTTTGCAAGAGTTAGATGAGGAGATGGAGGTAGTATTTTGTGGATTATGTCACCTTTGGGCAGAACCAGCCTAGCTGTCTGTTTCCAGTCTTTATGCTAAGCTAAGATATCAGGCTGCTGGCTCCAGCTACATACTTACTGTACAGACATGAGAACAGTATCTTTCTTTTTGTGTAACTTTCAACAAGAAAGAAAAATAAACACATTTTTTAAAATGTCAAATCATTCCTTCAGAAAAA
>NW_023339674.1:7002311-7005741 GCF_004916995.1 Morone saxatilis | reverse complement strand
AAAAATTGATGACAGAGAATATTGAATTTCTGTTTTTCTGGCGATTCATCTCAAACAACAAGCTTTTAGAATATGATCTGAAAACGCTCTCTGTACTGCCGCTTCTCTCTGTTATTCAGTCTCTCCCCATTGCCCCCTCCTCTTCTATAGAATGGAAGTGAAACAATCAGTACGTTCCTGAACACTGATCAGCTTCAAGCTGAAATGTAAAGCTAACGAGCTGTGAAAACCCTCGCTCTTGCCTCGCCTCCTTGCCTCGGAGCAGACCAAGCCTCCCACAGCCACGCCTCTGCTGCAATGTTCTATCTTAACAGGGCGCTTAATAAAATTCATGATGATATTACCTGGAAAAATAACGTAAAAGAAAAACCTCCCCATCTATCTCGCTTTTCGCCCAAGGCCCTTGACAGAACTTTTTGAAGACGCATGTAAATTCAACTTCAAACATTCTCCATCTTTAATTCAAAGGACTAATATTGAGATGCCGAGATGTTACAAAATGATGTAGTCAAACTGCTCAAAATAAGTCTTTGAAATTAATCAAGCAGTACTTCGCTTAGGAGAAAGAAAGGGAGAGACTGACTGAGACCATGACAGTGACGGGTGTTCGAGAAGGAACAACAGCAACTGAATGAGAGATAAAATGTAAAATTTTCCTTAAACAATCTCTGATGTTCTTGATGCTGGATTCTTATCCCATTCTACCCACCTCAGTACATCAGAGCCCAACGTCACTGCAGCAGCCTAATTAGTAGAGTACTATGGCTGCTGGTCCGATGAGGGCCTGTCTTTCATCAGTCTCTGAAACCCCATTAACCTTTTGGACAGGCTGGTGCTTTGATATCTCAGCTGTTTACAGCTCCCCTTTACTTTCTAAAAGCGTTATGTTTCAGGTGCTTGGCTGACTGCACGGACTAAATATAGGCACTATGTAAGATTTCCCTGGAAAGGGACACACTCTAGGGGCAGGGGGTCTGCTCTGTGTGTGTGGTGTGTGTGTCTTCTTGTATTTCCAGGCTTATGAGGACCAAATCTACTTAGAAGGTGATGCAGAAAGCCCTTTACAGAGGAGAATTTCACTTACATGAGCAAGTCATTTACAGACAGGATTTTGGTTAAGGGTTGAAACTATAATTAAAATGTGTCTAAAATATGGTTCAGAGTTAGTTAAGATTACATTTACTAAGGTTGAGTGTGCAAACATGTACTTGTGTGCATGTATATTTGTATGCATGAGTGTAAATGGTCTATTAAGAGTTATGTACCCATCATTTGTGATGTCAACTCAAGCACCGAGCTGCTGATTGAATTCTTTAAAAACGTCTCTTTATTTATTAACACTGGAACTGAACCCATCACTGACTCCTAATGCAATTTTGTGATCGCTTCTACAAGCCAGCTAGCCTGATTTTAAGCACGTATTACTGCAGAAACAATCCAGCCCGACTAAAAGAACTAAATTATCCAAACTTTAAGTACAGTTTGATTCTCCTCAGTGAAAGGCAAGATATGGTATAAAAACACTCAAATCAGTAACTAAATGATAGAAAGGTGATTTGGGGTGCAGCAGTTTATGCTGTTGTTGAATTGTACAGCATTATTTAATGAGGTTAGGCTAAATAGCAGAAACTCCGGTCAGTTTTATGTTGTTTCATTGTTCCATCACAGTGTGATAAAACAAAGAAACAGACTTTAGACTACACAGTAGTGTCACAACAAAAAATATCCACCAGCCTGACCCCAACACAAATTCTACAGTACATGTAAACTATTACAATGTTTCAGTCAGTCATTCCTGTTTCTATGCATCCACACTGTACATATCAGTACTGCTCCACTTTCCATAGAACTATAAATACATATGTGTGATGACAGATATGACATGGCTGTATGTTAGGGTTTGGTTTACAGGTTCATTTGAGCAAGGCTGAGGGTGTATGTGTGTGTGTGTGAAGACATTTTGGATGGTCTGTTTATGGGTAAAGACTTGGTTTTAGAGTTAGAATTAGGATTGGGGTTAGGGTTAGTGAGTACAAGCATGTATGTGTTTGTGTCTGGTTAAATGAAAGTTTTACCTGTGCCTTTGTTGCGGTCCACGAAGCAGTACTTCAGTTCATATTCTTTCAGAATTTCATGGACTTCCTATAAAGAGACAGAAAGAGAGAGAAAGACACAAGACTTGAGCCCAGAGATCATCAAAATGGTGGTTCAAAAGTTTGTCTGACCTACTATGTTGGGGGTTTCAAGTTGTGGGTTGCTTGGACCCTACTATCATTTTAGCTAATCTACATGCTGTTTAATCCGAATTAAACTTTGGTTCAATTAATTATTAGTCTAAATGGGTTTGGGTCAAGAATAATGCAAATGGGGCGCCCGTACAAAGGTTACCAATTATGTGTGACCAAAATTGAAGAATTACAGAATTTCAAAATCTGTCAACAGCAACATCTGAATTGCTATCAAATGTGTCAGTTAGTTTGCAACAATCAGGTCATCTGTTAAATCAGTGACATTTTAGCAAAAGACCAAAATCCATTACTTTTACCAAAAAAGGAACATGCAATTATATACGGTCAGTGAACACAACTCAGCAGTAATTGTCAGGGGAAGTCACAGAGAGCCATCTCATAATAGTACTACAGCCAGGCAGTTATTATGAACAAACCAACTCCTTTAAATAATAACGAGTATTCAAATAGTCACTATAACTTGAATTTAGATCAATCTTTTTTTTGCTCATTACGCTTATGAAACCTTATTTTTTGACACTTGAGCAAACTCTTTTCCTTCATGATAAACTCTTTGATGGTAGACTTCCTCAACTGCAGTAATTTGTCTCTAACGGGTAATTATGTTTTTTAAAAAAGTGTATTCTTAAGATGAAAAGCTTTCGGTCTCCTGTCAGGTTTATAATCACAGCAGCCCACCACACTGCACTCAAATCCACATGAGGACCACACACACACACACATAATAAATCCGGAATATATTTTTTAAAGTAGAGCGTAGTCCACTCTGCTGAAGAAATGTTTTATATTGTCTCTCTAGTGACAGTATATGATAAAGTGAGACAGGAAAGGGAGCAAAGAGACATATGCAATAGCACAGCAAGAGATCCTCACACCCTGTCTGAGTGTGTTATGAACTCTGCCGCACGCTGCTAACTCTCTGCTAGCATTGGTACCTTCCTGATGGGTTTCACTGTTACGTAGACACACAGAGTCTCTACTGCACACAAGTAAGTGACAGCACAAACTGTTCAGAACTTGACAACAAGTGTTGTTTTTTTTAGATATGCTCCTGTGATATGAGCAACCTTATGGATCCAGTCACAGTCAAACCTGTCCAAGAGCACAATGGTTCCAGATCGAACAGGAACTCTGCGTAGGCGGAACGACGGAACAGTGAGCAACAAAACAAACAAACAAAC
>NW_023339674.1:6985593-7002304 GCF_004916995.1 Morone saxatilis | reverse complement strand
AAACAAAAAAAAAACACAACAGCACTAAAACATCCTGCAAGCCACGCTCTAAACTCTGCGGCAGTGGAAAGGTCACTTTAGCATAAAGCAATTATGGATACGTGCAACCAGAGACAAGATGTAATGGCAAGTCGGCAGATGCACATCAGGTAGTGGTGCCCAAAATCAAGGAAGTCCTGTTGTCCCTAAAAATGGCCCCTATGACACGGATAAGAAACAGTGTCTGGGACATTTCTGGGACAGTAGATAAATGTATCAATAGAAAATTAAATTATTACTTTTGTCAGAGTGAGAATTTTCTCGCATTTAGTGACTTTTCAGACCATCAGGGAAAATAGTAAACATAAAACATAAAATAAAGTGTTTTATGCCCTGATGCAGACATACTGAGTTCACCTTGATAATGTATATATGATGGGACAAGATCCTTCGCACCTTCTCTCTCATTATGTATTATTAAAATCATAATATTTTATTAAAACCTTTCAAATAAAGTAAAAAATTTAAATCTGCAAGAGCTGGTTTTCAGGCAAACACAAAGGCTTTATACATGGATGTGACAAAAAATAAATAAATAAACAAAAACCCACATTCTTTCAAGAACTGATTGGCATTTGGGAGGATGCAGCTGTTTTAATGCTGCCCAAATCCTGTGCTTTTATTCACTGTCAGCTAATGCTGGACATGTTTTATGCTTCATTCATACATCCATTCAAAAGATGAAAACAAAGAAATGCACTTTGCATTGTTCTAATTCACCAACTCACGGTGATACAGTGATCACCTTTTTATGTGAGAGTGAAAGCAGGTTTGACATTTCCGAGAGGTTGTGTGGACGGAAAAAAAACCCATTCCCATTTATTGCATCATTTATATACAGACTAAATAAAATAAATCTACCTCAAGTGGTCATACAACGACTGCGGTCATGAGGATTTCTAATACGTACATTTTTCTCTTTTTCTATCTCTCTTACCACCATCCAGCCCACTCATGTACACCATGAGCAGGCATGTTCCTTATCAGTGAAGGCCATGCAAGGCAGCCCACGCAGAGGGTCAGCTCGCTCGCCCTTAAATCAGAGCCGAGCGAGCTGTAATCTCTGAGGGGGACACAGAAAGAGAGAGAGAAATGGAAAAGAGTTGTTTTGGATTTCTGCTTCGTATCTATCAAACAGCCTGAAACCAAATGAAAGAAATTAAATCTTCATTTTATCATCAGTTGTCTGTAACAAAGTCCTTACCTTCTTCTCTTTAAGCAAGTGAAAAATATTTGCAGGAGGAATATTGCAACCAATTTAGTAACGGCCCATTTCAGGCACTGACAGCCGTGTTATCCTGGAATCCATTTTTTGTCTTGCCTAATGTAAATTGGGCAAGAAAGGTGCCTTGAGCAAAGCCATTACATCAAACCAAATTGCATTTGCCATAGTCATAAACTATGACTATGATATTTTGGATTTAAGAGCAGCCATTAAGCCAAAATTAAAACTATTTTCAGGACAGCAGTTTGGGTTCAGACAGATGACATCCATTTAGCATCCACCCTGCTTCAGTGTCTTTTAACAAGATACTGAATCCAACTTACAGTGATTTACAATAAGTGCATTCAATCATGTGGATCAAACAAAACAAGTGGGAAATATTTACAGTATGAATATTGCAACCAATTTCCAATATAACTATTGCTAACTAAATAAAATAGGTTGCAATATTAGAATCACAACAAATAAAAAAAATTAAACTTTAAACAAGTTAATTTACTTTGAAAAAAGGGTTGAAATACTCACTGGCACAAGGCAGATTTTATCACCTGCTCAATAAGAAAATAAGATTTTAAGGACTTGATTACAGTCAAAAATGACTTAAAAGATTGTTATTTTCCCAAAGTAAATACAGTTTCAGCGTTTTTTCCAGACAATACCAACACACACTTGTATCATTATAATATAGGGCTGTAAGCAATTTAACAGCAAGGCCAATACAATAAGAATAAAATAGGATTAAACAATTTAAATCAAAGCATGACTGTACGAATGTCTGAGGATTTAAGCAAAGTGATTTAAAATGTTATTGCCAACCAAAGCTCCTCTTCTTCTTTTATATTTGCTTATCCTGCTGTTTCATTTTCATGTGTTTGTGCTGTATTACATTTCTCATTGCTTTGGCCACAATGCATGTATCTGGAGGTGAAAGCAGAGTTCTTGTATTGACTAAAATTCTGACATTAAAAAGGTAATAGACTAAAGGACAACCTAATTTTCTAAATGCAAGAAAGAAAATTAGGGAAGAAGACAAGAAATAACAGATTTCCTTTAGAGATCAAGTAGTGTACAATAAAAATAAAAAACAAAGAAATTTAAGAGAAAAGAAGCTGTACAAATAGCCCCTGCTGCCAGGTTGTTTGCACTAAATGATAGTTACTGCTGCACTGGACAGGATACAGATACTGACAACAACCATGCCACTGTGTCATTCACTCTCTGGTGGTGTTTTATCACGCTTCCCTGTGCTATTCTGTACTTAAATCGAGCTGAAAGTTTATCTCTCACAGCACTGGCACATTACAAGACATTTAAAGACTATTTTTAGGAGTCCAAACAGTCCTGCCTTTATTTCTCAGCCATACAATTTACCAGTTGAGCACACCATGCTGCACTTGTTTATGATATTCCAGTTTGTTT
Organism: Morone saxatilis; assembly: GCF_004916995.1. Classification (NCBI taxonomy): domain Eukaryota; kingdom Metazoa; phylum Chordata; class Actinopteri; family Moronidae; genus Morone; species Morone saxatilis. The sequence continues at coordinate 6,999,621 of NW_023339674.1, read as the reverse complement.
CACCCTATTTCCTTTTACATTCCATGTTTTAATGATCTTTTACTTTCACTACACGCCATCACGCTGTTCTACAATGTTCCACTTTGTTTCATTGAGATTCCCACCACACTATTTCAACAGCTTTCTAATTAACACTGCCGTAGTTGTTTCAAAACAGTTACTGCGCTCGGTAAAAAGAAAGTGTGACAAACCTTCCCGCAGCATTAAATTCAAAGACAAACATTTGTATTTTAAAACTAAACCCACAAACTGCAAATTTAGAAGGCCGTGATTTTATATTATAGAGCTACATTGTGTTACCTCCACAGAGAGGAATAGAGATATCGTAAATATTGATGGACTTTTAACATCCTTACACATTCAAAAAGACACCTGTCTTGCCATATTCATGACCAACAGTGAGAACCTGGACAGTATGTGGGCAGAAGCATCAGGACAAGCTGCTATTGTATCTCCTACTTAAGGGCGTTCTGCAGTGTGGTCTATGTCAAGCTGCTCTATAACATGTCATTCTGTTCCATGCTGTGCTGTACCGTACTGTTCCCCCTGCATGTCTGAACGCTTTAAGAAGTTGACATTTGCAGCAAGTCCAGTCAGTACTCCAGCACCAGCCTTAAGCCCAAGGCTGTTTCTGTGCGTGTGTGTGGGTGCACACATTGGTGCAGTATTAAAGCAAAGTGCCCTGAGAGGATGGACTTAATAAGGAATGTGACAGCAGCCTGGTCTGACACCTGGTGAGACTAAATGTAGGTTCATGAAGGAACATGAAATCACTAGCAACACACAAATCAGCCGATCATCAGTTTCACACGTGTCCACATAATGAAACACTGAGCACACAGGCATATGTCTATCATCTTGTATATGGTCTGTACAGAGACTGGAATTATAGTCCAGCGAATATACGCGTAAATGTCTTTGGGGCTCTGTGCTGAGAAGGGTCTTAGATAACCTTGCGACGGCTTGCAGAAGAGCAGATGCGCACTCTTCCCAGATCTCAAACAGCTCGTCACTCCACTTTTCTTTACTTTCCTCTAGCTCCCTGTTGCTTCCCGCATTAGATTTAAATTACTAATGCCCTTACCAATGAAGATTAGGTCCCTCTCTCTTTATAAAGAAGAAGACCGACCTCTTTGAGAGTTACTCACCCAATTATGCTTTTTCCCCTCTATCCTTCTCTTTCTCATTTTTAAAAAAATTCCATTTGCTATGCACTGATAAGCATGTGAAAGCCTTGTGGCACTTGTGTCAGGTCACAGGGGTAACATGCAACTAAGTTCTGCAGCACTTATTCTTGAAAGCTCCACCTCGATCTACAGTACTGTTGGAGTGTACCTCATTTAACGTTGTAAGCATCTGTTACAATTACTAAATATGTCAGTGTAATCCAACTTTCTGTTGGGAGAAAAAAAACAAAAATAAAAATAAATAATACAAATATAATAAATAATAATAAATCATTTAAAAAAATCATAAGTGTAAAGGAAATCGCTGCGCAAGATTCTCTTAGTGTCTTCTTTTAGGGTAAAGAGTTCCTCACCAGCATTTCTGTACACTGGGTTTTAGAAAGACTGTGACACGCATCAAAAGGAATTATTTCATAACTTTTGATTGTATATTCCTCAGAAAAAAATACGGCAGAGCCATGCTCACCCAATTCGAAGAAAGGGTACTAATGTGGACAAAATCAGCTGTACTGTTACTCAGTAACGGCCCATTTCAGGCACTCACAGCTGTGTTATCCTGGAATCCATTTTTTGTCTTGTCTAATGTAAATTGGGCAAGAAAGGTGCCTTGAGCAAAACCATTACATCAAACCAAATACCATTTGGCATAGTCATAAACTATGACAACTTTTGGATTTAAGAGCAGCCATTAAGCCAAAAGGAAAACTACGATGTTTTCGGGAGAGTAGTTTGGGTTCAGACGGATCAGACATGCCTTTAGCATCCACCCTGCTTCAGTGTCTTTAAACAAGATACTGAATCCAACTTACAGTGAGTGCATTCAACCGTGTGGATCATACAACCCCAAAATTAAGTACTATAACGTCACCAAAGAAGCTGAACAGCTTCAAGCTCTATATTTAGAAGAGGAAGAAGTTTTTTGTCACAACCGTTAGATTTGTGTAATTTCAATGCAACTGCAAATCTTCTAGCAGACAGAAATGGCCTTTTAGATGGACTAGGTGTTGTTTTGTCCTTTCCATCTTTCAGCTTGCGCTTTTTGCCAATTAAGGTATTTATAATTCCCCTGTTGCACTGTTAAGTCACTCAAGAGCAATTCATATTCTATAAAGTCGAAAATGTACCATGTAATGTAAATGTAAGGTGACAGATCCAAACTAGAATGATTATTTTTCTTCCGACAAAGAAGAAAGAGAGAGGAGAAATGTGTGTTTACTCGGACACCATTACGCAAACACACAAGCACACACCTTTTGTCCTGCAGTCATAAATGAGATGGCTTACAAACACAAACAGAGCCACTGGGGAAAAGTGAAACACATCATTTCAATTCTGTGTGTGTGTGTGTGTGTGTGTCTGTGAGGGAGGGAGGGATGGAGGGAGAGGGGGATTAGGGGACAAACACACTCTGCATGGCCTCCTTACCGGCAGTAACAGTGTCCTTGACCTACTGATGGAGTGATATACGCAACAGAGAGAGAAGAGAGGATGAAGCCAAGGTCTGCCAGCTAGCTGAATGCTACTCCCACACACTACTGTATGGTTTAAACTTACTAGCATTACAATAACATTTGCAGAGCAGTAATACTGACACTACACTGTAACCTGCTGTAGTCTGTTAGTGAGGTACAGCACAATATTTAATATACATTTACAAAGGATGTTGAGGATTTGATGATGATGATGATGATGATGATGATGATGATGATGATGATGATACATACCGTAAATGCACACAAAATGTCTAAAAGTTTCCCTACATCTGTCAAACACATTTTTATGGAAAGCTATGCTTAAAAACATCTAGGGCAGCTACATGTACTTATAACAAATAGTTTTTACAATTTGTTACATATTCATTGAAAATTACAACAATTCATCTCGAATAGATAAAAAAACCCACTATTTTCAATGTCTGAGCCAAGCTTTCTGTGTGTGTGTGTGTGTGTGTGTGCGTGCGTGTGAGTGTGTGTGAGAGAGAGACAGGTGGCTCAAACCATGCACAGCACAGACCACTGGCCTATCAAATGCCTGCCAGGAGAGCTTCTTAGAAAACGTGCACACTCACATATTGAGAGCAGACAAGCATAACTACATAACTGCAGACACTTTTTCCATCATCCAACCCTCCTCTTTCTCTCCTTTCTCTCTCAAACACATTCTCAGAGTCTTAACTAAGCTACTTTACCACCCTCTTTTCTGCACTGGCACTGGTAGAGTCCCTCAGTCTAACAAGTTTGTTTTGATTCCTCTCCTCTTCTCTTCTCTTTATCTCTTCTTACAGGCTCTATCCCCTTCGTTCCCTCTGCCTCTCCTCTTCCTGTCCTTGTGCCTCTGCTCAAACTCCTTTCTCTTCTCCCTCATTTGTATCCTCCTGCTTTCTCCTGCCTTTGGTCTTTTTCATTCCTGGACTAAACAATGGCTGTCTGGTTAAATTTATGAGTTACCACTCTCCCTCTCTGACCTTTTTTTTCTTAACCTAAACGGTAAACAGTGATATAAGGTTATCTATCAATAGATCTTAACTTCTCTCTTTCTTGTCTTCTTTCCTTCTTCTGCAGTGCTTCTTCAGGTGTTTTGTTCATTTCCAGCAGAATAGAGACAGATAAGCAGTAAAACAGCGCAGCAGGAGCAGGCATTCATACCCATAATCAACCCCAGCAGTCAGAGGCACATGGTTCAAGAGGTGCTATGCTCTGGCTGCCCAACTCTTAATGTGGCAATACACTATGAACACAGCTAAGAACTTGTTGAAATGTTCGCACCCCACAGTGCATCATTGTATACAAATGGTCAAAATGCAAATTGCTGCATATTTACATATGGGCTTGGGCAACAGGTTTCAGGTTTCAATTTCTTAGACTGAAACAATGCCAGCCAACTTGAATTAACTCCACAGACTCCACAACATTCTACATTAAGATTGCTTGCAATTAGCTTAGCATGTACAGAAACAACTGCCAAGATGCTACATACATTTATCCACCTTAAAAAGGTACAGTAAGTGGGAAAGGATGCTACGTTTTTGCCTGATTTATCATGGCTGTACTGTACCTAAACATGCACTGGCTCATTTAAGAACAATAAGAGAAAGAATCTGGTCAGTAGGTAGCCTAATAGTAAGAAATTTTCAGGTAGCAGAAGTACTGGTATGAAGAAAGAAATGCAAATAGTTTTGGCCTGAACCATGTACTGAAGTACATAATACACCAAAAACAACTGTATTTATTATGCTATGAAATAAATGATACCATTTGCATTGTTCTATGAAATGCATGGCATCCACTACCATCTATATTAGCTATCAGAAAATCAAAATTTGGGGGAAAAGAGGAAGTGTGGGTGGAGCTGCTGTGGAAAAAGTAACAAGCAGTCATCACTATAATGTATGATTGACTCAATCAAACAAAACTCTCAAAATAGAGACTTTTATACCTTAATAACTCCTTAATAGAACAATATTATTCAAAATCACCACCAAGACACCCATTAGAGGAAGTGAAATTACCTACTAAGACTTAATTTGTTGTTGGGAAAAGGTAATATTTGTATTTCATGTGGGAAGTTGGGAGTTTTCCCTGCCACTTCCATACTGTCAGAGACTGACATTAAGAAGAACTGCATCTTACACAACAGCACATCTTTAGCATTTAGCTGTAGAAAGGACAGAACCAGTGGGCTGAGGGAAGCAGGTGGCTCGCCTTGAGACAGGACCGATTCTGCTGTCAGCCAGTGTGACCGCACCCCCCTCCCCCTTCCACACCCACCCATCTCGGCTTGACTCTGGCCCTGAAGCCACAGGACTCAGATTGGAGGTTATTTTCCCCACTGAGCAGACAGTCACGCCTCACATGTCAACAGAGTCTTGCAGACATGGGGTCAAAGCATAATTCAAGAATATTTGTTGGGGGATTTGTTGTGCTGCCTTGCAGTACCCAACGCGTGGGGTTTTGCCACGTAACATAAATTAAAATGTGTGCAAGTGAGCTTCATTTATCTGCAGTCTACACTGGTTTGGAAGTGTTGATGTGTGGTTAATCCTAGCCTTCAGGTAAAGTAAGAAGAAGACAAAACAACCTGAAAATATTATTGTATGTTGGTGTTGAACACTGCTGAAATCATTCATTCTATAATCAGCTATTTTCGACATGTTACAGCCCTGTGTCCACAGTGTGGCTTTCCATAAATGTCAGGAAACTACACTATACTGCCAGTACAGAGATATGTGGACACTGGCAGAGGAAGCTCTCAGACATAAAAGCTAAATGGCCTCTTGTAGTCACACTACACCAAGGCGCCAGTGAAAGCATACTGCATATCAACAGGCTGGATGTGGAAAGGTTAATGTCTTCTGCACTTGCATTACACACATTTTTGTTTCATTACTAATTTTAAACAATAAAGAGCAGCTTCACATTACTGAAGTCATAAACTAAGAATTTTGTCTAGTTGGTAGTCTAGTTGGAGTTGGTATCTGCAACTACCCTGGAGATGCTACAAATTCCTACACATTGGACCTATAATACTCTGTTAGATGCGGCCTGTGCCAAATAATCTCATGATTCAACGCATTAAATAATAATTTTGATAGTCAATATATTAATGAATTTACAAAATGATTGCCAGTCGGCTGATGAAACGCACCACTACCTGAATAAAATGATCTGGGTTTGAACATTGTTGGAAACATTTGGGATACTCTTAGCAACTTAACAAAAATGTTACATATCATATCTTTAACTGAACACATATGTAATGGCAGCCCTGCATAAGTACATAAATGTTACAACAAGTACATAAATGTTCCCAGTTATTTAATCATATGGATTTCACAGACTGTATAATTACATAATGCAGATGATGAGTTAACAGAAGCACCTTGACAGGAGGATTTGATAAAAAATTGCATTTTGGGTAAAAAGTTTTCTTTTCGGATTCAATAAAAGCTTACAATAGTGACATTTGGTCCCTTTCTTATCTTCTATCCTGACAGAATGACAGACCCCATTGTTCCCCATGGGTAGAATAAAACTCCTGAAAGCAATTTATGAAAATAAACCATTGACTCAAGGGAGGATTGATGGGATCATGCTGTTAACTCTGACTCTGCCATCAGCATTTTGCAAAATAAATTGAAATCCCTCAGGCTGAACTATGAGCAGTTTTTATATTCTGGTCTTCACTTGCTCGATTTACTGTATTTTTTGTTCTTGGGTAACAAAGTGGAACTTGGCACGGCTTACTCTTGTCTGACCTCCCTCATTACTGAGGTGTTTGCCCCCACAGAGCTGCCACAGAGTGGATTTTATGTGACGGATGAGGTCAGGTGTTTCCAATTTGAAGGAACCTGCACTTCTGACACTTATGTCCAAAGTCATTGTGTGTCTTCTGTGTTTGATCAGTTTGGAGAATTGTGTCTCCTCTCTCCTCTTGTCCACAGGAAGGTTAAACATGCAGGTCAGACACAGATCAGACACATAACCGTGACCTTCCTCAGCTCATTATAGACCTTCACTTCCAAAATCTCACTTTACCTCACTTCATTTGTGTATGAAAAGCGCCAAACTCAAATTATTTGCGGTGCGGCTGCTGTATGAACGTCAAGGATCCAGAACTGTGAGGTAGAACCAGGAGCCGAGCGAGAGTCCGGTGAGAGGACGGACAGTCGTGCGATACCAGCCGCCACGGCTGCTCTATCCAGGCGCGCCGTAGACGACAGGACATAGGGAGCCAATGAAGAGGTTGGGTAAGTTGAGCACACTGCGAAGGCATTGTTTAGACTAAAGGTTGCGAAGGAACTACAAGGACAGAGACAACGACGATGGTGGTTAGGCGGGTGTGTAATCGTGCGTGGTTGTGAATTTGAAGCTGGTGAGGATGGTGTGCCGTCGAGAGCCAAGGAAGTGCACCTCGTCATGCTCGGCCACATACACTCATATGTTCTCCTTAGCCTGTTGTGATCCAGATGTAGGTCAGGCACGATCATTCGGTCCTGGTACGCATTCAATGATTGTCGACTGTCTTTCGTTGTACACCCGAACTTCTTTAGTCCAGAGCGCAGGATCGCCAAAAGCGCCCAGTGTTAGCAAGCGAGAGCGTGCGATGTCCGCCCCCCCCGCCCGGTCGGGATGCGTACTGAGATTCGATTCAGGAGTGCTGCCTTTCACCCGGTGGGCATTAACAGGACGTAAGAGTGATGAAGATGTTGAAGGCAGAATGAAGTAGAAGTGTTGATTTCGTAGTAAATGTTAGATTACGTCGTCGTAAGACGAGAGTGAGCATCGAAGAGCGGTCTCGAATCTGTTGGGTTAGTTCAACGAGTTGAACCCACGCAGTGTGCAAACGGAGAGGGGTCCCTTGAGTCGCTGACTGGACCCCAAGTGAGTGCTGGCCGCGTGCAGAGACGGAAGTAGGACCCGATCAGGAAGCCAGACGATTTCCCCAGTCACGCTACCAACTGTCCCTGTTTCCACCACCACCGAGGGTTTCAACTGGCTCAGTATTGGAGGTCACGGTGCATCACAGTGATGCTTCATCATGTCACCTATATGTTTGAGCCATTACCAATGTTTGCCATATAAAGAGTAAATAACTTGACAGTATGAACTTGTTGTTCTGTCCTGGTTGTACTGACAGCAGTGAGTCCAACAGGTGTATCTTGAATGCCTGTGGGATAATTGCAGCACTAAGATCTGCAAAATTTAGAGGTGACTAATCCCACAGCAAACAACTAAATCACAATGTGTGTGTGTGTGTGCGTGCGTGCATGCGTGCAGGTTTGTAAGTGATGAAGGTGATGAAGGCTGCCCACTGTCAGGAGGGGCAGATTCCATGAACATCTGCTACTGACACACACACATACACACATCACAGCATGTAAAGCGAGGAGGAGGAAGTGGGTGGAAAGAGAACAGCTCAGACACATGCTGCTTTGTGACATTTACATGTATTTGTGTTTACCTGTACATATGCAAACCCCAACTGCACACACACATGATCTGCCTGCTGTTCAAAAAGAAGCATGTAAACACAACAAAAACCATGTGCACATACACATCTTGTATAAGTTTTGTGTGTTTCTGAGAAACTCTGAATAATTTCAGAACTTAGAAGTCCTTGGAAGCTAACCTCCTCCCCACACACACCATCCAGTGCATTGGCAAACATAATTATATAATTATAAATAATAATTAAAACATTAAAATATAGATTCAATTTAATAATACTTTTTTTTTTTTTTATTGAAATTCCAAGTGGAGTCTGTGCACATTAGGCGTAGGGGCTCAACACGTGAATCAACTCTTACTAGTGTGACTTCCAAATTGGTTGTTTGCATGAGGGAACCGATGAAGGACAGTATTTAGGAATGGTTTTCGATAGGCGATTTTATTTTTAAATTATTTTTCCAATTGGCAATATACTTAGATTCACTGAGCTCAGACTCTAATCTCTTATCAAACATGTTCTCTCTCTTTGCTCCAAGAGGAATGTACAAAACATTTTTAGCTGGTGCTGAACGTCAATATTACATTCAGTTAAAATTCCAAATAATGTGCTGATTTCACACATCCAAGACTATTTACTGGTCTTGGGAAGTACTAGTAAGTTATATCAAGTATTTTGTGGCTCTGGGGGGAGCTATGCAAAATCAAATAAATTGCCTTAAGTGATATTACTCTAGGCTACTAGGCCTACTCTAGTGTTGGAATAAAATAAAAATGTGGAGTTGAAGAAGTGATGTTACCAGACCTCTGTAGCCCACTCCTTATCTCTGCTCGAGGCCATGAGATCGAGGTTGCTACTTTATTAGCATAACAATCTCCAATCGAACTGACTGCAGTTGACTTGCATTGTGGGTAATATAGGCACAAAGTTTTGACAAGAAAGAATGCTCGATATGTGTCCATCAGAGTCCAACAATGTTAAAACCACTAAAATAAAACATGTTTGCTTGATGTGCCATGTTCAAGCCAGTGCCTGTACCCGCCCAAAATCATTTCTGTGGGAAAAGAAAGCTTAGCTCACAATCTGAGCTACATCAGCTGATCACAGCTGATCGTAAACAACCTACATCAGCTGATGGCTCAGCTCATTCTTTTCAAGCATCCAATTGGCAAATATCATACAGGGCGCCTTATTTAAGCCTGCCTACCCTTGCTGCTTCCTCTGAAAGCCGCTTTGCAACCTGCCTCCACCCCAGCTCCTCCTTTTATGCTGTATGTGATTTAATTAATATAATTTCTGTTGTCACTGATGCGTGCTCTGTTATGTACCCTATGGGGGTCTTTGCAGCTGCTCTCCTTAAGCTTTCCATGTGTGCACACGGAAGGGCAGGGAGGTCCCAGAACAAAGCCATACCACCAAATATAACATACTGCAGTTGGAAATAAAGTTTTCTTTTTGACCAAAGTGGTTCTGACTGAACTGTGTTTTTGTAGTTCACCAAGACCAATGGAAGGGTGACTTGTCTCTAAAGAAATCATCTTGCTGATCGCATCTCAATTCAGTATAATCTCCCAGTTAAGCTTGCATGCACATAGTATCAATATTTTAAGCTTATCAATTAAATTGCTTTGAATTGGGGATCCTGTAATAACTTTTTGGTAGATATCAACGTTTCATGTTTTCTGTCAATTTAATTTACAGGTTCTAGTGTATATAGAGTTTTTAGTTATTTAGGATAAGTGTTTCAAAAGGATAAGTGGATTTAATAGTGGACTAAAAAATGGCATCCTGAAAGCATTTTAGTGAACCCTATTGATTTGATAACATGCTATATGATAAGCAGTAATTAATGGTTCCTATCTGAGGGGGATCATGTGAACATCAAGGAGAAGAAATATCCAAGTCTCACATCGCTATCATGCATTCAACCAATGCCTCTCCCACCCTCTCTCATTACATTCTTCTTTCATCCCTCCTTCCTCTCCTCTAACCCAACTCTTCTGTCTTCCTGTCTCTCCCTTTTTCATGGCACTCTTCCCTCCATTGTTCCCATCCCCCCACTTCTCTCTGAGAGGAGGACTGTCAGCAGGGCCATATATCTGACACAGTGCACCATGGACTCCACACACTCACACACACATATATATCCAATATGCGATATAGTGTTCACTAATGGGGCAGCGGGTACGAGGGGAATGAGAGATGGAGTCGGCTGGGCGTTTGAGTCCATCAGAGAGGTTATATAAGACACTTGACGAGGACTTTCCTTGGCCATAAATCTATAACCTTATGGAAGATACTATAATGTCAACAACAGCTCCATTAATATCACTGGATTCCCGTACAGGGCCAAGAGTAGCCATAAGTTTTAGGCCCTATGCAATACCAAGAAATAAAATCAAGTGATATTGATGTCAATTAGGGCTGTAACTGATCATTATTTCCATTACTTATTAATCTTGGTTATTCTTTGGATTCATAATGTATTCCATTAAAAGTCAGTGAAAAATGGACCATCACAACTTCCTCAGGTGACATTTTCAAATGGCTTTTTTTGTCCAACCAACTGTTGGAAGAAGCAAGAATATTCAATATGCAATTATTAAATAAAGAGAGAGAGAAAAGCATCAAAGGCATTTGACATTTTAGAAGCTGGAATGAGTAAACGTTTTTGCATTTTTGTGTGACAGAAAACTTAGACGATTTATAATAATAAAAGTTTTTTGTACTTCCTGTCAATCAACTAATCATTTAAGCACTAATGCTGATATACAGACATCAGCTCATGCTACAGATTCTGTGGTTGACCATCTGTCATCACTGAAACTGTGCAGCCTTTTAAACAGAAATGAATGCAGCAATTTGAGCATCTTAAAGCACACCATGAAATCCAAAATGTTAACTATCCACAGCAATGTTTTTATCTTTTATTGATGGTTACAATATTTTGGAGTGCCAGGATTCATTTCTGACAAGCAGCCGGATCGCTGAGATATCTACACACATAAGATACATAGCCTGAGCTAATTCAACAGTATCGCTACCAGAACTACTCCTTTAAATGGATTAATTCATGTGGCATGTTCAGCAGGGTTCAGGCTTCATGCAGCTCTGCACTCGGACTGCTCTGCTCAGGCTCACTAAACATATCGCACTCGTTCTGACACATGAATAATGTGGAAAATGGAGAGAGAGGAATTCCACTTCTGTTCCTTCACCTGATCCAAGTGACTTATCCTCTCTGTCTTCACTCTGTTTCTCATTTCTCACACACACCATGCAGTCGCACTCTTTCACACTTTCTCTCCCTTTCGCCTTACACAGAACACACACACACACACATACACACACAAACACACACAAACACACTCTAACACCAGGCAGAGTGCTGGTTCTCCTTGGCAGGTTGCCTCTTTCTAAGAATGTTTGGTGCTACAACCCTGAAGGAATACACCCTCAGCGCCTTCGACACGCTGCCTCATGAAGGCTAAGATGCTGACACAAGTGATGAATGACAATCAGTAGGAGAAACCAAATGTGTCTTAAAGTTATAAACAATGAAGTCACTCTGTAGTCTTTGACAAGAAACATGTGCACAAAGTCCTTGCTTGTACAATAAACACAGAAGATCAACTGACTGATTTGCCTCTATTACAGGAATATGATTACGGCAAACTGTTTACAACATGTAACGTCAGAAATTATGTCTTGAAAACATAATCTGAGTTAGCTGAAGTAGGTGTAACTCTTTTATACATTGTTCGAATCAATATTTGTCGAACACAAGTGGCATGGATGAGGACTTTAACTGTACAATTGTATTGTCTGCAACACATTAGGTTTAGCAAATGAACTGATTTCTATGTCGTATATTAAAATGTATGCTGCAGAATGTTACAAGAGGAATAAAGAAAAAGCAGAATCACAACAGCTGCTACATGACAACTGCAACAATAATGTGCAAATCAAAGCACTGCTCCATGCATTGACAATATCCAGTGATGGTGGCTAAAACTATAATACCCAGCTGGTGTTCATGAGAAAACAAACACACATATCAACATAAAGTAATCCTGTTTTCTTACTTGACCAATCTCATATAACTCCTGATGTTAGTGCAGGTGCATGGATATGTTTACCTCACCCACAGCGATGGAGGTAAGGGATTTTCATCTGCAGTATCTAATCTTGTTGCAAAGAAAGCAACAGACTTGCAAGCCCCAAACAGCTTCTGCAAGAACTCATTTAGACAGTAATTTACTGACATGGCATGGAGTGCACAGGGGCATTTATGAGTTGCATCACCAAGTTTGTAAATACAAGTCAAATCCAAGGGAGCCAGATTTTATTGAAGTATACAGTTGGTGAACTGAAAAAAATAAAATATGAATTAATTGTGCCTTTAAATGTGTCATATGAGTTTGGGATCTCTTTTTTCACATCATTTAGAAGGTATGCAAAGTTATATGGTGTTTAATAAATGGCATGCTGTTAGCCAGGTCCCACAATACATTTGAGAACTATTCAAATCAACTATAAAACATAAAAGTTCCTTATGAAGGTGGCTTTTATATCATATGAGATTAAAAATATTTGCCTGTGGGGTAAATTATAAGGTCTCTCTAGAGCATCGTCTCTATTATCACCAAACAATAACGTACATCTAAACGCATTGAAAAGTGCGAACCGCAGTGCAAACTAAACTACTGAACATCACCGACGCGCAGAGTGTCGATCCGCGTAAAACCTGAAAACTAAGTGAACGTCGCTACTTTTGCTCCAGTTTTTTCTCCCGTAAACTAACGTGTACCTGGTTGGTGGTGTCAGGCGGCAGGTTCTTAATGAGGATTTTCCTCCTGTTGCTCAGCTCCTGGCGAGTTTTGGCCAGCCTCCTCTCGATCTCCTCCGGCTCCAGGTCCGGCAGGTCGCGGAGGCTAATCCCCGAGTCGGAGGGCTGCGCCGCCGCCGCCGCCTCTTCATCCTCCGGCTGCCGGCTCTCGGGGCTGTCCATCTCCGGAGAAAGTGCGCTCTCCCCGGCTAGAGAAGAGTGAACGCTCGGCGGCTGGATGGATGAGGCTGCCGCCATCTTGGGTATCTGAGTGAAAAGTGTGAGGGAAGTGAGAGAGAGAAAGAGAGAGATAGAGAGAGGGGCAGGTGGGAGGTTTCAGTAAAAGAGGAGAGACGGGAAGAAAGAAAGAGAAATCCGAATAAAAATGAAAAAAACTTATTTTGTATAATGGGTGCGCGCTAGGTTGCTTTTTTTTTTTTTTTTTTTTTTTTTTTTTTTTTTTTTTTTTTTTTTTTTATTGTGGTTTTTGGTTTTTTTTAATTTTTTTTTTTTTTTGATTGTTTGGTGTTTTTTTTTTTTTTGTGTTTTTTTTTTTTTTTTTGTGTCATAAGTTTAACTAAATGTGTTCTCTTTCTTTTATTTTTTATTCTTTGATTTTTTATCTCCTACTTATCTATATATATGTTTGCTTATATAATAAGATAAGTTTAAACTATTACAAGGCATAAAACCAAGCATTTGTTTTGTTTTGTAGCTGGATATTCGGTTTTATTGTTTTTATAAGATATGCATTCTTCAAGAGAAACCTCAAGCATCGGGATTTGACTGCTTTCTATAATCGGTTATTTGTTTGCTTTGTGGTAAAGCGTATAATGCAGTAGCTATGAGCGGAGCCACTGGTTTAAATGGACAGTCTGCTGCTCACTATGGTTTCTTTCTAGCACGTCGGGCTGCACCTTGGACTCCTGGCGACCCCAACTGTCTGCTGGATGTATAGAAGCCAATTAAGATCCGTCAATAACACCACCAGACCATCACATTTACTTTGTTTAGTGCGTGTGGGGGCAGCTTGTAATCAACTACACTGGAGGTTGTGTTTTTTGCATG
>NW_023339674.1:6985331-6985582 GCF_004916995.1 Morone saxatilis | reverse complement strand
CATCCATTTAATTAACCTACTTAAATCCTGCAATCTCCAGATTTTGGCCAAAAACAAGAAAGGAGTGAATATATCATCAGCCACATGTTGAGTCTGGCAAGTGTTGTAAACTATTTACAGTACATTTTAGACAGAATTGGACTGGTAAATATACACACAGCCTTAAGCACAGTAGAGAAACTCAGCTTTTATTTTTGTTCTATAGCCTAATTAACACATTTATTCTTTTGGTCAAAGAGAGAGAGAGAGAG
>NW_023339674.1:6975766-6985231 GCF_004916995.1 Morone saxatilis | reverse complement strand
CTCTCTCTTTAACCAGAGAAGAACCGTTAAAGTGAGGATCACGGAGCAAGGCATGCAAGCAGTAAGATAGTAGTGAGAGGAGGGTCCCGGCATGCTAAGGAGTGGCGGCCTACCGAGGCGTGAATATTTTCGACAATCTGACGCTGTGGCCGAAGTCTTAGCGATGGTTAGACCACCAAAGATTTGCTTGATTGTTGGAGACATAGTGGCTTGGGTGATCACGACGCAATAATGATAGAAGAGAGAGAGAGAGAGAGGCATTCATTGGAGACTATCTCTAAACCACCACAGCTTTCCTGTTCCCCATGTGCATAATGTGACCATGAATGGCTGTGTGCCTTCCCTCCTTTCTACCCAAGTCATCCAGTGAATGCCAAACTAGCAGCCAACCGAGCCTGCCTGCCTGCCTGCCTGCCCACCGTGGGTGGAAAGCTGCTCCTGGCAAACACAAAGGGAACAGAGCTCCCCGCCGAGTCCTCACAATGCCTATGTAGCTTCCGCAGGCTGCATGAGTCGCTGACAGACACACTTACTCTATACTCGCACTCGCAAGATGCATTTACACTCATGTAGGGCCACAAACATGTCAGCGAGAACGCATCAACCCACTGAGGAAATATTTAGAGCACGATTATGCCGAGGCCCTGTAAGAGACGATGAAATCAACCTCCATCATCCAACCTCCATGTTCTCTCTCTTGCCATCTGTGTGAAGCATTTCTTGGCAGATTGGAGTCCAGACAATCACAGTTGTCAGTGGGTGAAAGTGATCTCACGTTGCCAAGTGGCTGAACCAGTGTATCTGAAACACACCGACTGTATATGGACTGTTTGTATGAATGCTTCAATCAAGCTTACACTCGAGTCCACTCCAGAGCGGAAAGGCCAAAGAAAAGGACATTTTGTGTCATTTCAAACAGAAGCAATAGAGGATGAATAGAATTCAACATGTTTTCATGTATCAGTCTGATTCTACTTAGTATCCTGGTAAAAACCCAAGTCAAACATATGTCCTCATGCAAATCAAAAGATTACAAATGCTCCTTGACCAGGATGAAAACTCTGTGAAGACCATATTTTACCTCCAAAAGACAATACCAGTTTTTACTATTTAAAAGAAAAAGAGGATTTCAGGATGCAGCATTGAGCTTAGATGTAATTACTTCTTAAAATGAACAGTAGAGCTCAAACAATTAGTTAATCAATCGATTAGGTAATCAACAGAAAATTAATCTCCAACTATTTTGCTGATCAGTTAATGATTTCAGTAATTTTTTTCAAACAAAAATGCCAAACACTTGCTGCTTTACTGTGTCAGACACTAAAGTGAATACTATATCTTTGGGTTTTGTACTGTTGGTCGGACAAAACAGCACACTTAAGGACGTCCTCATACAGATAAAAAAGGTATCAATTGATTTATCCAGGAAATGTCAGTTCCATGGACAGTTTGGAGCTTAACATGGTTCCTCGTAAGTGTCAAGCTGCTCAGACTCCTGATGAGCAGCAGTCTGTTTACTGTTAGGACTGTTATGTACTCATATGAACATAGCATTAAATGTGCTACTAATCACAAGTCTGTCCTCCTGGAAACCAAACGCAGAGAGCAGCATTCCTCCTATACGCAAGACAAGATGTCCAATTGCAATCATCTGAAACACGTAAACAATCAGAAAAAGTCAAGTTTTAATCTAGCTGCAGCTCATTCAATAGTCGGTGCCTGCTGACAGATTGGGGGACATGAATCATTGAGCAGTGGCTCTCTGAAAAGACAGCATGGACTTGCCTGTCACTTGCACAGGCTGATTTTGTAGACGCATGAATCACTCCACTAAGTGCTAAACAACGTTTCCATGAGAGAACAATTAATTTGTTCTCTCAGTCCCCTTGGCACAAAAGCATGCCAGCACCATATTACACTTACAGACCCACTCCAACACACACACACACACACACACATATGCATATGCATTAACTCATGTCGGTCTACAGCCGCCTCGTACAGTCACACAAACTCTGTGTCTTTCAAAGCGTTTTACCTATGTGCAAGTCAAACCTCCTCATAATGGGCTATGCTTCACAAACCAAGGGAAAAGAGATGTTAGTCCCTCTCCATCTAAAAACACAAGAGCCCTGCCGGTGCTTCAGTGTGTCAGCCAGTGATTCACAGCCGTTTGGAGTGGGTGGGAGTAGAGAGGAGAAGAAGAAAGCGGGAAAACGTTTGCCGCTGCTCGCTGGGACTGAGAGTGTGAGGGCGTGGGTGGGCAGAGTGGCTGAACGGGCAAAGCAGGCACCTGGGATGAGCTCAGTAGGCGTGAGGATGAGAAGGGAGGGGAGGAGAGGGATGAGGGAGTGAACCCTAAATGGCAAAATGGTTCATTGTGCGTGGGAGTTGACGGTGAGCACATACACGTGTATGTGTATGTGCTTGTGCAGTGTGATTGTGGACATGTCACTCTGCAATCCGGTCTGGAATGCAGGAGGAGATGTAAAAATGGACTGTCGGCTCTCCCTACATTGATGAGCTAGTGCTGCGCTCTCATAAATGATCACAGATGCAGTCTGGTGGCGTGGCTTCCTTTCTCTTGTAGCACAGAAGACATTAGGGGACATGTGACCTACTAAAAACAGCTGACCTGAACCCACAGGGACAATATGCATAAGAGTTCCCTGCCCAATTCATGTCCTAATTACACTGGTCATAAGCATACCTCCTCACCAGTGCGTCAGAGAAGCTACTTTTATGTGGCCATAAAGTGAATCAGTAATGAGAAAGTTGCGTCTATTTTAACGTGAGTACTCTTTGTTTTCAACCCGAGCATAACTCAAGTGTTTTTTTTATGTCTTCACCCCTCTAAAGGGCCCAATTACATTTTTTTTTCTTAACAAGGATGTAATTCTGTAAAGTTGGATGTTACAGCCAAACATTGTGATGAAATCTTTCCTGGAAAGATTTTGCTGTAAGGTTCAATTATGTTGTCAGTCGTTGCACGTTTTCCACGTATTTTTAGCCAAACTCATATAGTAAAGAAAGCACTGTCTGTCAAAGTGATTTCAAAGTGCTATGAATTGCTTGCATGCAAGACTTAAGATGATTACACTGCTCAGATGCGTTTGGGAAACTGGGACTCTGGACTGTACAAAATATGCTGCTAGTGCATGTCTGCTGTACCAGTTGGCAGAGCGGAGACTGACTGAAATGACCCGAGGGTGCTTGGACACCGAGCTCAGTGCTCTAATTCACAGCATTTCCCTGACAGGGACAGGAGACAGCTCGAGAGGAAGAGGGAGAGTGGAGAAGATACAGTGACAGTGAAATAGAGACAAAGGCAGGGCCATGTAGGGGAGGAAGGAATGAATGCAGACAAACTGATAAGGTTTATGGGACATGGCGACAGGCGGACAGGCACAGACATGGAAAAAGAGTTCCTTTTCACCTTCAGCTTTCAACAGTGCTGAACTACTTCCCTGATGTTGTTCAGTAAACTGAGAGCCCAGCATGGGCCTTTCTATTTTCACTATCCACCTCAAGGAGAAACAATTTACTTAGCTGCACTCTATGACCTTCTCTTAAAATAGAAAAGAGATGCAGTAGCTTTTCAGAAACCACCTACGCTTACGTATTGTATTGTTCATTTAAATAAAATGTGATATCTCAAAAGAAGAGATCAAATGAGAAGTATTAAAGAGGACTGACCTTGGAAATTCACAGATGCTCTGTTTGAAAATCTCCAATTAAATCCTTTCCATATGCCACAAACAGTCTAGGTGTCTCTTTCAATATCATTAACTGCACTGATTTTAGGTTTATCATATACTGTAGCAAAGACATCAGGAAATCCAGTGTGAACAACCACTTTCATTTCTTTGCAATGTCAAAATATGATTCATGAAACTGAAATACAGAATCTATGTAAAGCGAAGCGTATTTTGGTGTGCCTTAGGTCAGCAGAGTCAGCCTTATTCCAGATCTCAGTGCACAAACCTGCAGCACAATTATTACAGTTTCCCATTACTGTTTAGTAAACATGTGACCAGAAAAGCTTATGTTATTGCTGACAAATGAATAGACAAACCAATGATGTATTAGTCCCACTATTAATACAATCCACTACTTCCATAACCGGTACTTTACATACGTAAATCCTTTATAAAACGGGTAACAAACATATACATCATTTTTAAAGCAGGCTTCTACTGCCCTCACTATGTTATGCAGTGAGCTAAACACACTATCAAAAAAGGTTGACCTTTAAAGTTTTCACTGGAAACAGTTTTGAAACTGAAAAACAGTAATGGCCAACAAATGAAATGGTAGTGATAATAATAAATAACAAAAAAATAAAAAAAAATGAATAAAAGCTACTATAGTAACAAGAAACACAGTTTCAAAGTAGACTGTTAAAGTAGTTACATTGTACCTGCATAGTCAACAGTAAAACAGTTATTTACAAGGTCGCGTTAAGAAATAAATTACTTTAATTAAGTAACATTTACTAAACAGCTTTAATAACAACAAATAAAGAATACCTACATGGAAAATGCTCCAACAAGCACGTTTGGGGAGCAGGCTAGCTAAAAGCTGCCTGTCAGTTATTTCAGAAGGCTGAATATAAAAACAGTTTTCAGTTAAACTGCTTGCGCTGAGTCAGTACTGGTTGCTACTAGCAACAGCACTTTGCACCAACTGCTGGTGGCAGGACAAATCATTTCCAACTGGTTACTGTCATTTTCATCAAACTCAAACTTTGTGTATTTGTTTGGGACTATTTCTGCTGCAGATTTGGTGCATTTGTGAGTACTTCAGTGTATTGATGTAAGAAAGAGCATTTTAGAGACTGTTTACTGTTTAACTTTTAATATGTGTACATGCTATGGGCACCTAGGGGGCTACAAAAAAAAACTACAATTATTGTGAAAGAGCAGAAACAACTGGGATGTATATATTAAAAAGCAGGTGAAATACAAAGCCAGACAAATTGTGTCTGATCCTGTTCACCCCCGTTTTAACAAATTCATGAAACTGCAATCTGAAAGACGCTTTCAGACGCTAGAGCCGCTGCAGCAACCAATAACATTTACAAAAAAAGTCTTTCATACCTAATGCAATAACTTTGCTTAATAGACCTTTTTCACAGCCGCCACTTTGACCCGAGTAGGGTAAACACAGGTGTTACTAACGATACTAATCTTTTCCATTTAGTGTATCAGAGCTTTTCCAGCGAGCCAACATGCACAATAGCAACACACCGACTACTGATACTTAATTAGTGTCATTGGTAGTACCTGCATTTACCCTACTATTTCATGCCAAAATGACAGCTGTGAAAATTGTCTATTTGTAAACACTTGTGTAAACAGAGTGCTTACTCAGATGTTAAAAGAAAATACAAGATCTCCAAATATTATTTAAAAAGTTGTTTGTACAACATTTTAGGGATTTGGCTTAAGGGCCACCACACAAGTGGCTTTTGAGCCGAAATAGCTCAGTTGGGAGAACATTAGACTGAAGATCTAAAAGTCCCTGGTTCGAACCTGGGTTTCAGCAGGTGTAGGTCCCAGTTTTGATAAAACTTTGCTGTGATGGTTAGAGAAGTTGAAATCTATCTAACTCAGATGTTAAAAGAAAAAGATCCTCAAATGTTATGTGAAAGAGCAAGATGATGTATAAATATAATAAAGATTTGTATTATTTATGGGAGTAGGGTGGTGTGCGAGGAATTGATTCAAAATAAACAGTGCGTACATTGACTGTTTTAATAGAGAGGACTCAAATATCATAATTTGGTTACACAGACTATACTTGTTAGTAGAATCAGATCTTTGTCGATTTTGGGGTTTTCATTTTTCGAAAAAAAGTAGAAAGAAAACCAAAGCAGCCTGATAAGAACCATGTTGTTTCTCCATCTGTGGTTGTTACCCAGGTCCCCGGGCAGGAAACACTGTATGTACAGAAAGCCCTCATAAATAACTGATAGAGTCTTCCCAGGCAGTATGTACCGCTATTCTTCACCCACCCACAAATGGCATGACCTACTGCCAACAGCATGAAACGCACTGAAGAACACGCTCGTCTTTTGGAGCTAAGTGGGGAAAGCCCCATTTCTTGAAGTACGGGTCAAGAGCTAACATGATCATGGGAGGGGTATTCCTCGAGTTTTACCAAGATAGATAAAGAATAGAAGATGTTCAGAAAAAAAATACTTTTTCCTTACTACAAAAAAAGAATCTAAAAACCAGACCAGACCAGATCAATCACTATAATAATATTGCCGTCTGCAGAGTCAGAACATATGATATGATAGTTTCAACTGGGTGAATTCTGGCATCTTAGTGTTGAAAAGTTGTCTCTCCAACTTCTGGGTCAGACAAATATCTTAGTTTGACATAGCAGACAGTTCTACATGTCATTAAAAATACTCGGCACCAAACAAGGCCAAAAAGCCTCTGAAGAGCAGCCTTTTGGAGCGTAGGTGTCCTTAATGTCCCTGCGTGAACCAGAGTGAATAATACGAGGCTGGGGAGGCATCGCACAATATTACTCTGCTGTCAGTGAGCGTGAATAGTGGGGCAGGTATTGAAACAACACACACAAAATCCCCTGCGGATAATCTCCCTGGCTTACTGTGGGTGAGGCAGTTTGTGGGTGACCCGCTCCATGACCTCGTACAGTAAAAACAAAAAGGCCAGACTGACAAGGGACATCACAACTAGCAACATTTGGGCCTTCATATCGACACTGACACTGTTTCTACCTTAATGTTTGTATGAAGTGAGATAAATTGTCAGAAATCCTGAATCACAACAATAACATTTTAGACAATTTGCTTGTAAGAGTGTCTCACTTTCTCACACTCAAATTTAATATAAATACCTCAATTTTGTTGCATTTAAGTTCAATTATATTTTAGGTTTTCTAATAACTTCTAACTAAATTCCAGTTACCACATAGGATTTGTGAGGAGGGGGAGGCCTTGTCCTGTCCAATGTTTGAGCAACGTGAGACAGTCTCTGAAAGTGGATGTTTGAGGATGAAAGAGCTGGCAATGCGGTGGTAGTGAAGCTCAGACTGGGTGTGATTTGGTTATCAGGAGGTGAACAGCACCATTTAACCCCTGATCACGAGTTTATTATCATCCGGTGTGTGCTGCTGTAATTTGTAAACAGTAAAATGAGAATTGAAATGAATACTACCAAATTTTTTTAACTACACTTAATTGTGACTCAGTTAGTGGATCTTTGAGCTCTGTCAAAATCTTTGCAGCTTCATAGCTTTGCTCATACTTTAATGAAAACAACAAAAGGATTAAATGATTTGAGTTTTCCGTTCTGCTTTATATTAGCTCTTTGTTTTGGTTGTAAGTTGTTACCAACAAACTCTAATCCAACCAAGCTTATTCCCGTACAACCAGCAGCCCCTTTTACCCCCAAAAAGCTCTGTATGCTAACTGCCCAGCAACAGTTAACAGCATAACTGTGTTGTTTGTATTCATGCATGACCCAATTTGTAATTTCTTTGTTGAATTAAAATGAATGGAAAACACATGTTGACATTACTGGATGACCTGAAGCAGCATACATGTGTGCTTTGGTGTAGATTTACCCCTTTTCATAAATGGGAAAAACAAAAAAGAGAGAAATGAATAAAGAAGAAAGACAATTTAAGTGTAAAATGGACTTTATCACATTCACATTGCAATAAATCTCAATTTGATAACTTTATATGATACACGAGGGGGGTGATGTACACATGTTCCTTCAGTACATTAATTAATGCGATTCAGAGTGTTCTGTATACACACACATATACTTGTTTACAACAGCTGGTAAATACTGTTTAAAAGTTTTCCAGAAGAAAAATGCTTTTAACAACAAACTCAACTCGGAGAAAAAAAAAAAGTGTCCCAACACACATACACACACACACACACATATTGAAATATACTTGCAAGACTGCATTTGATCCAAAAAGATTTGCCCTGAAATGCTACAAGACTGCTTTGATTGAAATGATGTACCATGTGAGCGGGGGGAAAAGGGACAATCTTTTTGAATTCCAGTTTTTGTTTGTGTTACACAAGACTGCAGGTAAATAAATCTTCCAGCAGTAAATAGTCTGATGGCTTAAACGCGTCTTGAGTGGAATATTTAACCGAATGAGTTCAAGACCAGAAGCGCTGATTTACTACCATGAGTGGGTACTAACATAATACCAGTTTGTTTTAATCTCTGTGCTCTATCAGAGGTGTCATATTATTTAACGCTTTTAGCATCGTGAAGGTTAGTGAGCTGACTTTGGGTGTGCAAATGTAAATATTCTACTAAAGTGACACGCTCTGAAATAACAGTGAAATGAAGATGGCTGACAGTCTTTAAAGAAGCAACATAGCACAGCTAACAGCAGCCTACTGCAAACCCTGAATCCACTGCAAGTTTCTTGTTTTGGTCATTACTCACTGAAAAGACGTAGTACCGTTAGTTTTTTTTTTTTAAATCTAAATGAGTTCATGGAGAGATTTAACATTTTGAAGACACATGATAAAACTTTAAAAACTACAAGTCTCTGAAACGTAAAAAGTGTGTGTATTAATTTTCCCCAAGTACTGACTTTCATCCAATATGGACCTAAAGAAAAATGAATCTAAAAAATAAAAACACATCCAAGGCATCAGAAATATAGCGAGACACCATGAACAGACAATTCCAAATATCAACCCGAATATCTGAGCATCATTTGAAGCATACATCATGTCTTACCAACATAAAAAAATATGGAGTGTACAGGACATTAATAGCTATTTGTGATTCTGTATTTACACTTCATAATGAATCTCTGAAAAACATTTTTTCCAAATCCACGAAGCACAGATCAGGTCAGGTGACTCTTCATCAGAATAAAAATAAGTGGATTTCTCAATCATAATAATTTCACCTATAATTCTCTAATACTATCTTGAAAAAAAATACAATAATGCATTCAATGAAAATGTTCCAGGTGGATAATCATTCTTTCTTCACACAGTCTCTCTTTCTCTCTCTCTCTGCTGCTCGGTCGGTCTGTCAGTCACCACAACACACACACACACAACACAACACACACACACACACCAACACACACACACACACACAACACACACACACCACACACACACACACACACACACACACACACACACACACACACACAACACACACCAAACAACGTTTTGTTTAGAAAAAGACCATTTTTGAGTGGTTAACCAACAGACGGTGAGCCGACAGATGGCGTGTAAACTCTGCTACAGCACAGCCAGCATCTCCTTGCCCCTCGTTCACTCTTTCTGATGAGAAGGGAGACTCATCTTGGCGGTCACTGGGACATTCAGCTTCGTTCTGTGCACCAAGATCCCATGCCAGCACAAACTTAATCAAATGAGCATACCGGGCAGTGGCGTGTCCAGCTTAGCACTCGGACAAGGCAACGTCG
>NW_023339674.1:6966082-6975666 GCF_004916995.1 Morone saxatilis | reverse complement strand
GCTCTGGGTGAGGAGAGAGCAAGGCTGTAAACTGCTGGCAATAAATAGAGAGCAGGGAGGGATCTTATTGGAGAAACCAAACCTCGTCATCAACCAATCGGCGTCTCGCTTATATAGGGACCCCCCTTTTTGAAAAAAAAGAAAAAAAGAAAAAAAAATAGACAGGGCTAACCAAATTGTGATCTATACCAGAGAGTGTATATACTTATATGCATTGATGTAGGGATATGAGCATTTGATGCGGCTATTTGTTAATATGCATTTGCATTATCTCTCTTTTTTGTGCGTTTGCAGGGCGTCTAGCGAGTCTGCGAGACTGACCGTCGCTCTAAATGGGTTATATCGTGATAAATAACACTACATTAGGATGAGAATGATAATAAGAAACAAGATATGTGACAGCAAGGATGAGCCATTTGCACCAGATCACAAAAAAAACGAACCCATGTCCTCCACTTATACGAGCCAGCTGCGAGCTATACATCAATTGATGGGAAATGCAAACATACCAAGCACAAATAGGATCAGAAAAATAAGAGTTGCATGTCGACAAAGTGTGGGAAGCTTCGCACAGCCCTCCACATCGCATCACAACATAGCAAGAAGCATCTGAGGCGACTCATGGTCACCTATAGAGTTCACCGGAGGGTACCACTGCAAAAAGGACACGGGGGTCTCCGAACTGCAAATTCAGTCGGGAGCCGCGATGGTTCAGTCATTTACAGCGGTTTTAAGGTTGAAACCAAACAGAATGACAATTATATCACCACTACGATATACTGCAGCAGTTTACAGCGTATACAGCAACATTGTACAACTTAACAAAACAACAACACATTACTGAGCATCACATCAAGAGTTAATCACGACCGTAAACCACTCATTCTCACACGCTCTGAGTTCAAACAATCTTTAATATGTTTTGGGGGGGTTTAAATAACAATCAAATAGAATAACTTACCTGTTTTTTTTTGTTTTGTTTTTGTTTTCTTTGAAACGAGCAGATATGATTTGGACTTTAAGGTCCCTGCTCATCCAAAAAAAGTTTCCTGCTTGAAGAAGACACTGTTCACCACACTATATAGTAAAAAACGATGGAGAGAAGAGCTCAGAATCTGGTTCTGGTAGAAGAAAAGATAGAGAAAAATAAAAAGAATATCCAAATGAGCTGCAGATTATGCACCCTCACTGTATTACTGATATTCTTAAAATGAAAAATAAACAAAAACCAGTCAGTCACAGATTTTAGGGAAACAATGAGCCCTAAATATGATGCACTGATTACAGAAAGTGGGTCAGTATGTATCACTTATCTTAGCTACTTTCTTGTTTTTGATAGCAACAGCTGCTCGCTCATCTGAAAATCTACCTCTTTAATAAATAGTAGAAAAATAATATTTTCTTTTTTAAAGTGTTTCTTCCTATATTTATGAGAATCATTGAAGATTTAGTTTTGTACTTTTAAGTTCCCAGACACTCATTAAAAATGTCTGAATATCTTCCCAAACCATGGTACGTAAGGCCAGCAGATCCTCCTGTGGATAAAGGCAGCGACTTTCAGAGAAAACCAAACTGGTGAGCGTCTATCTGCACCACCAAGGAGAGTAAAGCTGTAATAGAATCCCACAATAAACCCCACTCTGTGTGGAAATACAGTATTTTTACTCTATGAGATGTAAGGAGTGCTCTGTTCCCCTCCTGACCGTCCCCACAAGTGGGGTTAGTGGGGAAACAACCTGTGTAGAGGCTGGCATGGAGCCCTGGGGCAAAAAGGTGGACCTCTTTCAGCATCTAGATTTCATGTTAATTTGATTATCCTCCAGTCCTGTGACGTGTTTGCTCTGGCCTTCCACATGGAAATGAAGACGTTTGTCCTCCCCTCAAGGCTTTTAAGGTTCCAGTTGTGTCGTTTTCTCAAGGAAGGCCATTGATTATGGCTCAAACAGGGTTTTTTTCTGCTCCCAAAAGGTTGTTGTGCACTCTTACAGAGTCATGAATGCCAAATTCCTTCGGAAAACAACCCAAAAAATCTCACTTGGTTATTTTTACTGGCCCAGGTCTGGTGATTTTCAGTGTGTAAAACTGTGTACACTTGCCAGATTGTGGACAGGGTTTGAAGAAAAGTGTTGAGATGGAGATGTTGGCACAATGAGACCATGAAGCTAATACCCATATTAAGCTGAACATCCATTCATAGCGGAGGTCACAGCTGCCCAGTGACACTCTAGACTGGGGTCCAGCTGTGGCTTCTTTTCTCCCGCCGTCCATCCTGACAGTACCTACTGTGTGCTGTCTAATTAAGCACGAATGTTTTTAAAAATAGTATTCAATAAAAAAAAAAACAGTTCCATCACTAGCTGAAGATCAGCACTCTGCGTCCACACTGTGCACGGTGACCGCGGCCTGCAGGTGGTGCGTGTGCAGCGGGTGGTGGTGTGTATGCGTGTGCCGGTAAGGGTGAAACTTGTGGCTGAGCAACGCGGCCGTCTGAGGTGGCGTGTCCAGGTCGAGGTCGTCGTCGTGGTTGCCGACGTCGACACCGGCCGAGAGCGGATCGTTGTTTCCTGGTGGATTCTCGCTGTCCTCCTGCGGACTCATGGTGCTGTAGCCTGGAGACAGAAGAACATGCAATGGTTGGTGTTACTGAACTTGTTATCACTCTTACGTTCAGTCATGAGTCAAAAACCATGACTTAACCACTTATTACACTTAACCTTTGCCATTAAAACTGAACTGGAAATGTTGAAAACCACTATCCTTCACAAAGTTTTGAAGAGTTAAAAATCAGTGCAAAGAAAATACAACATACTATATAATATTCTACTTCTTCTGCTTGAAGGCATATATAAAGAACTTAAAACATTAAAAAAAGAACTGGGAAAACACCATAAAAAACAACTACTCAGCAAATGACGCCCTCCAGTCAAACACATTCACGTAAATACATGGTAACACACACTGTTTCTGAAAGCAGTACGAGCTCTCTGATGGCACACTGACAACTAAATATCCCTACAGGGCAGTTTTGCTCCTTGTTTCAGCTTTCTCATACAATTTGAGGCAAAGATGCATACATATTTATGACTGCTTTCCTACACATGTTGCACATACGTTCTGCCTGAGGAGACGGAAACATAAGCCAACACGGCAGTTGGGATACGTTGGTAAGTGGAGCAGTGGGAGGACAGCACTGCTGTCACACAGAAAGGGGATTACTGGGTCAGAAAATAAGAAAATAACAGTTTGAACATAAAGAGGCCAATATTTCATGATACTGCATTCTACTGATGAAAGACAATTTAAAATGTATAATAGGCCAGATTTATCTCCAGTTTTGTGAGAACTGAGATGACTAATGATGTACTTTGATTGTTCAAAGCTTGCAGCAGCTAATTTTTATGACAACCTTGTAGGCTCTAGGTTTATTCAGTTCGCCTAATTTTTTCACTCGAACTCAAATTCAACATTAGCCTTCATCTGCTGAGTGGGTTTTTATCACCTTCAGGGCCATGAAATCCATCTGAAACCATGGTCTGACTATAAAAAAAATATTTGGGAGTTAATCTGGAAATAAACCCATTTTCCTTAATTCCTTTAGCGCCGTCGTTTCAGATTCCGAGGTGAGACCAGCAACATGCTGCACGATGGGAACATCAATCTGTTATTACAGTTGAGCAAATAACCCTGTAAGCCTGAGTGCCTCGACGATCATATTTATAGAAACTGCCGTTTTGGATGATGAAACATTAAATCAGAGATACTGAACCAAGTGATTTGTGAGCGTGTGTGTGTGTGTGAGTGAGAGAGAGAGAGTATATGTATGCAAGTGTCTGTGGCATGTAGGAATAAGGTGGTAGGTTGACGTGTGAGCATATGTTTGTTTGTGAAATTGATCTCCCACCAACCATTTCTATTCTTCAAATATCAAACAGTTAAACAGTTAAACCCTCAAGTAAACGTATCTAATCCCTCGACATTCTTCTCAGGGCTCTGGGAGTTCACATGATGAGACATCTTGTTTTGTTTTGGCTATTCACAAACAAGTGCTAAATAAGTCCAAACCAAGCCAAACTATTCAAGAGTAAGAGTCATGCTAGCAGCTCTATCAGAGTCAGAATCGGGTTTATTGCCAAGTCAGTTTACACATACGAGGAATTCGTCTTGGTGCATTGGTGCATAAGAATCACAAAAAATACTTTTTAAATATAAATAAAGATAGAAAGATCTAAAGCTGGACAAGAATGATATGAGGCTATAGTCTACACAACCTGTAACATTTCCGCATTATTTCTATAAACACTATACTTATGTTATATATTGTGTTGAGTTGTGTTCTAACATTATCCTAAATGTTTCCAACAATGTTCAAACTCAGAATTTTTCATTCAGGTAACACTGTGTTTCACTGGTCGCCTGTCAATGGCGTCATCACCTTTGCTCTTCGTCTTTTGTTATTGTTTTGACCTCTTAGCGGCAGAAATTACGTATTGTACATTAAAGATAAATGTCAGCATGCTAGTATGCTCACAATGACAATTCTAACATGCTGTTGTTAGTCAGGTCTGTTTTGTTTACCATCTTGTAAGCATGCTAATATTTGCTACTTTTCCAGGTATTTGGTCACAAACCAAAGTATTTTGACGTGATGATGCTACAGAAAGGAAAAGTCAGGGGATCACCAAAGTTATTAGAATTAGAATTGTTTAGTGGTGTATGTCATATACTGTCATATAACAGAAGGCAGTGAACGTCCCACATTGTGGCGTGATGTAAAAGAAGTAAATGTCCTGTATGTCTCACTGCACTAAAGTCAAACTGAGAAGTTTGCTCAGAATTTTCCCTCCCCGATTCTCAGAAGATTAGCCAGGCTTTGATACAACACGAAATAAAGCTGACAAAGACAAGGAGAGACAGAAGAATGTGCAGAGGGAGTGACAAGGAGAGACGAAATGGAGGGCAGAGAGAAGGAGGGAGGAAGGGAAGGATTAAAGGAAAAGGAGCGATGGAGACTTCAAAGAAGTTCCAGACACTGAAGGTGCCAACTTCAGCACAGTTTATCCCTCTTTTCCCCAAAGCATGAGCCAGAGTTTCAGGCAGGTCTACAGCTAACTCTGTCCTGTTGACAATTTCCAGCTGCACCAGGTGAGGAAAGCAAATAATAATGTCAAGAGGTGTGGAGGGCCAGGATAAACTACCATGTTATTGCACCTCAGAGACACCATAGATACAGGAACGCAGATCGCCATATTGGGGTCACCGCCTGGAAAAATGCCCCCAGAATGTTGAATTATATGTTGTCCTTAAGACAAATTTTACAATTTTTCATGTGCAGCTAAAATTTTATAGAACTGATTCACAAGTTATACACCAAGAAAAAATAAAGTGTTGCATTTTTACACATTTGAAACAGTTGTGTTTCCAAGAAGAGATCCAATCATTGACAGTATGAATCAGTAAAACAGTCACCTCTACCTTTTTAGGTTTAAGTTTACTAGAAAATAAAGATGACCTGCTTGAAAAGTGGAGACAGAAATTTTAAACATTTCACAAGGTACACATACAGTCAAAGGTTGCCCTCATTAGACTATGATTTACTACTTAAATACCACATAATAAATCTCGGGTCTTCTCTTTCTTGGTAAGAAAGCAGTAACTAGCCAAGCTAGCTAACTGGCTGGCTGAGAGAGTGGTATCAATCTTTACATCTAATCTATATCCTTTAACTTTGTCATAATTTGGTGAAAAGATTAACTCTGTAACAGGTCTGGAAGGTTTTGACTCCTAAAACATGTTTTTTTTTGTTATTTTGAAGGCAGAAAATGATTATGTTCTTCGTGTTCATGTTGCACAATAAAGAAATATCTGAATGTATGGTGATTATATGTATGCACTATTCATTATTAAATGGGTAGTTCTAGTCATTGCCTGTGAGCGTATATTGCAGCTGAAACAAGCACTGCCAAACAGCACTCTGTACATGTGTGCGTCATTCACTTAACAGATTTAATGCTCTGATCCTTTGGTGATCTGCATGTAGTGTGTGTGTGTGTGTGTGTGTGTGTGAGTGTGTGTTATCATACCCTTCAGCAGTGTGAGTGAGTGGATTGTGGTAGGAGGGAACCTTTGACCAAGCGGAGAGGAGCAGCAACTTTGAAGCGTCAACTTAGGAATGAATTTGTTTAAATCCCTGACGCACGAACACCCCCTCCTTCCATTATTTCAAACTCATCTTCCTCTCTGGCCCTGTCCTCTCGCCCTTGCATTTCACGCTTATTTCCCCTCTTTCATCATTTTTGCATCTCTACATCTCTCCTCTTGTCCTCTATTTTCAGTTTTTTTTTCCTTTCCCATCCCAGTTACACAACAGACGTCTTTCCTGTCCACTTATCTGGACTGCTCTTTTTTTTATCCCTTTTTGAATCACTGTGTTATACTGTGAGCGCTTTAATTATTTTACAACATGAGACAGAATGTGTCCTGCACGTTCCAGATGACAAACTTCAAAACATACCTTCAAAAAAATGTAGTTATATTAAATAATTTCTTTGATATTTAAGATTATTTAAATTCATTATTTTGTAACAATATGTTCTGCAGCAGAGAGGAAGTACAGAGATTATAACTCTTGAGTCATTAAAGATAAACACCTCTCTGGTTAACAGCTACACTGTACATAACATGCGGCTGACAAGCTCTTACTCGTGTCTTTGTTTCACTTTAGCCCACTCTCCTCTCTTCATCCTTGTTTTCTCTGTCATCATCAGTTATGCAACAAGTACTGGAGAGACTCATTGCCAGGAAGTGGAGTGATGCCATATGTAGGTGGCAAGAGCCTGTGTGGGTGAAACTGTCCATCCACGCTCGTCGAGTGTCAGACTTACAAGTTCTACGATTACAGTGAACATGAGCAACTCTCGGCGCTAGAGACGAGAGAAAACAAGGTTCTGAGCTGTGATATAATGAAAAGAACAAGCCAGGAGCTGAACCCCTGCCAATGAACCGAGAGCTAACTGTGGATTTGAGACTGTGCTGTAACATTCGTTTAAAAAATATATCATACCTAAAAATGTCGTCCCAATATGGTTTTTGATAGTGTAGCTTATTATCTTGATAAGGTTTTATGTTCTATAGTGCATGTTGAAAAAAAATGCACGTTCTGTTGCTTTCTGGACCTGGGTCACTGCTGCAGAGGGTAAAGATCTTCCTGAGGAAAGCCCAAGGTATTCCCTATGCTAGCTGGGGATATGTACACTCTCCAGCATGTTCTGGGTCTATCCTGGGGTGCGTCTCGTGTCGCTTAATTGCATCCACGTTTCCCTCACTTGCATCTTTTCCTTGCGTCTTAGTCCCTCCCATCAGGGAGAGGAAATGTAACGAAGAACGAGGAAATGTGTTTTTAGAGAATTGAGACGCCCTTTCCTCTGAAGCGCCACGTGAAGCGACGTCCATTTATGGTGATGGCGGCAGCTGATCACAGCTGGATGAGCTGTCAGTCGGCTACAACAGCTGTAGAGAGCTTTTGGTAGAGTGGATGTGAACTGTACTAATATTAATAGAGACACACAGTTAGCAGTGCCAGAGCAGCAGCCTGTTAGCTGTTTAACCTGCACATGAATAACAACCTGCATTATAGATTGCAGTTAAAACGGCGGGCACTGCGATTGATCTGACAGCCAGGTTGTAAACATTAGGCTAACATTCTGATTAATAGCGGATGGATTGAGGGTGGGTGAAAAGTTTCTCCCCATTATGAGAGAGGCTTACGCACGAGGCAAAGCAGCATAACTTCGACACGGCAAAAGGATGGTAAGGATCTGTGTTCTTCTACACGTCAATCACTTCAACAACCATTACTGCGCGCATGGAAACGCTTAAAACGACTATTTTAGACTGAACTAACTGTTGTGTAAGAACAACATGACATGGAGGCAAATATTGGTCAGTTGTTCTCAACCTACAGAGAACAACGCAACAACTACTGAGGAATAGGAATCATATAAATAGTGTTGCTTTGACACAGCATTACAGGCAAATGCAACCTACTCAGTTCCTCTTTCAATCAATGCTGATGTACTGCATGACATAATACAGTGCACACAAGCAGGGTTTCTAACGGTCATCACATTTGTGCTTTTTTTGTAAACTTCTCTGCCACATAAATCTTTGTTTATGTGTGACAGCTTATTATTATTTGTCTTACCATGGTCACTCTCTGTCCCAGATCGTCCCCAGTACCGCCGTCTCCGCTCAGGAGTGTGAGTGTGCCGCTCTATCACCGCAGCAATGAATCGAGTATTACTGACTGAAAGTGAACACACACACACAAAGACCTTGTTTAGAAATCAAATACCTGCACTGTCACAGAGTGAGCCCTAGGCAAATTTTAATTAGTTCATCATTAGTATTCAAACCCAATATAGAGTGCTACAGGGATAAGGTCTTTTTGTAGGCCAACCCAGAAGCATCACCCTGGTTCCCTCAAGAAAAAACCTCATGGGATTTTTCCATTGGATTATTACAGAAAATAAACTCTGATGACACACAACTTTATGATTTCTGAAGCATAATTACAATTACCAGAAGCAAAAAAGCTAACTTTAGGCTACAAACAAACGACAGGAGGGTTGCTTTAAGTGTTCGGCGCGACGACATTTAAAGTCACAGACAACCTCTGTAGTGTCATTTAGTCGCTATTTAGCAACCGCCTTTAGCTTATGTTAACCACATAACTTATTTCAGGCATCCAACCAAAAACCCATTCACAAAACCCATCAACTATAAGACAAATGGAAGATTAGCAAAAATGCTAACTCATTTGAACTAATAGGACTCAATCCTGCAGCACTCCATAAAATGATGTGTATGTGTTGAATATAACATTTATATCAATGAGATATCAAACTATACTTACTGATTCCTCTGTCCTCATGGCTGTCTTCATCCCTCTCATCTCTTTCGTTGTCCAGGTTGGACATTCTCACTGACATTTCTGGAGCAGCACGGAGAGAAAGGGAATAAGAAAAATGTCAAGATGAGATATTGTGATGGAATATTTGAACAGAGTTATTTATCCAAAGCCAGACAGTTTATATCTGTATGGGAGCTTCAGCTGATATTCCTTTTTGCTCTTTGGCTAAGTTAATAACCTTTATACACGGGACATTAGCCAGAAGGAAGGCTTGTTTGTGTGTGTGTGTATATTAGGGTTTAGTATGTCGAAAACGGGGGCGACATGTGCTGCAGTACAAGTTACTTTTATTGCTTCGTGTGTGTGTCGCTGCTGTAAGCTGCAGCTGCAGAAGAGACTGAACATGTCGTGACTTTATGAGCCAATTGCTCAGCCTAATGCCTTGTGATAACGTAGCCACACTCTCCGCTATCTATTCCAAGTTGTTTACCAAACTATCAGACTGAAAGTGGACTCAAGAGTTTTAATGAGGTTGTAATCTTGTTTGATGTTTTTGTCAATAACACTGAGTAATTACACAAATGCCACGTGATGCTACCGTCAGCTGTTTAGCTCCAGCAGCACTTGTCACACTGCTTGTTACTCGTGTTGCTTTAAAACTTCGTATCTTCCTGTG
>NW_023339674.1:6963514-6965945 GCF_004916995.1 Morone saxatilis | reverse complement strand
CCACAAATGCAGAAAATGATGCTGTGGGTCTTTTTTGTTCATGGTGCCTCTATGGGAATTCCACATCAATTTCAATTTAGAAGTTGTAAGGTTTCACTTTATAAATGTGTGAGCACATCCATCAGTTCCTACCCTGTGCTGCCAGTGGTGACATGTGCTGGTGCGAACGCCTGTGGATCTGGTGTCTGTATGCATACACAGCCAGCACCAACACCATGATGCATCCCATAATGCCCCCGGCGACTGGACCCACAGGGGCGCTCTTGATCATGTTCAGAGATGCCACCTCCTCATCTGTAGAAGAAAGCGAGAGGAAGAAAGGAGAGGGAAGGACAGGCAGAAGGTTGTTTAAAGTACAAAGGATTTCAGACGGCTCAAGAAGTGACAACAAGCCAATATGAAACAGCTCGGGCTCAGATCCTAACTCATGCTGCGACGCCGAGACATTTTCTACTTCACTTCGATTCTCTCATCAGTGTGGAATGCCAAGGAAAAACTATTCAAGTGCAGGCAGATGGCCAATTCTCTTCTTAAAAAAGAAGAACCAAAGAAAAATAACCATGCAGCAGAAAAGTTTCAGTCAAGCTGAAATAATGATTGTCTGTGATGAAAGTTACATTTCTGTTGTACCAAAGACCCTGAAAATAATTATACCTTTGTCTTCTTTTTCTGTTGTTGCTTGTTTGTTTCTTTACTGTACTGATTAGGTAGGATAGTCATTACAAAAAATGTCTAACTGTGGAACCAGGCTCTGCGAAGGCTTTGAAGGACACAGCTGCTTTGTACTGTAACATCGCAATATCACAATATTTACAACAGAAAGGATCTAGTTCTTTAGCGTGAGTACTTGATTTTTATCCACATTTCACTCACCTAAGAGTCCCAGGCCGTCCGCATAAGGACTCTTGGCACCGACGATGCCCCCGAAACACTCCTTCTGCAGGGCACAGTATGGCTTGTCGAGATGAGTCTTACCGTCGCTGTCCACCATGCACCACTCACAGTCCAATACGCCAAAACAGTCACTGAAACCGGGCGCAGAATATAGTGATCAAAATAAACACACACAAAGATCATCAACAAAAAAGTCGTCTTTCAGAGACAAATTATTTATTTATTTTCAATTAAAAAGGTAAATCTATTTAAATTTAAATCTGACAGGAATTCCTAAGTATCATTATTATTGTTATTATTATTATTAAACGTTTGTGATTTATTTAACAGTGCATTACAGTAGACTGTCACACACACAAAGTCATGTTTCTGGGTTAAATATGCACTGATACAATATTTAGAGTTGATTCTATACTGGCCTACAAATACAGATTTGAGCACACTTTCCATTCATTACCACTGAGTGGCACTGTGCTGTTTATGAGCATGACATTCTCATGGTTGGCCATATAACTTTATTGTAAATCCACTCTATACCTCATGTCAGATTTATGTGTGCGTTTTATTTGTCTGGTGGTTTATGCTTCTGTACCTAATGGTCAAATCCAGACTGTACAGAACTCATCACGTCACTCCTGTTTTAGACTCTTTACACTGGCCAGTAAGTTTTAGAATTGATTTTAAGATTTTACTGAAAACTTTTAAGGCTCTACATGTCCGCCAGCTACTTTAAGATCCTCGGGCCGAGGTTTGGTTCTGTAAGACTGTTATACTTTATACATGCATTCCTATATTCATTATAGCTGTTAATGTTTACTGTAGATGTGTGTATCTTAGTGTGTATACCTGCTGGTGTATCTCTGGCTACAGCGAGTGTTGATACACTGGGTCAGGGTGTCGTGCAGAGTGGGATCAATCACATTCAGACTGACTGGCTCCTGATGCACCTCACAGCTAGGGTTCCTGTACAACACACAATCATGGTGAAGGTGAAAATACAGATCGGTGCAGGTACAGTACATATTCTTGATCAAAATACAAACATACATCTAAATTTTAGAATAAAACATGAATGCACTTACAAATACAGTTAATTTTATACAAAAAGAAATCAAAGCGTGCACCCTCGAAAGAATGTCAGCATGTCAATGTATGCAAAGCAGCTCTAAAAAGACAAACATCAATGCTGCTTGACACAAAACACAGAGGGAAAATCTGACATTGAAAAATGATAATTGCATGTCTTCCTGAAATAAAGAAGGAATTGGCATTTGAAACATTGACGTGCTGTCAAAGGCTGCTGATGGTTGATGAAAGGAGACGGGTGAAGCAGGAGAGAGAGAGAGAGCGAGAGCGAGAGAGAGCGAGAGCGAGAGAAAGAGACGGACAGACAGACAAAGAGAGAGCGAGTTAGAGAGACAGACAAAGAGAGACAGACAGACAAAGAGAGAGCGAGAGAAGAGGGGGGGCTAATGGGAAGCTCATGTGTACGTGCAGCTGTGCCAACTCGGGCTCCGTGCCATTTCTTTGCCGGATC
>NW_023339674.1:6962022-6963414 GCF_004916995.1 Morone saxatilis | reverse complement strand
CGAGAGCGAGAGCGAGAGAGAGATGTGGGAGAGACACAAGAATAGTACTGAAAGGAAAGAGACATGGTGAGAGAGAGCACATTAATGTCCGCAGTTCAAATGAGGAGAATTGGAATAAGAAAGGGACTTGCCAGCTTTGAAATATGAGCATTTGCAGACACTAGTACCATGTACAAGAACTAAACCAATTCATCTGGCAAATGTTTAATGGAGACTTTAAGGGATGGCAGACATATATATTGATTTAATCACAAACAGTCAATATATGTGTCAATATTTACTAGGAAAAGTCTGCAAATAAAGATATTTGAACTAAAAGACATTATATTATTATGGCATATTTGTAGTTAATTGTGTTATTTTGATTATTATCTCTTTTCATTGAACTCTTCAGGTACTCTTCTTCAAAAAAGGGATCAGGCATCATCTGAAAAGTATCCTCTTCTATAAAATACCTGCATTAAATTGTTTAAACACATTTTTCTA
The DNA here is from genome assembly GCF_004916995.1 of Morone saxatilis. Classification (NCBI taxonomy): domain Eukaryota; kingdom Metazoa; phylum Chordata; class Actinopteri; family Moronidae; genus Morone; species Morone saxatilis. Next base: position 6,962,928 of record NW_023339674.1, on the reverse strand, counting down.
TGAAATTACATCACTCTTTACAAGCAATGTAGAATTTGTGAGTATAAATGTAATGTAGGATTTGGCTCAGACACGTCTTGCACTGACCTGTTTTCAGCATTGGTGAGGTTTCCAGTACACTCATTGACCTCCAGGGGGCACTCACATGGACACTCACATTCATTCTGTTCCATTCTGAAAAACAACAGTCACATGTTCATCAGTTTACTGTAATAGCATACCATGATCTCCATTTAATTAGTATTTTCATCTGGTAATAATATTATGATTGCAAATACAATTCACATGATCAATAATTACTCTCCTGCAGCATTGTACTCTAGATCTGGATCTGTTAGTATCACAGAGTTTACCCTCTTTACAACAAAGTGATTGAAAGGTAAAACAGTGAATCCCTCATGAGAGTGGGAGTGAAGGAGAGACCTGTGGCAGTTGAGACAGAGTCGGTCCACAGTGCTGCAGGCGCAGAACGCCAGAGAGTCACACGTCTCGTTGACGATACCAGCAAAGGCGTTGGTGCCAGGGATCCGGGTCAGACGGTACTTAGAACAATGGCTACCATGGACCAGGTTGGTTAGGTCCCCCTAAGTGAGAGACATATCATCAATATATAGTCCACACAGGGTAATAATAAATTCTACCAAAACATCAGTAAAGAGACATTTAGACACACTTTAATTTGTAATAATCTTTCTGCTCCTTATTAATCTATTTAAAAGCTGACCTTCAACTTGGCTTATACACTGTCAGACTAACTGCACAAAAACACAGTGCACTTCTATTAGAATTAAAATATATAGGAAGAATTCAAGGTTGCAACACCAAGGATGACCACAAAGTGGCAGTGTTATACTATCACATATTGCTCATAATGGCCTTCAGTAGTCTATTTGTATTCAACTGCTG
>NW_023339674.1:6955296-6962006 GCF_004916995.1 Morone saxatilis | reverse complement strand
CCTGAGCAGTCATCCATACATCCAGTTATCTCATGTTTTTTTTACCATTATGCTGGTATTGAACTTGTAGAAGCGCTGCACGGTGCGATCACTGAAGCTGTTACACAGGTTTTTCTTGACAAAGTTGGGATGGTTCAAGATGTCATTAGCCACCAACGGCTCCTGCAATCATGACAAAAACAGAAATGAAAGAAAAATAAACACAAAAAGGAGCAGGAAAGAAGGCAACTTGTTGCAATTATTAAAAGGCTATATTAAGTTGTTACTTTTACATTTATATATGTGACCCTGGTCCTTTACCTTGTGTGTGATGTGTTGTTGCTCTGCAGGGGCATGACCTTTGGGGTCGATGAGAGTGGGGTGAGCGACCAGGTACCCTCTGTCCTCCATTATGAAGCACCTACAATGTACAAACACAAATATATGTAAGACTGCAGACATAGTGATTCTTTTTCTCCACAGTGCTCAATATAACTTCAGCCTGCATAATATGGCTCCATTCTTCCCCCCCTCCTTCCATTAAACATTCTGCCAAATACTGCTCGTCTCTGCCCCACACCCCCTTTGAGCTAATCCTGTTTTATATGGCTTCTGAACACTAACAGAGAGAGCATGAAGCAAGTGGAGAGAGAGAGAAGAGAGAGAGGGGAGAAAGACAGGGGAAGAAGAGGGGACTGGGAGAGGAGGGGGTGGAAGAAAAAGGATGAAAAACAAAACAAAAAGCAAAAAGTATGTATGAAAAAAGTCACAGCTCCAGCAGGAATGCCAGGATAATCAGCTTATCTCTTCTTCCCTCTCTCTGCAAGTTTAATTCTTGCTCAGTAAAACAGAAGTTTAGCCACCCTCTGGATAAATTCAGGGCAAATGAAGCAACAGAAAAAGAATAAAGTAGGAACAATTTGTATGAGGTAAAAAGAAGATAAGCCAGCCATTCAATGCATCCTCCTCCTACCTGATCTTGTTGCCCTTGTCCTGGTTGCAGATGGGCAGCAGGTCCAGCAGTACCTTATAGAAGTAGCGTAGGGTGAAGTCTATGCCCATCACTGCAATGGCATAACCAGGGGCCATCTGAGAGCTAAAGACAGAGGAGGAGACAGAGAGAGAGAAAAGTAGCAGACAGAAAATGAGGGAACAAGTGAAGCTTTTCTGTTAAATCTCGCCTGAGATTGTGTGTTCGGCTGTATGCTGACAGAAGTACACACACACACTCTTTAAACCCGTGTTTACGCAGACTACAGGCTGCACAATGTTATGCTCACTGAGCCAGTCATCAACACGCTAATCCTGACTTATCAGACACACTGATACTGAATGTTTATGTGTATATTGTACATTTGCATGGGCCGTGGTAAACAGTTGCTATTGTACTTCTGCAAGCTAAGTTTCATTTTAAGCTCACAGAACTACAAACATAAACACTCTAATCTCCGCCGCTGTTTCGGTCTTCTTCAAGCCTCCAACTCAAAGAGGCTGTGTCCAAAACATTCTGCTTTATCTTCTATAAAAATTGGCCCAAGCACAAGGGTGTTAACACGCAGGCTCAAGGAGGTGGTTGGAATACAGTGGCTGGCTTAAGAGGGCTCTCTTTGGAAGAGCAGATAGTTAAAGATAACTGTGACTGAACCTAGATCATTTGGTTGAGGGATACTCTGTTACTCGCTACTCAGCCCTGGAGCAACAAAAACAGTCAATGGTCTCCTTTAGCCTCCTTCAGATCTCCTGTCTTCAGAGACAATGTGCTCTGCTGAAATGACTTCTGGGCTGAGAGCCTAACAGCCCACAATGGTGCCTCGGCTCATAACAACAAGGAATCTGTTAATGGAATCTGAGAGCCAAGGTATACATTCACACATATTTGTCAATCTTGCACATCAAGCAGATACAGAGCGACATTGGCATTTAAGAGCACCAATAGCTAAATGCTCCACTGTGTTCACTAGCTAGTTACTAACTTTGCCTGCCGACTAAAGCCACTAAAAGAGCTGAACCAAAACAGTAAAGCTGTAGGTCAGACAGCTATTGTAAACAGTGAGTTGAAACTCAAATACAGGAATGTTCCTAAGATTATCCTGAATCAGTTGCTTTAAAAGACATCCTTACACGACCTGTGTAAGTGGAACCAGAACACAATTGGGAAATTTGTCTCTTGTTAAGGTTTTGGTGCGTTTATTTCCTGTTATACTTGTTTGATAAAACCACTGAAATGCAAATATGCTACATGGTAAAACTGTGTACACAAAAAGTAAAGTAAAACACATAGAGAAGAGTTAGAAGTGACTCAATGGTGACAGTCAAGGGTTTTATTCCTAATGACTTTAACCTTTCATTTGTAAGAGGGAGATCACGCGTTTTCTTCTTTGAAAAGGTATATTGTCTCACTTTAAATACTTTCATTAAGCACATACTTATTCAGCATAACACTTTCTTTTGGCGCAGTAAAATAAGAGACAGCAGAGGGGTTTACTGTGGTAAAAATACACCTTTGACTTCTTACCTGGAAGCATGGATGGTGTGACTGATGGTGACAACGTAGCCCGCCCCGCCCACATCCAGGTATGGTCCCGTGAAGGTGATGAGGCCAGGGTTAGCCACAGCATGCTGGTACCTACAAAACACATCACAAAGGTAGTGGGTTATTTCATTATTGTGACTATCTGCATTTTTTCCTGGCTAATAAATTAAATGAGATATAATTTAAAATGCATTATTTATGGAAACTGGAGAATGAGAACTCTGCTTTTTGTGGGGAACAGAAAATTGCAGGAGCATTTAACATGTAAAACAACTGTGGATTACTTGCATTACAACTGCATTACTTTGGAAAAAGGTATTGTGTGGATTCACTCAATTGTTATTTTGACTAGGTTTTATGTTCATAAATTTAAATGCAAGAAGTCAAACTTTTCTGATCAGATTATACTGTATATGTCAAACTACATTTGACTTATAGCTGAATGTACCAACAAAAAACTGTTCTATTGTTAATTACCCTCTCTTAATATATATTTGTTTCAATAAAGTAGTAATAAAAAAGGTTGAAACTCTGCAAACACTGCAAAAAAAAACAAACGTGGGACTAGTTGTTATCACAGAAAAGCATGATCGTGCTCTACACAATGTGCATCTAGCTTGATTAGAAAATCTTAACTTAATTCAACTCAGTAATGGCTGGTGGCCATTTTAAGCACAAACATGTGCCTCCAGTTTGCACACATACTCATTCCCTTTAACTCCTACCTACCCAACACTATCCCCTACCTCCTTTTGCTCCCCTAAAACACACGCACACACATACACGTCTTCACTCCTGTCTCCCCCTTCACACCCTCCAAAGTAAGCCTCACCATTGTCTGCGGGTCGGGTCGAAGGCTTTGTCCATCAGTGATCCTGGGTAAATCCGGAGCACCCCACTGGGCGTTGCTATGTAACGGCGCACAATGTAGCAGTTGAGGCTACTCATTTCCATTAGTGTCATCCACTCATCCGTGACGTGACTGGTCGCCATAACCTCGTTCCTGACAGAGGACTGCAGAGGGGAAAGGGTAATCGGCTGTGAGGGTGTGGGTGGGGTGGGTGGGGGGTGGGCCGGAACACAGAGAGAGAAGAGGGATGGTGAGGGTGAAAAGAAGAGTGAAAGGGGACAGAGAAGGAAGGTGGAGGTAAACAAGGAGGGGAGAAAAAAAGTTGAGAAAGCAGAAGAAAAGTAAGAATCTTAATCTACGGTTGGCCTGAAATGTAAGTTGGCTGAATCTTTTGCCAAGGTTGCTTTCAGTCCACCCATAAACAAAATACACCTGTGAATACAAAAACATCTAAAGTTGAAATTATTCTACTGTACTGCTGCTAAGGATAGTTATAAATTGTGAAAGTATAATCAAGAAATCCCAAACAGAAAGGCTCAGAAGACAAGTATTCAGGGATAAATGGGACTCAATTAGTCCTAAAGCCCTGAAAAACACCCTGAAAAATTCACATCTCAGCACCATTTTCAGAGAAGCTTCTAAGTTTGAAAGGGGTGATGAGGTCACTGGAGGGGGGCCTTTAAGACTAGCCTGGGAATCAGAGCTGGGACTGGGGCTTAGAGTTCAAACTCTAACCCCCTCTTCCCCCCAGGACAGGAATGCACACAGACTGCCAAAACCACGTGGGGGTTTGTCCCCTTCTTAAAGATGCAGAGCTTAATTTAAAATGTGTGAATTTTAGCTGTAATGTGAACAGCCTGAAAAAAGTTATAGATATTGTAAGAACTAGAATTCAAATTACATTTAAAACATTTCTAAAACACTTTAACTATCTTGTCACCCACTGAAATATGAATATTTGTGTAAATGTCTGTAAGCTGACCGCAGGGCCGGCTATGTGTCATGCGTTTTTGTCAGGTAAACGAAATTAACCCTGTGTGCTTTCAGGCTGGTCTTAGCCATGAGTTGAAACTGTGTTCCCATGTTTGTGTACCTTGAGGCCTGGGTTGGCTATGAGCCTGGTGTTATCGCTCAGGTAGGCGGTGTAGTGCTCCACCATGCGCTTTGTTTCTGGCTGACTGAGGTGCTCATAGGGAGAGGAGAAACTACCAGCTGCCAACATCACTGTGGGGGACTCTGGGAAAGAGACAGAAAGGGAAAAAACAGACAGTCAGCGATGCTAATCAATGTTTTAGAGCTGACTATGGGTAAAAAATAAAGTTTGCAGACTCATTTATTACTCCAAGTTATCATATATTAGTCCAGTGCTGTGGATTTGGTGCCTTTCTTACCAACTGTGGCAAGCTGTTTGAAGTGCAGACAGGAGCTGGGCTGACCCAACAGGTCTAAACGGTGGTACAGTAGCTTGGAGCTGGGAGCGGTGTTCAGGTTCTTCAGCTGCTTCACTGGGATCTCCGGCTGCACGTACACGATGCACAGGATGAATGATGTGTCCTGGACCTAGAAGACATGACAGGAGCGGAGGATAAGGTTGATTATATTCTATATTTTTGTTACTGTCAATGTATCATATAAACATATCATATAAAAATGAAAATGGAAAATGTCTTACAGATATATTTGGATTGGGGGTTAACTACTGTACTGTTTTTGGCAGGTGATCCCTTCTAATAAACAACAGATTTACCTTAAGGGACCAGTGTGAGCATGTGAATAAAATACTGGGAGTTGATGTAATTTATACACTCCTGTACAAGATACTTTGTATAAACCAAAAGTCTTTCCCCATCCCTATCAGCTCTGTTTTTCAGTGTGTACCGTCAGCCATCACAGCCAGTGGTTTATGGGCCACAGGCGTCTTCATGAGAAGATAAACATGTCCAGCTCAACAGCTGCTTTCACACCACTGATTCTAAATGAACCATGCAGGGCTAGTCTGGTCCCAAATTCTGAGACTTTATTGTTAAATCGTGCAAAGTGCCAGACAAACAGTTTGTAGAAAGACCAACGTGCTTCTGATAACGTATGTTACAATGAAAAATTAACAATATGATATACAGAGGGAGCCCCTGGAAACGATTTGTCCTGTAAAATGACAGAATGGTGTGGTAACCAAAATAATCTTCTCGGTTTTTCTTTCTAGGTCAATTTACCAGTTTTCTGGCTCTAGAGAGTTCATTTTAAAAAACAGACAGCTGCCAAATTCATGGGAAAGGTGACGTGTTTGAACTCTAGCGCCTGTGTGAAAAAAACAAAATGTCAAAAGCCTTTAAAAAAAGGCAAAAAGTAAAATGCCTGAATTAAGTGTGATATTTTTACTGTTGCCAAAAATCTAAATGTCAGAAAGCAAAAAGACTCAATATGGCGTGATGTTATTGCTGTTCTGTTGCCATTTGTTCCTAAAACACGACACTTCTGGGCCTGAGAGGAAAAGCAGATTCGAGGGACAGACAGTTTCAGGGTGTGGGAGCACTTGGTTTTTATTACAACGACTAATTTAAGGTGGCGGAGGTTTGCTGGAGACATAAAGACTGGGAGCATAAATCTCTATACTGCTTTTAGACAGCAGTACAGTAATGATAAAGAGCTATAGACAGAAATGGAAAAGAGACAGAGAAAGTGCACGAGGCAGTAATTCTTCCAACACGACAATGGCTCATTGGCTCACAGCCAAAGATCATCATTTGTCTCGGCTGTGACTCTGCAAATGCTTGTTCTGCTTCAAATATATGATCCTTTTGCTCGCATTAACTCCTGACAACTTGCAATTCAAACGAGGAGAAAAATAAGTAATTGCCAATCTCACGTGTGTTCATTTTCAATTATCCTCTAACAATAAAATATTGCATCCTGTTGCATCATTTATTTAAACCCTCAGACATAATTATTCAACAGAAATTATTTGAAAAACATGATGCTACAGGTCTTTATAAGGACTTTAAAGATGCAAGTAAGACCGAATGTGCCTTATTTGTGGGTGTCTATGTGAGTAAAATAGTGAGCAGGGGATTTCACTGTTCAATCTAGGCTGAGTGCTGGACAGTTAAGTTAAAAGTCAGCAGTGAACACATGTCAGATGTGGAAGTTCTGTACGGACACCTACCAGTTTCCAGGCGTAGCTGACGTTGTATGCGTCTTTGCTGTTGTCTCTGAGTCGGTTGGCGTGCCAGGACAGAGAGGAGTTGACCGGCACAGCAATGATCTGACTGCCCAGAGGGAGGCTGCAAGAAATACACACCATTAAACCACACAAAATACACATACAATATGCTGTGTGTGTGTGTGTGT
>NW_023339674.1:6936286-6955227 GCF_004916995.1 Morone saxatilis | reverse complement strand
TGTCTGGGGGGAATTCTGGATTTAAATGGTCAGTTTTAAAACAGTTTTTTTAATCTTCATCCTTTTTTACCCGAGAATGTTCTGTCGGACAGCAGGGAATCCTGGGATGTTCTCATAGTGGATGATGTCAGTGTGCAGGGGAGGCTCTGTCATCAGGTAGGGCCGCGTCAGTGATGGATGCATCAGGGTGTAACCTGGGAAATCAAACAATAAGTTGACAAGCAAGATCATTAATAGTTAGTACAACAACAACTTACACAGACCAAGTAAGAAAAAACTGCATCTGCATGGAACATTAAAACAACTACTGTGTCTGTATTATGGACCAGCAGAGCAACTGGTGGTCACTGTCAAACAAGGCACAACAAAGTTATATTGCACAATTACTCATTCTATCAATATTCATCTACTTTCCACCAATTAAAGTACAAATCATAGTCATTTAAATTAGCATTTTATACAGGTCAAGTGACAAGGCTCAATTCCAGGAGTATTATTCCCCAATAACTAAAAATGTCAGAAAGAATGTGAAATCCTTGTTTTTTCCACATTTGATACATGCCACCACTGATATATTGATATAGTGACACCAATTTTTTAAACCTTTTGTCCTATTGACCAATTCTGGAAGCTCCAAAGACAGTCAAACAATAAGACTAGCCATGGTATAGCGCCTCCTTATCTAACCAGTTTAGCAAAAAACAAAAACAAAAAAAAGCCTAAAAATAAATGAAATAAATTACATTTCAAATTCAGAAATAATAAACCTCCTGCCTGTCTTTTGGAGTGTAGAATTACTCACACCAGATACATCTAGAGGTTTATACTTGTACCCTCTCCAAAACACATCTGAGGATGGTAGATGGATACATACACACAAAGACATTTACTTTACTTTTTTTTTTTACTTTAATCTAATAATATAAGGCTGTTGATGCTACAAAGTGCATGCTGCTCATTTTAATGCTGCTCTCTATCCAAATTCCACTGAGATGGACAACAACATATAACCTTTAAACGTTTCTAAAGAAGCTCAGTATCAAATAGTACTCTGGTGGTGCTGAGGAGTGTAGGGCTGTGATAAATGGCTCTTAACAGCACCTGTAATCATGTTGGGAGAGACAAAAAGCCCTCAAGATACTGGATTGAAAGTCCATCTGTTCTGAAAGAAGTAAACAAACGTGTTTTTTTACACAGTTCTAATGCATGGTGTAGCAGCAGGTGTGGTCTCTCACACTCTTTATGGATAATCCATATGCTGTATTAGACAAAGCATCTCTGTCCTCATACAGCATACTACAGTGCACATGGAGAGGACCAGAACATTGATAGAAATTACACATAAATCTATACATAATCCAGTTCAGGTACCAAACATAGTGTACTTAATAGTAATACTATGCTACTGTACTTAAGTTGGTTTATCAGGTATCTGTACTTTACTATAAACTATTTATTTTGACATTCTTCTGAATGTCAAAAATTTTGGTATATCTTCTTCTAACATTTTACTTTTACCCCGTACATTTTTACTCAAATATCTGCACATTTTACTCCTTACATTTTCAAAATGGGCTTGCTACTTAGATTTGAATGATTTTGAGTAGAATTATTGATGATTTTAATATTATTTTGCAACATTTCACACCTTCCAAACATCATATGCATATGATGACAGACGTAACATGACAAAAACAATGAAAAAGACGTACCAAGATGAAACAGACGAGAGGGAGACTTGACCCGATTTTAAGTTTCAGTTAGCTTTGCACAGGAACAGCTTGTGGAAATGTCTTTCAGAGAGTACTTTTTACTTTTACTTGAGTAAAGAAGTTAAATCAGTACTTCTACTCTCTATTTTTTTTATACACTTCTACTTGAGTTAAGAATGTGTGTACTTTTGCCACCTCTTTTAGAGGCTTGTTTCTTTCTGATCAACACACAGACTCAAAATGTTAATAGACAAATGCCTCCCACACCAAAATCTTTGCAATTTACTCATCTGCTATTTTTAGTTCCTGGTCCGGAAGCCTCTTGTCAGTGGTGTATTTACCTAATCATATTTACCTACACTCTAATTGGCAGCAGACGATTTGAATGCCAACTAATAACTTTAATGGGCCTCATTTGTCAATGTTTACCGACTTGCTGCACTAATAAGCATGGTGCAGTAATAAGCTATAATTTGATGGCATATTTATTACAATAACAAACATTTAAAGGGAAAAAAGGAGACTTATTGAATGGCACAGCAGAGGAGCAAAACTCACACAGCTGCAAAAATTCACTTGCAATAATTAGGTTTAATAGTGGAAGATTCTGATGCTGAACACTTATTCAAACCCTCCAGGTGAGTAAACGTCCATGTTTTTGGTTTTGCTCCACTATACTTCACTTCCCCTCCCTCCTAAATATCTCTACACTCTACACGTCATGCAACCTTTCATTTCAACCTCATCTTGTTCCAACTTGTTTTAATCATCCCTTCCTCTTGCCTCATATTAGCATGGCACTGCCTCCAAGTCCGCAAAACAATACACATATCAAGTCTGGTTACTGTGGTGATTGTTGCCAGTCATGTTAGATATACCCGGCCTTCCTGCCGTCTACATTTCAACTTTAATTTAATTTTCCCTTTAGGCATGGCAAGTATTCAGTTTCAGTTTGGGTTATTTGTAGTGTTTTCCCTGATCTCCTCTGCGTTGGGACTTGGGTGATATCACAAATACAGAGAGCTTGTAGAAGAGATACAGATCTGAACAACAGCTGGGTTGTACATAGATACTCTCCCTTCACTTACAAATATAGGTGTGTTACCTGTAACAGCAATAAAGTTTCAATTTTAACAGATAGTTTTTCACTTTTAGTTTCAATTACTATCTTATTAGCTTGGCAGGAGCGGGACAAACCCTGTCCATTAATGTCACTGCTCTCCAGGCCTACAGAGCACAACTTACCTGCTGTGCAGCACCAGTGGTTTAGTCAAGACCCCCTCAGCTGTGGCCAAAACAAACCAAGACCGGACATGAGCACTACCGCCCAGCACTGTGGCAAAGCACTGAGGCATGGCTCAACATAGAATGAGATGCCAAAGAAGTGCCAGTGCTACCAAGAAGATGTCAATTAAGTCTAATAAGGCATAATGGCTCTGGAGGAAGTTGAGACAGACAAAATAAGGAGTAATTCCACTTGTATGTGAAACAAGAACACCAAAATACACTTTCTTCCAACCATTTGGGGTGTTTCTCTAAGGCTGTGACTAATAAAGATTGATACCCTGAACACGCACAGGAATGTTTTGTAGACCACTGGAGTCTGCCGGACCTGTAGGTCGTAGCATGATCTTTCCTGATTGTTGCTTGTTTTGTTTCTGGCTTAGAAATCTAAGCAACAGGCAATGAGTGACTGATTTGATCTGCTATGTTTGTTGTATTACCCCGTAGACCTGTTATTACTGCACATGGAAAAACCTTTATTTGGAGAACAGGCTGTCATGACTCAAAGCCTTATTTGGTTGTACACCTACTTTACAAACACTGCTGACCACAAGTTGAAAAAGACACAGTTCCTGCACGGTGTGTGGGAGAGTCAGGAGCCCACAAAGAATGTTACTGATCACTACCACCTTGCCTGTCTCTATGTGACTGACCTTTGTTGTCAATGAGGAATGTGTATGAAGCCAGTGAGTCTTGGTAGTAGGTGACATCCTCCAAGATGTAGGCCAGGTTCACATCCACCCCGACCACGCCCAAGAGCAGGTTACCAAAATAACACGGCCGGCTCACCGTCATAATAAAACCTGGAGAAAGAAGAACAAGGATCTAAGTTAAGTTCATAAAAAGTCTCAGCTCAGTTTAAGTTTTATACACAAAGTTATCCCTTTGCCTTCAGTAGAAGTGTTTACTTGCCGAGAGTTAGATCAGAAAACCAATATACTTCTCATGTCTGTACAATAAATATGAACCAAGAGCCACCAGGCAATGAGCTTCGCTTAGCTTACCTTCAAAGCTCATGAATTAACACGTTATGTCTCTTTTAATCTCCCCTGGCAAGTCACTGGCCCAGGGGAAAAAATTGTTTCCGCATGCAACTCCCTGTAAAACCGCAACTTGTTGTTTTTACTACTAGCTGCTGCATGTTTCCATTCTTGATGCTAAGCTAAGCTAACACCCTGCTGGTTCTAGCTTTGTATTAAGATCACAGATATTAGAGTGGTATCAATCTCTGGTCTCATCTCTTGGCAAGAAAGCGAATTTGTGTATTTTCTAAAATGTTGAACTATTCCTTCAAATTGTATATAATTGCAATTCATATCACTTGTTCTGGATGAGAATCTTTACTATCTGGCCAAAAGTTTAAATGTTATTCAATATTCACCGTCTCCCATTGGGTCAGAGTAGGGCAGGCTAAAGCGGGCCAGGTCAATCATGCGATTGGGCAGATTGATGTAGAAGCGGCCCACTGTTGTCTCCAGGTTGCTCAGCTGGTTTAGTACCATCATGCTTCCCTTCACCACCGGCATCATGGAAGAGCCTGCTGATCCAGACGAGGACACCACAGAGGAGCGGTCCCGGTCCGACATTCGGTCGACACCGTATTTCACCGAATTTTGCTCTGCAAGATCCCTCAAGAAGGCCAGCTCCTTCAGGCCCGTTACTCCCTCTGAAGGAATGAGATAAACAATGAGTTTAGGATAGGGAGGGGGAGTCGATGACGGAATTTGTTTGATTTAATCAAGCAGGGATAATAAGAACAAATCCGTAACTGACGGCATGGCTAAAGGCCTATTGAAGAGAGTAATTGTGCAAATGAAAAGAGGAGGGAGTGGTTGAAAGGAGGTAAAAAGAGTAAAGAGCTCTTCACTAAAGAGTGCATGACTCCTATTATAAAAGGCAACCCAGTGCTCTCTGTAAAAAACAATTCCTTCAAGGAGCTGGAAAAAAAGAAATCACACTCCGGCCACCAAACAGGCACTAAATTCATCAAGATGTTTTTAAACGAGAGATGTATTTAACCTCATGCAGTTCACGTGCTAAAGCAGCAAGAGGCTTGCAATAAACTGGATCATTAATCAAAGTGCATACTATACATCGCCGCATGGATTTCACAACTTCTTGGGCATCGGCATCAGAGATATTTCATACATGCAGGCCTTGACTTGTGATCCTGCGTCACAATCTCTATAAGCTTTATTCGTACAATCCCATGCATCTGCCAAACACAACTGTCGTCTACGAGGCTCAGAGATCATAACGTGAATAAATCCCTCACCGCTTTAAAGAAAATATGCGACTGAGACATTAATGCACAGTTCAGACTATCTTTCCAAGCCTCGTAAGGTCATTTAGGGGAGAATGGATAAGCATGGCCGTGCAGCTGTCACCTGGAACATTTGGCATCCCACAACCCAGTGGGAAGGATAGAGCGCAGAATCTCTGCCAGTATCCAATCATTGACTGGATTACTGCAGAATCCCTTTTTAATGCCAAGGCTCTGCTCTGCTGATCATCACACTGGGCGACTGACGGAAGGTAATGTCGCCATGGGTGGCAATGTCAAACGAACACAAAGGAGAAAATTTGCTGACAGCACAGGTTTCTGTTCACTTTAATTTAGGAGGGAGTATCCATTCCCACTGTTATTTCTAGGATACGCATGATAATCCTGGAAAATCTACCTTCTTAAATAAATTCCATGTGCTTTATTGTAAGCAAACACAATTATGTTTGCATTTAGTATTTCTCAATAAAATGATTTATATCTTTGAGGCCTAAGAAACATGAGAAGATATGCAAAGGTGATTTTTTTTAATAATTTAAAAAAACAGATCATTTGCCAGCAGGTCACAAGGAATCAATATAACTGTCCCAAAAGTTTTTAGGCTAATTATGCCTTTTACAGCTCGTCTGTGCTGCATCTTTCCTCATCACTCCTTACTACAGTAGGTCATCAGTATGTGAGGTAATCTGTCCATCACCACCCACTTAATCTATGTGCACTGTGTTCCTACTACTGGTGCAACTACCTAACTGAGATCAATAAAAACAACAACTGAGAGTTACTTTAGAGGAGGAGGAGGAGGAGAGGTATGGGAGATAAAGGTCTTAAAGTGTGTGTAATATTTAAAAGTTCTACTCTTTCCCCCCATCAGCAGTCCACCAAAATGGTTTTTCAAATTCAAAACTGAATCAACAGCCCAAAACAGACAAACCAAAAACTAGCTCTAGATAGGGCCGTTTATGTTTTTGGCGTGTTTCGTAAAACCTAATATGTTTATACTGTTTCAAAGATATAATTAAATAAAAACAAACAAAAAACAAAAGAAAACAGCTATATTCACGTAATAATCAACATGGGAGGGTAGAAGCCATAGTCCATAAACCCTAGCTGACAGTCGAGCAGTTTATTCAGACTACCATACCTGGTTTTGGTGAGGGAGGTGGGCATCTCATCAACACACACACACACACACTCACACACATACACGCACATGCGTGCGCACACACACAAACAACTGTGCATTATACTGCCAAGAGACTGCTGATCTCCTTGAACAATCAGCACTTCACATTTGGCAGGGGATGCAGGGAATAAGACACACACACCCACAGTGGGCCTTTCAGCTGTGTGCAACAGCGTCAGCAACAAAACAAATGTTTTTTTGGATATGCAATGCTAATAAACTCTGAGGACGATAGATTTCTGCATCCTTTTCATCATGGAGCTCTTTAAACAGCCAAGGTCCTCTGTCAGTCACACACAGAGTGAGCAGTATGCCCTTTGAAGTCTCACTCTCTCCTCTCTTAGATGTACCTCATTTCCATTCTCAGATGCAAAAACGATTTGTATTAATGGTGGACTAATGCATGCGCAGCAGAGGTGAGTGTATGTGTGTGTGTTGCAGAGGGAGGTGGGAATTAGAGGAGGCAGATGGATGGACGACGACAATAAAAGGAGGAAGAGGAAGCATACACACCAACACACACACAGAAAAAAAAGCCTTTGAGGTTTCTGAGCACCTCTCTAACCTTCAGTCTTCTCTTGAGCACATTGTACCCAAGAACACAGAAAATATATCTAACCTAGAAACAGCTCCAAGCAGAGCCAAAAATGAATGAAGCTCTAAATGTGTGCAAGAAAAATATTAATAAATCAACATTTATGTGGGGAACATGCAATTAACAGAGAGCAAAAAAATGTGTGTTCAATAGTAGTAACAAAGTAACAATAGTTTTTTGTGCTTTGTTATTAAAAAACGTTTAGTTTTTTTTAGCTGGGCTGCTGTTTTAAATAGCAAAAGAAATGTACAACAATTTAAAAATGCTGTCAAAACTAGTGCTATTATAGTAAAAGTAATGAATAAAAGTCCTAAGTTTAAGTAAAGTGCTAGTCCCATCTTAAGTTAAAGTACAAGCACAAAGTAGCTCCTTTGGATCTTGTTTTTCAAAGCAACTTTTGGAATTAATTAGTTCTTTTTTATATTTAAAAAAAGGTGAAAAAAGTGTATATGATGATGGTATTTAAAAAAAATCAATTTGTAGCAGACTTTAAACCAATTATTGTAGCAGGTAATTTACTTTACTTTTGGATCATGTGCTGCGCTAGAGTTTTGCAGGAGAGTTGGTTTATTTGTGGAGATACAAAATCCAGGTGAAAATAGGTTAAAAACCACAGATTTTCATTTACAAAAAGGTACAGTCTGAAATATGAGAGACCTACCATTCATGAGAGCGTAGGTGAGGATCATGACTGAGTTGTTCAGGTGTCGGTTCTCCTCTCTGACCACGCTGAGGGTCGCTCTCTTCTCCTGCTCGGACGACTCTCGAGACGTGATACCAGACGACAGGTAGATGATCACCATGTCTGTGGCTGATAGAAGACAGTAACAAAAGGTAAATACAAATACTCAAACAATGCATATATCAATTAATATCAAATAAAATGACAAGCGAGAATTGATTATGTTGTAAAAGACAAAATATGCCTATAAAAAAATGTGCCAGAGCTGGAATTGATCACGAAGGCAGCACACGCAGCACACACACACGCAGCACACACACACACACACACACACACACACACAGTGTACATTCCTAATATGCAGTATCACCACAATTTCACAATATTGTCTTCTTACTGGTGCTCTGTTTGCAGAGACTGCTGGTGTTTCGGAGCAGCTGGAAGGCCTTCTGGAAGCCCGCTGCGTGTTGTGTGGCTAAATCAGAGGCCTTGATGTTGGAGATAAAGGTGCTCATCTTCCTCTTGGTCTCACTCGTGGCTGGAGAGAGCAGACTCTTATAGCACTGGTCCAGAGAACAGGAGCGAACCGTCTCTGCCACTGACAGAATGGAGATCTGGAGAGAAGTGATAAGGAGATTCAATAAAACTATATATAGTTGGAGTAACAGTGTGCCTTTTTTTGACTGTCCAAAGCATTAAAACACATTTGGTGCTCTGTAAACTTCCAAATATAGATTCTTCCGAACAAAGCAAGGTAAGAGACAATGGGGTCTATTTCAATTCACTAACCTTGTCATGTTCATCTACGGCGTTGAGGATGACCAGTGCTGAGTCCCTGGCGATCTGAAGCTGGGTATCGGTTACAGACGCTCCGTGGTCCACCATCACCACGATGTGTTTAGACTGGGGACGAACCGCAGACACATACACTGGCCTGCAGGGACACACGCAAACATGCACACAGAGATCAGACACTCGATTACACAGTAAGATAATATGAACAAATACTGTAACAGCATGTGTACAGTGAAAATAAAATGTCATGGGAAACATCAGAAACACGTGATGTAGTTTTCTATGAGCTGGAGTAAATGTTTATAGAAAGCAGCAACATGACTCTGCAATGGTCTCCCGCATCTGCTAACTAAACATTATGTCTTTGTCTTTCACCCCCTCCTCCTCCTCCTCCTCCTCCTCCTCCTCCTCCTTCCTCCTCCTCCTCCTCCTCCTCCTCTCTCTCCTCCTCCTCCTCCCCTCCTCCTCCTCCCCTCCTCCTCCTCCTCCTCCTCCTCTCCTCCTCCTCCTCCTCCTCCTCCTCCTCCTCGCTCCTCCTCCTCCTGCAACTCGGGTGGCTTTTGTCAGAGTTTCCTTTTCTTGTCAGGTCTGCATTAAGCAAAAGGTTTTCCTCAAAGGGTCCCCTTTCCTTTACTGTTATTCTATAACACTGTCATTGCTGAATAATTTATCCAAAATCATGTGTGTTTTTCAGTTTATGGTTATGTTTTTTTGAATCGTAAAAAAAAGAGCTTTTCAGGCCTCATGTAGTCCATAGTGACACAACAAAAACTAAAGAAATATAATTAACTTCCTGCTTAAATATGAAAATGCACCCCTCAGAGAAATTATCCATTTACAAAAAGCAGACGTTGTGCTCACTGTCAGCCTGCTGTTTACATAATAGTAGGTCTAGAATATTTGGTGTGTGTGTTAATGCAGTGATTTCTAAACAGGGGTCCTTAAGTGGGTTGTAGGGGGTCCTCAGCAAAAGGAGGAATACAATATTTCTTACTTGTATCACATTTTCTGGAAGTTGAAACGACAAGGGAAGGGTTGTAGTGATCCTAGTTTGATCACTAATTGACTAATAAGACCTTTATGATCTTGATACCTAAAAATAAGAATAATACTCAAGGGGACAAAATCCTCTCAAATTAGGGGTCCGTAGACTAATGTGCATCTATCGGGGGGGTCTTTGACATGAAAACGCTCATCAGCGTGATGGGGTACAGAGGGGTGCAGAGGGTAGGGGGGGTCAGCGCCTGTATGTGTGTGGTCTGCTGGACAGGGAGACACTAATAGAGGGTGGAGAAGGGGAGTGATGTACTCACAAAGCCTCATTCACACTTGAGGCAAGCCAAGAAATGTCATTTCTCTCATGGCTGCATGCCAGCTCACTGACGTGAACAGCAAGAAGAAAAGAAATTACATCAAAAAGACGTGATTAAAAAAAGTAAGAGAACAGTGCAAAATGCAGCAGAAACAAAATAATATAGAAAGAAAAGATGAGAAAGAAAGAAAGATGTCTTTCAGCCGTGGCCACATAAAAACCCACAACACTGGAGGTGTGAAATTCCGAAAGGCTTTAATGGTACAGAGCCACATTCCTGCCAAGGGCATGTGTGGTCAGGGTGTGTGAGGGCGGCATGCCATCAACGTGCCCTCTGGGCCACCCCACAGCAACTGACAGAGAGGAGGGGTGAGGAAGAGCAGTGGGAGAGAGGGCGGAAGAGGGCGAGGGCAGGAGCAAGTTGATGTGGTTTAAACTTAAGCCGGCCTGTTCTGATGCTATGCAAAGTGAAAGGATATCTGTGTGTGTTTGGCAGTAACTTTGAGCTCGACAGTGAAAGAAAATCAAATGTTTAACAAAAGGAGAAGTTGGTCTATACCTGCTGCGGTGCTCGTAACTTCCCTTGCACTGGAACTTGTGGGCAGGGAAGACTGTGAAGATGCCCTCCTCTGAGCTGAAGTACTGCCACTTTATCCCCGGGTTGGACTTCAGGTTGTCTGCCAACACTGTAAAGGGAAGAAACAGAGAGGGAACAGCAAATATGTTACGAAAACTGATGGATAAAAGGGGAAAAGGGAGAGAGGAGAAAGATCAAAGAAGGAAAAACTGGCAGGAGGGAAGAAAGAAGGGGTAAAACATAGGAGTACAGTACAGAGAACCACAGTCTCCTCCAGCAGGGAGACCTTTTAAGTTCAAGGGGTTAACTGTGATTCCTGTGTGAATCAGAGTGGGTGAGAGAAACAACTTGCATGACCAAGATCATCACATATCATGCTGTTCATGCTCAACATTATAGTTTCTAACTGAAGCAAATTAAAAAAAAACTATGGAATACACTTGATTTCTGATATCAGTCTGTCCACTTCAGTTTGAAGCTGCACATATTTCCAATAAAGGGGTGTCGGTTAGGTAAGACTTTGTTGAAGGTTGGTCTTGTGCTTTAACAACAATGGAAGGTCCTTTATGATGGCGGACCAGAATGATTTCTGGATCAAACGAAGAGCGATCACTTAATGGAACTGTATACAATTGCATCGCCTCTCAAATCTGCTTCCCTTTCTGTCTGAACACACAGTGAGAAATAATGTAAGAATTGACTGTTGAGAATAACTTAACACATGTTATGTGAAAAGAACGTCTGCTACTTAAATCATGTTTGCGAGCTGCTGCACACAAACTTTTGTAACTTGTCTACAGTGGTTGCCAGCAAGCTACAGAATTGATTTGAATTACTTATTCATCAATCTCTACATGAAGTCGGCCCTAAATACACATTGGATATGCTTGAGTTATACAACCCTGTAAGACCTCTTAGATCTCTGGGCAGTGGCTTGCTAGTGGTGCCAAGGGTAAAATCTAAACAAGGTGAAGCGGCTTTAAGTCATAAAGCAGCACAGCGCTGGAACCAACTGCCTGATAGTCTGAACACCACAACCATTACAGTTTTAAAATCCAGACTGAAAATGTATTCTTCAACACAATTACTGAAATGTTTCTAAAAACCCAAGTAATTATTATTGTGCTTTTAATATTTTCTATATCTTAAGTGTGCTGTTTTTAACTTTGAACTGGGTTGTTTTATCTTTGAGCTGTCTAGTTTTTAACCACACTGCAGAACCTTGAATCTACCTTTGTATATGAAACCTGCTCATAAATAAACTACTTTGCCTTGCCTTACTTTCCCACTGATAAACATCAGTGCATTGTTTTCTGTTAATTGCCTTTTACCACCTAATTCAGATCTATGCAAACCTGCCTGTTAAGACGTGACAATGACATACAGCGCTTTCTGACTGGACATAAAGCATACATATGTAAATGCTTCCCCCGTTCACACCTCTCACAGAATAAATTAACTCCATGAAGAAAAAGAAGTTTGAACTGTTCAACTACTGGGAAGTATACAGTATGTTTCTTTCATGTGGATACCGGATGTCGATGTCGGTGTGTCATAACTGTGACTGCAGGGTAAGCTGAAATAACAGCTTTAACTACAACCTCTGCAGAGACACTGAGCCTAAGTATTTGCTCAACACTAACAGGCAGATATTTTTTTTTTTTTACTGGCTCACAGAGTCAACAATATCTTCACAGAGATCCCATCACAAAGCCGGCAACTTCCTTTCCGCTCACTGCAACACAAAACGGCCTTTCACAAAGAGATGGGGGGGCGGAGGGAGGATGGGGTTAGAGGGACACAAATAGAAACTTTGGGCCCTTTACCAGGCGAAAACAGAGACAGAGAGGGAAGAAACAGAGCGTAGCCTTCAAAGTAGGCTTTATTAACATAACATGAAACAATAAAGCAACTGTTAAATGTTTTTTTTCTATCTGAAAAAATACAGATATGCAGACCAGCCACGGCAAATCCAATCACCTTAAGTCAGAATAGCAAACTAACTAATCCTATAAATATAGATTCACATTATAGGACAACTCTTGTTAGGATGCAAATCAGATAGAAGGATGAAACAGTTCAGAAGCTTTAAAGGCTATAGAGCTAAAATAAAGCTAAAAACAAGTTCCATTTTACATTTCTGCACCTACACCTTATTTTTGGCTAGAAATGAATATCTCACATCCAGTCCAATATAATATTTTCTGAAGAGGAAGTTTGGTTTGATTTAGTCAGGATTTACAATGCTTAATTTCTTACTACTAATAAATATTCATTGCGGTTTCATTAGCAGCTGTATGCGTTCACCAACTATTTTGCCATTTAGCTGAGTATTTGTTATTCTTCAGCTGGAGGTTTCCATTGACATGGGTGGGATTTCAAATATCTTGTTAATTAAGTCTATGGTTTTTGCCAGACATGCTAACTGCCATTCTTGCATGTCAGCTGGGTCCAAACAGTCCCAAAATGTGGTTCTTGGCTTGTGATCACATTGAATTAATCACCGGCTAAAGAGAACCTGCTTTGACCCTTTCCAACCCTGCGGCAATATTACGAGCCAAACACAAGATTTTTTTTCTACGGTAGGGTCGGAAAATCATATGTCAAATATTCAACCAAATTAAATGTATACACTAATAGTTAAATGTGAAATCAACCAACTGACAAACATTATAAACAGCACCAAAATGCACCTCTGGCTACATGTACTTGGCAAAGAACATTTTTTGAGACACGGCAGGTTGTTGCATAACCGGCTTGCCCATCATACATCATCCCTGCCCCGTCACTCCATCCATCTCTGAGGCTCATATAAACAGGAAACACTCAGTTGTGTTGACAGTGGAAGAAGGGCTCTATATACATCTGTCAGGCCACAATGCTCCACTCTGCCACTGATGTTTACATCTTCCCAGAAACAGATGGACAAGCCAAGAAATAGGACCCAAATGACACCCATTTCCTACAACCATAATTGTAATGACCTGCTTTGATACATCTGCATCTACATCCTTACATAAACACACCATATGTTCAGCAAGTATCACACGCAAGGAGCGAATGGTGCAGATATTGGGGAAAAAAACAAAGAATTTACTTCATTGTCGTCATATGACCTACTTTGCTCTGCATGGTGGTGCTAAGGATTGCACAATGGTGACTCTCTCACTGGTTCTTTCATTTTATAAAAGACAATTAAATCTACATCAGTTCTATATCAGATTTGTGTTTACATCCTGATGTTTAACAGTTATGTTTACTGTATTCCCCATCTCAGTTTAGCATGCTAGCTTTTTATGGCGCTACATGGAAAGTGAATGGATCACCAGAGCAAATTTATCCTGGCGAGAATATGAATCTCAAGGCAACCCATCCAATAGTTGTCTTGGGAACTTGGCATGGTAAAGTCAAGGTGACAATGGTGGCATGGTTGAAGTTGTTGGAAAATTGGGTAAATATAAGTATATAAATACATGCATGCACATACAGTTTGGTTCCTGAAGCAATGCACCTTTTGGGTGAAAGATTTGTGGGGGTTGAAGACAAGATGGAGGAAGAGAATATTGGAATAGTAAAATAGCAAACATGGAGGTGACATGACATCTCTAAGCCAGGTAATTGGATGAAATTGCAATGGAAGGATACGAAAGGAAAAAATGGATGGAAGAAAGAAGATGGATCAAACTAGTCCTCTAATCATACAGCACTCAACCCAAGTCATCTCTCATCTAGCTGTCTTTTTACTCCCACCTGCTGGTATCACCATTGATGCCTCCCACATCCACTATCTCTCCCCTTCCTCCCCAAAAAAAATAAAATGGAAGATGAGAGAAGAGACGATGGAAGGAATACAATACAGTCTTGATACAATTACTCCATTTCAATCAGCTCTCACCCCTCCTTTCTTCGCTTTCATTCATCATTCTCTCCCTCTCAATTATCCCTCACTCCCTCCTTCCCCTCGGTGGCTGCTTGTTTAGACTGGGCTGAGACAAATGGGAGAGAATGAATACGCTGGGAACGTGGGGGTCAAGGAGGGCTGAGTGTGAGGGACAGGGAGAGGAGAGGGGAGGCGGAGGGGTAACTTGAACTCGCCATGACTGGCTTGTAAGGAAAATAAAACCCAGCCGATGGTGACGTGTTATGAATGGCAGTCATTATGAATGGTTTGCAGAGAGAGGAGCAGGCTGGGATGACTGGAAAAAAATAGGGGGGGGAATGGGATGGGAGAAGCAGAACAAATGATGTTGGTGGTTTCCTGTAAAATAGAAAGGAAGAGAGGGGCAATTGGTGGGAACAATGAAAGAGTAAAAGGTTAACTTTATTTCGAATAAACTAGTTTGTAGTGTCCTCTGGATATGTAAGGAAATAGGGTCTATCTTTTTTATTAAATGGCCACTCTAGAAGGTGGGATGAAACACTTGCAGTCCAAGTAAGAAAAGAAAAAGCAATGAATCATACCAATGGGGATAATGGCACATACTTTCAGTTAGTGTTTCCTAAAAGACATTGATGTTACACAAAAAGAGAGCTTAAAAGAGAAGTTCATATCCTTCTTACTTTCTCGCCTCTGAACACGTGGCGAGGCGCTGTGGACGTCCTAATTATACCACAAGCACTTAATTTGCAGCATGCTGATGTCTTCAAGCAGCCCCTCCCTCTTTTTGCGCCCGAAAATAATTCAATCTGCAGCTATTTTTTAAAAGTCTAGGCTAAAATTAGTTGCAATTTTGTTTTTTTTTTTACAAAATACTGCGGTAAGTAAGCTAGTCAGGTAGTTAAGCATGCTTGTTACTTTTTCTCCCTGAAATCCGGTTATAAGGTAACCTTTGTGCTTCCTACTACGCCATATAGCACTGTAAACAAGCTCTGCAAACCAAATTAGGTTAGGTTTAAGTATTAGATTAGAAATATAGAAGTTTTAGTGGCTTAAATTGGAGTTTAATTAAAGCAATGATTAGCAAGGGGAAAATCAATACGTGACAAGACATGGGATAGGGAAACAGTGCTGCCACTATGTTAGTGGAGTTTAAAGCTGGATTTGTATTTGACTTTCGCTGGTAAAAGTGCTTATGAAATTGATTTTGTTTTTAAGCATAAAACCGCAGTACTTGGTAAAATAAGCTACATTCTTCCAATTTGACAATTTTTGTAGAAAAATGTGGGGTATTTAAAAACCTTTCTTATGAGTAATCTTACTCATAAATCTTGGTAAACCTCTGGTAGAGATGGCTTTAATTCTTGCAATCACACAATCACAAATTCCTGGAGGGGACTGGTAGTGATTTTACAATGTGTGACTGAGACTGGAGGGAAAGTGGTACAATATTCCAGGAAATACAGCTTGTGTTACAAACACAGAAGGAACACACCGCCAACCAAGCAATGGCAGCAGAACACAAAAACCAGCGGGGGAAAGTTGGCCTTTGCCTGGTTTTCAGTCAATTCAGTCCATTTTCTTCCTAATCAAATACAGGCCGACATATGTGGTACAGACACATGTGGGTTTTACATGGTTATATTCTGCAATGTGCTCATACAATCTGGAGGCTCAATAAATGTATTGTGGGAGCGGTAAGAACACCATCAAACTGTTTTCCATTGCTTGATCTCTAGTAGGACTTGTGAGGTTGCATGTATGTACCATAACAACACAAATACGCCTGGTTTTTGTGACAACTGATGCAATTTCCATTGGAGGTGAAGTGAGGACAGAAACGAAGAACGGATACTACCTGAATACAATTGCAGACAGAGTTCAAAGTCAAACAGAGTGCATTTGATCTCGGGCTATAAAAATCATTTTAAAATCAAAGAGAGGAGGAAAAAAAAAAGAGAGGCCAGACAGAAAGAGAAAGTGAAGAAAGTGTGAGTGAGGAATCACAGGAAAAGACTGGAAAGACATCTCTTTAGATCTGCACAGCAAATTATTTCCATCTCAGATCAATGTCCTTTCCTCTTAACATTTCAGAGGATAAGAAGAATAGCAAAGATAGTACAACTTCTTAATTAAAATCCGGTTGCCATGGCAATTGCTGTTAAATTATTCAGCATTTGGTGTGTAGTAAGAATTCCAAAGTTTAAATGGTGCAAAGCTTTGTGTGGGCATGTTTTAGGCATTTGTTTAACCAGGCCAGTTTGTATACTAGCAAATACTCGTAACTTCATCTGGTGTGTGTGTGTGTGTGTATGTGTGTTTTGTGTGTCTGACAAACCTGAGTTGAGGTCCCGTCCAGGGTTGAAAGCTCGGCTATTGACAGTGGGGGAAAGTCTGTCACAGCAGATGGTCTTGGAGACATTGGTATTGAAGTTTCCATCAAACCTAAATACACACAAACAGGCAACATTTGAGAAATTTATAGAGCGTGTCCAGCTCATTTGTTGGTGGAGCAGCTCTGGGTTTTCTCTCAGCACTAACAGATTTACTACTCCACAGCTTTATTTCCAATAAAACACAACTCACAGGTCTGCAAATACCTCTGACTTCATGGTAACATTCATGCTTTAACTAAAAAAAAAAAATAAAGGATTACATAAAAGGTGAAGAAATCTATGTGAAACCATAGAGTTAATCCAATTACCTGAAACATCTGTTGAAACTAATAGACCCTGCTTGTTTCATTTGAGCTGAATTGTATCGGTGGCTATATCATCTGTTGCCCAGACCTCATATTAAAAGTAGGAGTTATGGCAAGTGAATAATATTTTCCATGGAAAACTGCCTTAATTCTGCTTTTCTCCAAACAAAGAAAATACCCAGTTCCCTGAATACATCTGAATGTGATTGTAGAAGGGGCTGCCCGCTCAGTTTGGTGATTTAAATCATCTGTCAGAGAGCTCCAACTTGTCAGTCTCTTTGTCAAATTTTTCACATTCCCTCTGTGTCATCTTCAACTGAACATTATACTGATATCAGAAAATTTGCAGTAAAATGACTGTTTTCCATTGAGCTATTGTTTTGCAATTTTTATGTAGCATATTTGTATGTAATTATGTATTTTCATTCATTATACTATTAATATTCACACAAAGTCATTGGTAAAGCAGTGAATTTGTTTGGGCTATATTAGTAAAACAGCTCTTTGTTCATTTTTGTTAAATAACGAAAATCCTTGTGTGGTAATGCAGTTGGGAATGTGGTCTATTTCAAAAACTCTGTTCATGTCTGCAGGTTTTTGTGTCGAGAAAATCTTAGTCATAAGTCTGAAAACTGTAATCTAGATAACATATGCACCCATTTATAATATCTTCCTATCTACAGTTTACAATGGAGCCTAATTAAATGGTACAGGATGGATTCATTCAGAAGATAAGAGCACAAAAACACTTCAACCCAGTACCTGAGATTTTGAAGATATGTAGATTCCTATATTCTTAACAATATATGCAAAAAACATACTGTATAGGGCTGACACTGAGAGGCACTTCTATTGCTCAATTCAGGGTTACGGCATTTGAGAAGATAAAAGAAGGAAGTCGAGACTGTGATAAGAGAAAATATTGAAATAACTGATTTAAACATTTGCGTCAGCCTCACAACTAATACAATAGTTACAACATTGGCAGTAAGAACAGTCGGGGTTAGCAAAACGGAGGGAATTCAAAATGGCAACGAGCCACAGAATTTAAGTCTTTCACCAAACCTCATCAACCAGACTGAGAATCCACGTTATGAATATCAATGTAATTTGGCCCCTGAACAGCAATATTTTATAACATGCTCTTTCCCTTGAACTAAACAATGTGACTGTTAGCACTGAGGATATGTCTCTGTTGGCAGATATAAATCGACAAAAAAGGGGAGCCACATTAACCTTGGAGGCAGCTAGGCTTGCAAGATCACAAAGAATTCATCTTGCCAGGCTTCAATATATTCATTTATGGCCAAACATGGCCTCTGTGCTGGGCACATAGTGGTTAGCGTAGATGCTTCTAGCTAAAGTTATATCAGAACTGGATAGTATTTCTTCATTGAAAGAAGAGCAAAGATTGACACTGAAGGCTTTTCTCGAGATAAAAAATGTTTTCACTCTTTTTCCAACTGACTTCGTTAAGAGTTTGACTACGTTATGGTTCGTTGATCTGACAGGTTGAAGTTTAGCTGTCATCTCATCACCTGTCTGCCCTTTCCCAAACTGTTTCCAAACAGATGCTTCTCGTAAAAAAAAAAAAAAAAAACACCCGGCGCATCAGGTTAGAGCAATATTGCCTTATCATGTGATTCTAGTGAGCACAGATGAACAAAGTGTTTAGTTAAAATATGTCGATGTATTCACAATTCCCAGCATTACACTTTACATGTAACTGCCTACGAGAGCTCTCTGTGGTGTAAAAGATGTGGCCTGTAATGCAGTGTGTTCCTTGAGCATACACACACCCAATTGTTTAAACGAGTGTAAAAAAAAGAAGACATGTGTTGCAATCAGCCACATACTTAACACGGCTTTCTTACAAACATCTTCACACAATCCTTTTAAGTCATTTATAGTGTAACACATACAGACTATTAAAAATAAT
>NW_023339674.1:6913727-6936186 GCF_004916995.1 Morone saxatilis | reverse complement strand
TCTTCATTGAAAGAAGAGCAAAGATTGACACTGAAGGCTTTTCTCGAGATAAAAAATGTTTTCAGTCTTTTTCCAACTGACGTCGTTAAGAGTTTGACTACGTTATGATTCGTTGATCTGACAGGTTGAAGTTTAGCTGTCATCTCATCACCTGTCTGCCCTTTCCCAAACTGTTTCCAACAGATGCTTCTGGTAAAAAAAAAAAAAACACCCGGCGCAGTCAGGTTAGAGCAATATTGCCTTTATCTGTGATCTGAGTGAGCACATGATGAACAAATGTTTTATGTTTAAAAATGTCATGCTATTCACAATTCCCAGCAGTTACACTGCTTACACTGTAACTGGGCCCTACGAGGAGCTCTGCTGGTGGTGTAAAAGATGTGGGCCTGTAATGCAGTGTGTGTCCTTGAGCATACACACACCCCAATGTGTTAAAGAGGTGTAAAAAAAAAGAGACATGTGTTGCAATCAGCACATCTTAAACACGTGGCTTTTCTACAAACATCTTCACACATATCCTTTTTAAGTCATTTGTTATAGTGTTAACAGCATAACCAGTACTATTTAAAAAATAATAATACATTTGTGTGTGTGTGTGTGTGTGTGTGTTGATGGTAAAGCCTGGTTTCCAGAGCCAATATCTCTGGAGTTAAGAGCTGACAAAAGGGGAGGTATGCAGAGGAGCAGCCCGTTCTGCACTGCACCAAGCCTGGGTGCTTTGATCCTACCATCCCTCCAACTAGACCCCCCCTTCCTCCTGGCTTAGCAACACACAGAGACACATGTGCACACAACACACACACACACGTACGCTACACACTCTTTGGCTCCCTCTGCTTGCAGACGTGGCACTGGCACGGTTTGATTGACAGGTGCTGTGATGTACTGGCTACGTTTGAACTTCACTCAATTAGAGTCCCATAAGGCCAAAGTCATTACCATTCTCCTTCAACCCACTTTGCATAGAAGGGGTGGGCAGGGTGCTCAGCAAAATGTGTGCCAGATAAAAAATACATTTGCAGCCGCTTTGAATTCCACATCAAAAAAAAAAAAAAAAACACATATGAGAGCGAGCGAGAAAGAAAAAGAGAGCAGGGCCTTCAATTCTGATCAGAAATCTTAATGAGGGCAAAAAGAAAGCTGGACTCACCAGACAGAAGCACAAACAACAACATAAGCTTGATTTGATTTACAGAATATAAAGAATAAGTGTGTAAAACTTAATCTTACCCATGAATGCATGGTGCTTTAAATAATTCGTCCACTGAATATGCATATTAATAATGTATTGCGGGAATGCGTGCTTGATTACCATACCTCCCAAAAGGGATTGTTCTCTACGCAGTAATTAGAAATGATCCTGAAGACAATTCAACAGCTCCACTAATGGGCCTGTGAGTGTCCTTGAGAGAGATTCAAACTACAATTTATTAATGGTTCCTTGAATTCCAAATGAAACCTGATATTTTTTCTTTGCTTTTTGCACAGAATGAAACTGAAATATATACAGTGCATCAGTTCTGAAGAACCAAATGGGGTCTTTTCAGTAAGACACTGGAGAAAAGACATGATGCTCAGTGTCTTATAACACAAAGTTAAACAGACACCTCTAAATAAGGCAGCACCTGCCGTGTTCAGCAGTTACTAGACATCCACTGTTTAAAAAGAAAAGAAAAGAAAATCCATTATATTAAGCTGTACCCTGCTGCAGGAACCATGTATATCCACAGAGGAGGCAATCATGTGCCATTCAAAAAGCCCAGTGAGTACAATTACCTTGAAGAGGCTTGCTGTTGTGCAAGCTCCAACGTCAAGAGTAATACCCTTTTCTAATGTGTTTGCAATCCCTGGGTGAATAGCAGCGGTACAGCGGGCAACATGCTAGCGGGGGAATGGAGAGTGCTTAAAGAAAGCTCTATCCAAACAGATTTGATTGTGATATCAATATGCAGTGGATTTCAGAATCCTTTTTTGGTGTGCAGCACACAGGAGGAAAAAAAAGCTCTAGTGGATTTTGATCCTGATTGACTGCTTTAAACTGAGAGGTGGATCTAATATGCTGGCCTCCCTGGTGTGTAAATAGGAGTGGGCAAAATGTTAGCAATAGCTTTCAATCTGAAATACTGCCACCCCTAACTAAAGGTTTTATTGCAAGGCTACTGCACCGAATTGCATTAGACAGTACAGCTATACATAATCAATTCATGACTCAGTCAGGAAAAGTAAGAAAGTGTGAAATACTGCCTACAGAAACACCACAATAGTAGCTGAAATAATGTCTGTGAAGAAACTTGTTACCATTGCCAGTATTTTATGTTTGTCATTGTTGTCATTTTAATATTGTTTTTTCTGTGAATGTTACATTTATGATGCTAAAATGATAACTCCTCCATCATGAATCATATCACAATTGCAATATCTGTCAAAATAATAAGCCCTGGCTGGCGCCCCACGTATCAAGGCTGAGTCCTTGCTGCAGTGGCCCAGGGTTCGAATCCGATCTGCGGTCCTTTGCTGCGTGTCATCCCCTCTCTTTCTGGCCCCCTTTCCTGTCTATCTTCAGCTGTCACTATCAATTAAAAGGCAATAAAAGCCCCAGAAATATTTACAAAAATTTTAAATAAGCCCTACCACACACGCTGCTGTGTTGACCATTATTCAGGCTAAGGGAGGATCAACTAGGACTGGGGTGGGGGTATCATTAAGGCTTGATTACAGACTGGGGTAAATGTGGCAGGAGCCGAGGGACTTCTGACAGTGGGCCCCTCAGCCCTGGCTAACTTGAGGGCGATCCTTGTGGTCAGACGTACACACCACAACGCAAAAAATAAGTAAAGAGTGTTTTGAGGGGCTTTTAGCTGTGGGATGCCCCGGCGAATGAGCTCCTCTGGTTGTATCAACTTTAACTCAGTTGAACATTTTGTCGCTAGTAGCAACCAGTTCCACAGTGGTTTAACTGACATTGCTACAGCCACCATTTTGTCAGATTTATGACCAAGCAAATATTGACAAAGCATATTTGATCTACTCCCTAAATGTCCTTGCTGGAGCGTTATCTGTATGTACTGTTTGTATTACAGCTGGTTTTGTGATTGTAGATTTGTAGTTTGTTGATTTAGGGAACCCTAACCAAGTTAGCCATTATATCAGCTGTATGTTGCTAATATGTTGCTAATAGAACATAACAATAACGGTATAACTCTTTTACTTTTTGAACTTTTACTCTTGTGTATATGTTTACTAACCTATATTAATCAGTATTGTACAACCATAATGTTGTTCCTACTAACTAATTTGAGAGTTAGCATTAGGCTATACTTAATAGTTAATCCAGTTTCTTTTTTTCAGTGCTAATTTATTTTTACAATACCTTCGGTCTGACTCCTGTTTTCAGTATCTCAGCTTTTTTTGTAATAATTGAATTAGTTGTCCAATGCTGTTTCACTGGTTCACATTTGCTTCCAGTAAAAACTTCAAAGGCTTCACCTTTATTGGAAGTGTGTTTTCGCTCGCTGTGCGCAGAATGCAATGCACGTGAGGGCAGATGACGGGCCGCAGCTGAAATGTTCAGGCTGCTGCTGAGGCTTAAATGTTTATCACTTAATATGTTTTGTATACTGTCTAGCACATTCTAAAAGATGAAGAGTAAAGTCCATTGCTGAAGGATTTTAGGTTTGACTGAATGTGGATTGTGTTCACCCAACATGGGTTGCAGATCTCTAATGATGGGGAAATGGGACTCTTTACTCTAACTATGGTAGACCATTAGTCTCCTTCTCCAGTAATTGCTTTTTATGGCATTTGTGAAGTACAAACCCTTTTTTATTTTATTTTATAGATTATGGGCTATGTACTGCATTACTCATGCTGGAAATGATGTCACATCTCTGGCATACCAATAATATTCCCATTTATGCTTTGGTCTTTAATAAGCATAATACTGCATGCATGTGCTGAGAGACAATAATACAGAAGAAAACATTTAGATGATGTATTTTTTGGTTAAGTAACTCATTAGCTGAATAAATCCTATTACTATGATTTGACTAAAACTTTACATTTTGGATCTGACTTTCATTTCACCTTTTATTTGATCACCCAACTGAGATACTGGACGATGACTGCAACTGGAGTCTGAATGGGTATTCAAGTGCTGGAAACAGGCCAAATAGTGGAGACCCAAAGACCTCCTCACTGCTTAATCTGTCCTTGAATATCAACAGAGGAGGGGGAGGAAGGAAATAAGAAAGGCAAGCATTGGAAGGAAGGGAGTATATCAAGGAGGGAAAACAGAAGGAAGGCTGGAAGGAAGAATAAATAAATGGAAGCAGAGAAAGAACACAGGAGTTTAAGGGAGGCAAGGACGGAGTAACAAAGAAGGAAAGAGGAAGAGGTTGACATTAAAAGAGGTATGTGGAGAGACAAACAACTTTCTGATAGTGGCCCAAGATTTACACCTGTTCAGGTCACTTAAACAAACCCCCCCTCCACAACCTGCTTGGTATTCATCCATGCCCTTCTCTAATGTGGAAAGAGAGGTATCATCATCGTGCTGAATGAGCAACCAGAACATCAGCTTGATCTGAAGCTCTGACTCAGAGAAGCTTCTCATTGGTGCCACATATACTCTTGATCTGGACTGTAAATCTGCCAATAGCTCAGATAGTGAGAATTCTCCTTTAGAAACAGGAGCTCTCTGTATTAACACTATGGTGTCTTTAATCTTTAGGTTTAATTTATGAGTGATGGATTGGAAATTTTGCAATATCATCTCTCGTATGATATTACTACATATTGTATAGCAATCCTGCGCTCACTGGAGTTAGGCATCTGATGTTCTGTTCAACCCAGATGGCTGTAAAATGCTGGCGACTGTCATAGTTGTAGACACAGCAAGAAAAAGGTGTGCGACATGCAAAGAATACTTTTAATTGAGAAACCAGCAAATTAATATAATCAGTATTACATCATATATCTGTTTTAAAAGATATACTGTAGTTTCAGAAAGCTTTACGAAACTTTCTAAAGGCTCTCTGAAGCTTTCTATACTATATTATATATTACAATGAAGGCCAGAAGCAAAACACTTGGCATGGATTGGAAAAGGTTAGATTACTACTTTCTTTTTTAGATCTTCCTGTTAAAAGAAAATCCATTCAAACATTAAGGTTGCATATCTTTTGTTTATGGTATTGAAAGTATTTCTTCAAATTGTTCTAGGTACAGTAATCAATATAGTAATGTCTTAGAAGAAAAAGCATAAAAACTGCTCATTCCAAGGTAACAAAAACACAACGATTTCTTTATCAGGTCGTTATACAATAATAAAAACATAGTTATGCATTCAATGTATTCAATTTCTACCAATAGATCCTCCTAAATGTTGCACACTGGACCTTTAAATTTTAACATTTGTCTGTGCAAGCAGTTAGAGTGGCCCAGCCATGATTAGGGACACCTTGCCATATTTTGTTTGCCTCTACCTTCCCTATACATTTCTCCTATTCTATTGTAGTGAGACAGTTGTTTGGATCGTACTCTGGATCGTATGAATAGCATTTTCCTTGCCCAGTCCATTTACAGCTTATCTCTTGTAGAACTACTGGTGAAATGAGACCGTTAAATACCCTTTGGGCTGCTCCCAAGCACACTTCTCACTTTTACAACTGCATAGCAGTGGAACTGTTGATATGAGCACCTGGAGATTGCATGTTAAAAATACAAACATACAACCACACATGCACACACCAACTGTATGAGTCACATACATTCTCTATTTTCAGGTACCGTCTGTCGTTGAGACCGTCAGTGATTAAAGCATACCACTGGGCGCTAAGCACTGCCCTCAGTGGCCTCCTGGTGAAATGATAGCCTGCTAGCTTGATGGCTAACAGACATGGACACCCTGTGAACCACCTGATCCCCCCTCTAAACTGGCTGACCTGACTGAGTTGACTAACCCAGAAGCAGCTGATGGCTGAGACTAATGAAGGACACTAGTGAAGTGGACTACAGGGAGCTGAAGTCCTGTCCTGATTTAAGGATAGATCTTATTCCCCCAGGAACATGAGATTAGTTTTTAGTTTCTTTTACTCTTTTCTGAAAAAAATAAAATAAATAATTCATCTGTATTTTACACCTTTATTCAGTGAGACACTTTACATGCAAGAAAATTCTTTGACTGAACACAAATCAAGGACATAGTCACAGATATGACACGGTCGGCATCTTAACTACTAGGCCCCCAGGACACCACTTTTATCCATTTTCTTAAGCTAAGGTTGATCACTGCTGTATTGTATTTGAACTCGACCTATGTGCTAATAATGTTTGCGTATTTGTCATTAGAAAACCATTTCTCGTATTTGACATCACAAGCATTTTTGACATGGCAGAGCAGGACATTTTCAGGCCTCTCTGGTGGACAAACTAAGTTTGGCAACAACATACAGTAGGAATAAACTAAAGCTTAACCTAACCTACGAGGTGCCTGGTTCTTTAGCTAGCTTCCACGATACAGGGTGCTCGGGAAGAAGAGCTAAATTATTCTACGCACTGCTCCTGAAAAGTATGTCACGATCTTGCACAAACCCAAAAAAAAATAAAAGCAGGAGAGCTCTGTGCCTTTTTCCTCCCCTGAGGAAGATCCTTTGAAGTTCAGGGATCTGTCAGACTCAGCTTCAGTTTGGTATGTCCATCCCCCCCACAACCACCCATGTGACTCCCTCTGCATCATTCCATCCTTCCCATCCAGGCCTTATATAATCTTTTTCTCAGCAAGTTCTGCGTCAGACTGTCTCTCAAAGCTGTAAATCCATGGTTTTAGACCTGGGTTTACACCACACATGTCAGGACATAAATACAACATGTTAGCGTGTGAACAACTGTTGAATGCATGTACAGTATGTCATGTGCATGATTCGGCTACAGGTGGCCAGTGGCCCTGAGCCAGGCGGCCTCCCTCTCTGCACGACTGCAGAAAAGACAGGTGACCTTGCAGCCTGTGAAGTCTGCAGCGCGAAAAACTTCAGAGAGCAATAACTGGTTACATCGGCTGATAAAGGGGAGAGAGATAGGCAGAAATGGAGAGAGAGGGGATGAGGGGTAGAGACAGCTGCTGCTCTGTAGATTAGAACTGAAAGCAGCTCTCCCTCTCTTTGGGCTCTGCTTTGAATGGTGTTTTTTTCACCTGCTGGAGTCGGCGATTGGCTGAAAAGCTGGGTCTACAGGATGGGGCAATTTTAAACTCAAACATTTGTCATGCAGCATCCTTTTGACAAAGCCCTGTGGCTTATTTTGGTGCCCAAACTAAATTTATGAGGAACACAATGAAGATAATATCCTGAAATCAAATTTTGTGTCATATAGTCATTCATAACATCGGCATTTTTTCTTGCAAAAGGTTTGGAAGTTTAGAAATTTCTTGATGAAATAAAAAATCTAGTGAATATAAGTGGTTGCCAACAAAGCCATCAAATCTCCAGGGTTCAAAAAACTTCATTACTACTTTCCTGCGCTCCAAGAACCATAAAACTTTTAATGTCAGGGTACACTGCAGCAAAGCAACAACTGGCACAACTACTGACTGCTTGAATAGGTTCTGAAATAAAAGGTAAGAGTTTTAAAAACGCTGCCAGATATCAGAGCGTGCCAGAAGTGCTGAAGGCTGTAAATTACGTGATGTAATCCAATGGTGATCAAAACATGTTAAAACAAAGGCGAGATGGAGATTTGCATGTGCGTAGCTGAAGCATAAAGCAATGTATAGAGAGCTGAGTGCAGGTGCTAACAGTGGGACATGGGTTTACAGACAGAGAATGACCCTCCTGCAGAGATTTGTGTGCGAGTGTTATGAGAGAGACAAACAAAGAGAAAAGTGTGTCTTTGTGTGTCTGTGTGTGTGTGTGTGTGCGTGCATGAAAGTTACTCACTCCATCATAGATGCAGGTATGGAGCAGCAGTCCTGTATCGCAGTGAGTGGAGAGGTGAGGTGAGCGGTGTAGGAGGCCTCAACCACCTGTTTGTTCCTGTTCACCACATCCAGGTAGCGGTTAAACTTCTCACGAATCTTTTTGGCCAGCTGGGAAACACAAACACAGACAATGATTAGTGGTGACACCTAGATTTCTTTCTTACTTCCTTGCTTACATATGCAAGACTGATCAAGAAAATCTTTACTTTCTAGGCCAGACGAGATGTTATCTAGACTTCAGTCTGCTTAAAACCTGCCAAACTAACGCTTGACGTAAAGATTCACATCAAGGATCTACACAAATATGCGCACACACAAAAGTAAAGATAAAACATAAAAGTACTGATTCCAAATTGGGTTCTGTTGACTGTGGTTGCAAGGTGTTGCACATTGAATATACAGCTTCCTACTTTGGTGTGTTTTTTTGGGGGTAAATATTGCAGCCAATTTAGGAAGCTCTTTAAAATGATGGCCTTTTTTCTGTTTGTTCTGTCCCCCTCCCCTGTTTGCGCACTGTAGTTTGCTATATGCATATAGATACAGCAGAATAAAGAAACTGACCTAGATCAGCTCTTCTCTCTAACATAAAAGCCTTTTCTGTCTTTTGTCTTCACTGTATCTTGTTTTCCACTTGTTTATATTTATATTGAGTAAGCATTCTCATAATTCTTCTTATTGTCTTAGCTTCTTACTTCTCAAGTGTATCCTCCTCTCTTTTTTCTACATTGTTGTTCTAAAACAAGCTTCCTTTCACTGTGACCTCAGCCTTCTTGTCTGTCTATGTTTTATTTATAATATAAATAGCTAACTTCTAAATTTGGCAATAATGACATGATGAATCTTAAGGGAACACTAGAATTGTATATTGGGGCAGGCAAAGCACTCATCTCTGACCGCAGAATGCCAGAAATGTAACTCAACCTACACCTTAACTTCATCCACAATTACATTTTCCTCAAAAATCAGAAATCTGGAAACCCTGGTTAGAAGTGTGACTATAAACTTTAAATAGACAGGTGTCAAGGTAAACTGTGAGCAAACGTTTCCACACACACTCTCCTGAACATCCAACATACACGCATAAACGTACACAAACACAATTCAACACTCACAAATGGAGCTGAGCAATATCAAAGATGCCCAGAACCCAGGCTGCACTAAGTGTGAAATCCATCACTGTTAACAGCAGAGCTGAATGATGTATGCCTGAGGCTGGAGAACAAAAACACTCTCCATTTCCACACAGCACATCCTTCATCATATGATAAGAAAAAAACACCTTAAAATACAACACAGGGCCAATGTAAAGTGAAAGCTGGGAGCAGAAGTATTGTAAATATTTGTGGGAAAGAACAAGTGCATCAAACAGTTTTTAGCTTATAACATTGCAGCTCTTACATGAATGAAACTGATTCTACCACTTGCTATTGTGCCTTTATGTATAATTTCTTATCCACATTTTAAATACACTATCTACCTATTTGTCCTGGTTAGAAAAAAAACAACATAATTTCATTTTAAAAGAGATAAATCTTATGTAAGGTCCCTACAAATGTCAAGTGAGTTTGGGAGTTTTGTTTTATGGTGTAATTTACCTTTAAAATGCATGAAAACAAGGAAGCAGGAAGGAGAAAATGGTGTTTCTAAACAAAGGCAAAAGGCTAATTCAGTCAGTGTTTACTGGGGCCCTTAATGCAGGTCCCGGGACATGCATACATTATACTTTGTCTTTCTTCTTGTGAAGGACTGGGTTCTGGTTGAGTACACATCTCACAGTGCTCTTTCAAAATGGGGTTCCAGCTCCTTTGGGGAAACTAATAACCAGCTCGCCAGTAGCCTCCTGGGCGACATTAATAACCAAAGCACCAGCAGCTCTTCACAACAGGTTCCTGTTCTTGCTTTCTTTTTTCAAAGGGCACTGAAAGGATGTTATGGGGAATTGTGAGGAACTCGCTTCCACTTAATCTGAAACATCGCACGCATGTAATCTGTTACAGATTATCCTCTTAATTTAAAAGCTGTCACATGATCCACTGGTTTACTTGAGATCGGTTAAAGAACTAATCACTTGCAGTTACTTTTGGATAACACTGTCATCTACATTGTGTGAAATATTTAAGAACTGTCGATGTGGTGCGCACCAAGTTTACACCATAATATAACTGACTATACTTTTGTGAATCCAGCTTCTTTGTTTCGACAGCTCTAGTTTACATTTTGCAGCTTAATATGACCACTACCGGAAATGGTAGAACCACAGAAACTGTAACATAATTGCAAAAACTTCTCATCATGAGGTATTATGTAAGCACTGATGGCACTATTAACACTGAAAAATATAGAAAAATGGCAGTGATCTGAATAGTTTCAAAAGCCATTGTAAGTTACCTACTCAGGCGTGTTGAATACAGAAAAAGGCTTATTTCCACAGTAACTGGACCCCCTTTGTTCACATCCCATAATTACCGGAGCCTGCTAAAGGGCTGTGATTCAAGCCAGGAACAGGGAAATGCACCACGACCCACTGACCGCTTGTACACCTAATCAGCCGGCCGCTATTCCTATTAGGGGTTTAACAGGGGCCTGAGGCACAGCCCACAATTACCCCTACTCCACCACAAGGAACACACACACACACACCAAGACACTAATGTGCGCTCTCACACACGGACATAAAGTTAAACACACAAACGTTGTACTCCCCCACACACAGTACAGTCCATGCATGTGCAGCATGGCAATTAGCTGCAGTGGACTTTGTATTAAAAAGGGGAAAATGGGCCAGTGTTCAACTGAGGAGTGTTTCCATAGCTAGGGGGAGAGAGAGAGACACAAGGAGAAAGTAAGACATGACTTTTAACAGAGTGACTTAAGAGAAACCAGAAACTTCGAGCCGTGCAAGTTAAAGCTTAAGGTTACAGTCTGCCACGGTGCAGCCAAAGCAAACCTGCGCTCTGCAGATTAACCACACGCTTCTAAAACACAGGGCTCCTCTCTCCACTCTATGACCCATTCAACCAGCTTTTTAGGGTTTGCAGCAGCCAGTGGGGTTGATTCAGCCACAGAACTGGAGTGAGTGGAACGGGTGCACCCTGAAATCTAGTGCTGGGAGTTTTGAGGTTTGCCAGTCAGCCTGCAACCACCAGTCACTGGCATTAGTGTTTATGGCAAGACCAAGACTTACTTTGGAGTGCAGGGATGAGGTTAGAATAGGGATAAGTATAAGAGCGACACTAGTCGAGCTCTGCAGAACTAAAAATCTGCAGGCGCACAAGCGACTGGCACAGTAGAAACTTGACAGTACATGTCTTTCTTCTTCTTGCATAAACTGATTTTGTTATTGAATTAAAGCGTTTTCATTGGTGTGAGAAGCGGACATGTTGCTTCCAATGATGTCAAAAAGGTTTGTTGAACTTCCACACTGCTGGCTTTGTTTGCTCCACCGGTGGTGATGTAACTATTCAGCATGATTTGATAAAGTGAGGAAATGTCTTACATGGAAAAACCTCCTGCTTACAGATTTGTTATAAATACATGAACACTGTGATGATACCAGGAGGTAAGATACTGAGGGGAATTTACCAGTTTTGAAAAAGTTGTCATTTCCATGGAATGAACTAAACAAAAATGGCTTACAAAAAGATGAATTACAACAGCCAAATATGACAAATTGTTTATTTGATGTCAAGCTGAGGCAGGGGATTGTTTGTTTAAATAAAACTGTATATGTTATGA
Organism: Morone saxatilis; assembly: GCF_004916995.1. NCBI lineage: Eukaryota > Metazoa > Chordata > Actinopteri > Moronidae > Morone > Morone saxatilis. The sequence goes on along the minus strand of NW_023339674.1, from coordinate 6,924,479 downwards.
AAAACAGACATGTATTTAGATTGATGTGGCAAGACTGGAAATTGCAAAGATGACTGCACTGACATGCTGTAAGTATTAGTGGTCTTATGGCTGTAACTGATGTCCTGAATGCAAGAGTAAATGCAGTAAACCAATAGAATTGTGAACACAACATGTCAGCACTGTGGACCTGAAGAAATACTAAAGTAATCAAAATGTAATCTTTCACTTGAATGAAACCATTTCTGGTTGTCCTTTTTCTTCCGTTTCTTAAATGTCACAGAGCGAACGCTACATCTACTGCGTAACACTCCCAACCACAGCTACAGTGGTAGATTCAACAGATACTACATACCACTCTGTCAACACCTAATGTGGATGCATGTTTTAATAAACTCAGTTGAACTGGGTGTGTCTACAATACAAGTGAACATGTGTATTTGTGTTACAATTCATTATCCAAAGAGCTGCCACAGAGCAGTGAGGCTTGTGGTTTGTCTCCCAAGGTTTGTGGTGCACTAGGCTACTGATCTGTATCTTTCTCCTGCACTTATTTTAAGTGCACAATAAAAACGCCCTGTTGTTACAGTAGGAAGCCAGCGTATCTCTAATTGTCTGAGGCCACAAATGTCAACTTCATGGTGGCCCCAGATGAAAGCTCAGGAGATCTCATCAGGATTTGTCCACATAACAATGTTTGTACAAAATGTCATCACAATCTATTCAAAAGCTGTTGGTGGACAAACAGACACACTGATAAGGCCATTGTCGTCAGACACGCTGCTAACAGGGCTAAACACAGAGCACGCTTTAACATTTTTTATTCTGTGATTTGAGGAACATGAGCCAAAGTAGTACTTCTAGAAACATTTTAACACACATGTATATTCTTAGAGCTAATAGCCAACAAACTTTGGTTCAAGAACTTCATATTGACTTTTAGAATTTATACGATTTAGTTATTTAAATACGGACTGTACTGGCTATATAAAGCCTGATTTGAACTTTTTATAGTACCTGTACAAGGGGCGACTGTCAAGTATTACTTTGTTAAAACAACCCATCACTAACAGACAGCACTGCATGCGTGAATGGTGGACCAGCATGAAAACATTGGCAGCCAGCAGATCCACTCTGACAACACATGTCAAGGAGTAAGAATAGAAGCAGAATAAATCCATAGAATGAACTGAAAGAAGACAGGAACAGACCTTACAACAGACACAGAGAGGGAAGGCTTGTGTCATTAGAGAGGGACAGATGTCTGCATGTCTTTCTGAATAATGAATTTCCAGAGGAGAAACTCGCCTGACAGCCCGGTGGCTCCTCTCTGCAGCCCCTTGCCCTCTCTCCCTCTCTTTCCCTCTCTCTCCCAGCCCTCTCTTCCTCTGCAGATCCACTCCTAATTGAGCCTCAACTTTGGCTCATGGACACAGCCCCTCTGCCCAGACAGAACACGCGAGCCAACTATGCCAAGGCTGTCATCTGAATTAGTCGGCGTCTGCTTCAGCAAGGTTGCAGCTAGAATGTATGGGCACTCTATGAGCTAGCCATGGACGTGAAATAGTTCAACTACTCTAACAAGGACTAAGAATGAGTGAGCTCTGGGTGCTTCTTAACACACCAAACCCATGTGATGCGCATTTACTCACCTGCTTCGAGGCCAATTTGAGCTACCTCTGGAATAGTACATAACGGCAAGGTGAGAGGTATTTCACACACATACATTGACACGGACGGATACACTAGCGTACACACACAGAAACACAGTCACTGGAGAAATGCAAACAAACATCAGCCTGTCTGTTCTTGCTGGTGGCTGTTTACGAGTCTGGTGTTTACTGTCAGTCTTCCAAGATCCCCGACACAGTGCAAACACACACGTGAATACCCACAATGCCTGCGCGCAATCATGTTTGACTTGACGCCGGACAGCATCAATTCTGAGCATAGTTTCCCTAAACCTAGCACCAAAATGGCACACACAAAATTTTGACTTGTGGATTTCAAGGGCATATGAAACAAATCTCCCAATTTCTCTTTCAAGCCTTCTTATTCTGACTGCAACGCTGCACTCACACTGTGAGCAGAGGGAGAGAGAGAGAGACAGCGCACAGACAAGTGGAAAAACAGACTGAGAACTTCAAAGCCAATGAGACAGCAGCCGTAGAATTTTAATAAACCCCCTTTTTTCCCTCTGATGGCAAGTGTACGTGTGAGTGTGTCTGTGGTCCTGTGTTGTGTTCAATTCAGCACTGAACAGACACCATCCATGACACATGCATGCACAAACAGGCAGGCACGCACACACACACACACAAACACACACAAAGGAAAGGAGAAGCCTTTGTTACTCACCTGCTGCACTTCTGTCTCTCCGTTTGATGTCTTCTCGGTGTACACAAACGAGTTGAAAATCCTCTGTAGGGACACAGAGAGAGAAGGAAGCAGAGACAGTGAGGTTACATCAGGAGGAACGCTCAAGATTCAGATCCAATAGCCCAAAACCATCAGGTTAAGTATTGGAAGAGTATTGGCAGAATTCCTTTATAGAGGTAGATTTTGGTTTCAGGTGTTGCTGAGCAGAGACCTTTGTTATCAACACTGTGGGATTACATCTACAAAAACTGTAAAAAAATTGTGGATCGGTAAAAAAAAGAGTGATTGGAAAAGTAGGTTCCCTGTAGTAATCTACAAACTATCACAAGCTTACCAAATAGTCAGAGAATTCACGTATTTTTATGTTCACTTCCTCATATTTGTAAAGAATCCAGTCAAACCAGCGCCATTTTGTGGCTGCACGTCATTCATTCTAATTTAGCATGCCGGGTATAATGAAGCTGGATATTAAACTTTGAATATCCTAGCACATATTCTTCCAAACAATTCTATTCTGTATTTTATTGAGGCTTTAATTTTGAGCTCATGTATGGCCATTTGTTTAAACAACAACACTGCGTACACTGATGTATATTCATCAATTAACTCATCATGTATAGACGTACCATTTTCAGAGGTGCCACTACAACAGCTGAATTTTAAAGAAATGTTTTACCCTGTTTACACTGTCATGTAAATCAACCCTTTGCCCATCAAACTTGATTCATTTCAGCCAGTGTAATGTGATTTGGCAAAGACACAAGCTATTTAAGGAGTTAAGGAAGTGATGGTGTCGACCTTGTTTACAGTCTGCATTCATGTATCCCTTTACGAGCCTGTCAAATGGGGCAGTGAAACAGTTCATCTCTTCCTCGTTAAACATAAACCACCCATTACTGAGATTTAAATTATACTGAGAAAAATCCGATGTTCAAACACTGAATCTAATCGTACTGCTGAATAAACTGCCAACTAAATAAATATGCAAAAAACAATTAAAAACTAAGTTGTTAGTCCATTCTAATGATAATGACAGAGGCTCGGTATTGTGTATCTTGGCTCAATGGCTTACTGACATTGACGTTATTAGTTACACCTGTTCTTCTCCTGACAGACCAATCATATATAATGTATCACACATCATGGCATGACACCCAAGATATAAAGTAAATGTAAAGTGAACTACAGCTAATTAACAACACCCCCAACCTGACTTCACTGAATGAGACAGAAAAGGCTCCAAGCCACTGTCTTGATTGTAGATCCAGAGTGAGGCAGACATTAGCATTAGTTTTGATGGATTTCTCTGCACAGACAGGTGCATCTGGAGCCTTTTTATTACCAGTCCATAGAGAATGATAAGTCTGGTTATCTGCCAAAACAACCAGCCCATAGACCCAGACAGTATGTTCCTGTCATTTACATCAGCCTCTACGTTGGCAAGGAAAATGCGTCACCTGTCTAAATCTGGAGGTCAGCCATAACACAAAATGAAGGTTTTCATGAGCCCGAATCACAAGGTGATGTTAAATTTCCCCCTTTACCTTCCAGACTGAAACATTTTAATAGTCCCTGATTTATATTGTTAAGTGAATAGGAAGTGGAGCGCTACATTAAGGCATGGAGAAAATGAGTCCTGGTGTGACCTCAGCATTAACACGCTCTTACAGAGACCCAGAAAAACATTTTAAGAGTTGCCTGAAACACACACACACACACACACACACACACACACACACACACACACACACACACACACACACACACACACACACACACCTTTATTCAGATGATCTCACGGGTCCCATCAGCTAAACATTTCTCTTTTCCCCCGACACACACACACACACTTTCCAAACACAGGCAGCTACAAACGGAGTAAAACTAATGTTTGTGTTGAGGCAGCAGGTAGGCAGGTGTTTCACTGTAAACCGCCCCACTGCACACAAAGCCTTAAATTACCTGGTTCCACGCTGCAGCTATTTCCTGCTGCCTGTCCACACCTTTTGTTAGATACATTCCAGAGGACCCCAGTTACCCAGAATGCACCACATCACAGCTAACCTGGAGCTGATTCACTATAGACGGTTACTGCCTCGCCATTGCTACACCTTTACACTTTTCAACACGGTCTCACTGGTTTCCCACAGTTAAAGGGAAAAGAGTAGTTCCAAGACATTGTAGCCTCCTAAACATCAGAAGAACTTATTCCTGGATGGCTTTTGCAAAGAAATGTAGTAAAAGTAGGGCCTTAACTACTGATTATTTTCATTATCCATTAATCCTTTGGTCTACAAAAGGTCAAAACTATGTTCAGTACAAAACACACAGATATTTAGGTTACTATAATGTAAGACAGAGAAGAGAAGCAAATTCTGACATTTGAGCTGAATCCAGAAAATATTTAGCCATTATTGCTTTTAAATTTATTGAAACAATGATCAACTGTTTCTGTTCATTAACTAATCGATTAATCGACTAATCACCATAGCTCTATTTAAGAGATACTGAAAGATTCCTACCCAAACCGATGCAATTATAGGCCAAAATCTCCTTATAATGTCCTCTCTGGGCCATAATTAGGCCGCTCTGTTAACACTCTTGAAGATTAGGGATCAAATGTAATTTCTGAATGAATTTCAATGCTGCCTATAAACACAGACATAAATATAAACACTGCTAATTGTGAATCTGTCTTCAACAGAACTTTAGCAAAGTGCTCGGTTTTAATCCTGATTGTCTAAATGGAGTCAGCAGTCCTTGTTATGACTGAGTATGTTCCTTTCATTTTAAGGTGGCATGAGACAAACACAAACGTGCTATACAAACACTTTTGTTTGGTTATTATTACACTCAAACACAGCTGCATATTTTGCTACTGAGTTATTTACAAAGTGCAAAACCAAGCCCAGACAGTCTACTGTTCCACACCCTTCTTAGTGGAAAAAAAAGAGAAAGTCCAAGATGTAGAACTGTCAAATAAACACGAACAAGCGCACACAAACAGAGCTGCCACTACTCAGCAGGAAGCATGTGCTTTCAAATCACTACACCAACAAAGGAAGGAAAATAAGTGGAGAGATAGGCACTGGAAAGGAGAAATACTTTGTTCCCATTAAGCCAGCAATTCTGAAAAATGGGGAACAAATCCTGTTGAGAGAGAAACCTCCTGTTGTTGATTAGCCACAGGTTAGCTGTCTTTCCCCCAGTGCCTCGAGTGTTTGTTGTTGGAGCTGCTTTGCGGTTTTCACAGCTATGTAGCAGCCAGCGAGGAATGCTCAGCTCTGAAATCTGAGAGGCCTGAGGCTGCCTAGGCCACCGTGGGCCTGTGGCCTCCCCTGACCCATAATCAAACACTGAAATGTACACAGACACATATACCCCAGTACAGAGCCACACACACAGACTACTACACAGTCTCACGGTATACTCACACCTCCCTATACCTTACTGGGCTTGGCAGTATAGAAAAAATAAATATGAGAGATACCAGAAGATGAGAAAAATCAACATTTAAGTTATCCCGTGGATGTCCAACACACGGACGGGAAGTCAGATGGGATATTTTTGGAAGCAATGTGTTAAATTAAGCGTGATTCAGAACTATGAATGAAATCCCAGCATTAATATATAACATAGATACATCTGTGTATTCACCATCTGTCTAACAGATCAGACCAGCGGGAAACAACCATATATCTTCAAAACAGCGACATTATAAACCCATTGCCTCATTTATCAAGCTGTGGAATCATTTTGTAGTTGTAGCCTGTTGAGTGCACATACAATAGCAATATAATATACATTTGGATGACTAATGAACCACAGCTCCAAGCAAGTCAGCATAGCTCTTTGTAGAATATCCACAATGTGGTTTTTGTTCAGTGCCAAGTCAAAGGGAGCCCCTTAAAAGGTCCAGTGTGTAACATTTAGAAAGGAACTATTGGCAGAAATGGAATATAATATTCATATGTATGTTTGCATTAGTGTATAATCACCTGACTATAGGAATCGTTGAGTTTTCGTTACCTTAGAATGAGCGTTTTTTGTCTAGAGATGCTGTACATGGCTTTTCGTGGACGTTGAATCGCCACGCTTCACAAACCGTTCTCATTCCCAGGTTGTCAAATACCAACAGCACCAGTATTCAGTTAGTTGCAATCAGCAACTTCACCACTAGATGCCACTAAATCTTACACACGATATGAGGCTGTTTCTCTATGAATGGGTCTGTTTGTTTATCGCTCATGCACTATTCCACTGATCTACAGGTGGTGGTAATGTGCTACAATAAGCTAACAAAAGCACAGAAACAGAGTATCATTTACATCTATGTTTACTGGAGAAAAATACACTCAACATGTTTGCTAGACCACACGTATGCACATTATATGTTTTGGTGAGTAACACTGAATATAAATGTAACTTTTGTTTGTTGTAACACACTAAGCTCACAAGAAATGCCCTCAAACTTGTGTCCATTGATCACAGAGCAGCAGCCTTTGTCTCATTAGGCCAGTTTTTAAATCCAATCACCTTGGGGTTAATCCTCCTAACCACAGACGGGTGGTTCACATGAATGACTAGCCCTCAGTGGAAGCTGAAACTGTGAGTAAGAATGTCATTACAATCCTGTAATATATATTTGTTATAACGACACAGGGTTGTTTGAGTGGATTCCTGTTGCATGTATTAGAATAACTGACCTATCGTTGAAACTCTTTTCAGATTTATAACTTAACCTGCTCCCCTCTCAATTATGGGAACAGAGGAGGATAAAGATTGAGCAGATTTACACAAAACAAGAAAACGTTTGCAATCCTGTGACTTTTTGGACTTCAGTACATGCTGTTGATGTGTTGAGTGAGTCTCAGGCAACACTACACTCACTCTCTATCACTTTGTTTCTCTTTCTTGGCCCCCCAAATCCTCTTTGCACCCTGTTAAAGCTTATTTAAATGGTTCAACCTTGGGAACCCCCGCTCCCCCTATGTATATGGCATCAATTTAATTGGGCCTGCCTCTCCAGCTCTTCTGTCGGGCTCTCTTGGGGATGCCATAAACTACCCCAAGAGGCTCTTATCCTTTAAAGAGACTCTTTTGTTCTTAGTGGGGCAGAGAATAAAATCCAGACAGACGACTGGTGATAACCAGCCCAAAGACAGAGACTGAGAGTCGCCCGTGCATGTTTTCAGGGGAAACACATGGAGAAATGGGCACAGAAATACAGAGGAAGTGAAGGAAAGACAGAACAGACTGTGGGGAGGTGAAGGCAAGAGTGAGGAAGGAAAGACGCGAGGAAGTGGAGGCCAACTGCAGGGGTAGGGCTTAATAGGGAATACACCTATTAACAATTCTCCCATCTTCAAAGGCCAGTGTGGAGCTGTAAGCAACACTAATTTGGAATTGGACTAGAGAGCATGCACACAAATGTACACACACACACACATACATACACACACACACACACACAAGCACACACTCCCATTAATCCTGTCTTTAGGGCTTGTTGATCAGTGGTCCAAGGTTTATCTGTGAACACACTGGAGGGCAAAATGGAAGCATCACTTGGGTGGGGCACATGTCAAATACTGTGTGTGAGCAAGTCAAAGTGATTACGTGCCCATGAGCAGACTGTGAATGTGGGTATGCATAGTAAAACATGCACAGGCCGAGCGCACGTATGTGTAGCTCATCACAATGCTGTCACTACAGGCTTCTCACTGTAAGAAATGTCTGTGAATGTGAACGTCTCATACGCACGCACACACACACACACACACACACATTAAGCTGTAGTGTAGATGTTTTGGAGCTGTAGGGCCTGAGAGATTGGTTTCCATACAACTGACAGATAAAAGCCCAAAGCCCAAGGGAGAGTAACTGCTGCTTCCTCCGTGCTGCTGGTATACAGCTCAGCCTCCCTCCTTCTTTCAGTGCTTTATCCCCCCTTGGCTTTTCCTCTCTCCCTCCCTCCCTGCCCCCAGCCAACTCTCCGCTCATTGCACTACAAAGGGCTGGAGCCAGGGATGCAGCATCAGAGCTTCGCCACTGATGTGCGTGTGTGTTGTTCTTTTTTTTTTTTTTTTACTTCTTTCCTAGACTCTTTGCCATATCCCCATCCCCGACTTTGCCCTCCCATCTCGATTTTATTTCTGAACACTACAAAGCAGAGTCAGAAAACAGGCACCTGGGAGTGGAGAATGGGGGGGGGGGAGAGAGCACAGTTTCTGTATTTTTCGCAATACAACACAAAAAGCCTGAAATAATTGCACCTGCAGTTTACAGATCCATAACACACAGGCCAGAATAACAGAAGAAAACAGCATTTGTTTTAATTCATTTGTCTATAGGGATAAACCTGGTGAACAAACCTAGAAGACACACAAATGCTTTAAAAAAGGCTTCACTGTGTTTCCTATCAATTAAAATACACACAACACAACCTGAGCTCCGTTAGAAACCAGGTAACAGATGGAGTTCTGGTTCTGGTGAATGTTTTCACTGGGCTCCAACACAACGGTTCTATTGACTTTATTTCTCTACAGTCACGCCAGGAGGAAGTTAGTCGATAAAAGTGGCTTGTGATTCTCTTTTAAATCGCTGAAACGTATAGATGTGACAATGGTTACAGGTTTTGAAAGGGAGCTTGATCACCATTCAACTGTTAAGTATCAGTAAGAGGCATCAACAGAACCAATATTTACATATGAATAATGGTCAAATTTGTTTGTGTGTGCATCAAGGGCACAGTCAAGCTAACAGCTGCTAAAGCACCATAAGGGTTCTATAAGGGGATGATATGTAAATGTATTTGTGTATGTATGTGCGGCCTGCTGTGGAACTACTAAGTGGACAAAAAATCCCTTAATGAAGTTTGAAGTTTCTCACATGAAGCAGTGAAGTTGTTTTATGTCTGTAAATGATGGAAAAACAACATTTTAATAAGGTCTGGGTTAACCCAACCAAATGATGCGTGAAGAGATGAGAGCCAATTAAGTACCCGGCTGTTCAGCAGTAAGACATGATTCATGAAGCAGGTTTGTTAGCTTGGGTAGGGTAATTGGCATGTCCCTTGTTAGAAAACAAGTTTGACTTTGCTAACTACAGATTTTAGAGAAAAAATTAGGGAATCAATATCTTCCCTTTGAGTGAATTCTAAAAAAAGTTTGATTGGTTGCTTAATGCACAACACATTACAGGCAAATCCTGTGCAGATTTCCAAACGCTTTAGTGACTATAGTATTAATCTAAACTGATCAAGTTGTGACCAGAAAAAAAGAACAAAAAAAAAGGTCTGCACAGAAAAGAGATCTCTAAATGTCACTATAATAGACACAGAGAAACCAAACCTTTGCTAATTAAGTGTGTCTCTATTTCAACCCAGTGGAGTAGGTTCGCTAATTAAATGACTAGCTAGTGTGTCTGCCAACTGCTTGCTGCTGCATTTAGAGTGTGCTGGGGGTCAATTAAATTTTCTTGAATCTAACTAACGGACAACCTGAGGCGATGCCTCTAAAGCCCCGGCCCACACACTGTGTTAGAGTGCGGAGTGCATGCATGTGTGCAGCCTGCTAGTCAGAGGCTTGGAGCACCAGCTCTGATTTACTGTGTTCCTTTTCAATCTACTCCATGCGTATTTGTGCGTGCTTGTAGACGTTGATGCGCACTTGAAAAAGTGTTGAAAATAGGGAGGATTGCAGCCACATGCAAGAAATTATTCCTTGGCTTTACATCTTCATAAAATGATTGGATCTTCTGTAAGCATTCACAGTATCTAGTAATATAAAATCCTAATTGACCTACATTGATTTGTCAGAGCTTTCCAATGAGATCAACTGGCACTTCGGAGGAAAGTAATGCCAGATCTGTGAATTGCCCGAAAAGCTTGCAACGATATAACTAAGCACATTGGAAATCTACTGGGCCGTGATCCAAGCGCTAAGGGTGTGGTGATGGCTCCAGCCTGCTGTCATGGTATCCAGCTTCGGGGCATAAAGTGAAGACTGGGAACCTTTTCAACATCTGACCAAGTCCAAGACCTCGGACAAATGTGTCACACTAACCACAGATGATGGCTTTTCAATGTGGAGCAACTTGTTAAAAAAAAAAAAAAAAGCAACAGATAACATTTGTTTCCAAACATTTTTTCCCAAAATTCATCACCCAAAATGAAATCTACTTGATAGGCGTGCCATTTAAAGAAGAGCATTAACTTGTACAATTAACAGTATTTATTTAACCTAACTAGTATATATAAATATATTGATCAGTATCTTCAGCAATTAAATGGATGAAGTTGTCTATCATCTAACTATCAGATGAGCCCAAATACAAAAACACACAACACAAACTTTCTACGGAAAGAGCAGCTGTGTGGTTTTTGGTACAACA
>NW_023339674.1:6913389-6913627 GCF_004916995.1 Morone saxatilis | reverse complement strand
GGGGGGGGGGGGGGTTGAACCAAAGACATCAGAGGTACAAATGATCCATCATGACTAAAGTTATGACTATTGGCAAGGATCCCATATGCATTTCAATTCATTTTGTTGATGCAACCACACAGCTTTGCACCAGTAAAAAGATTGTTTCTTACTTTTGTTTTCATTGTTCCTCCCTTCTTCCAACCACTTGCAACTCCAAGTTCAAAAAAATGGTGTTCTGCAGCTAACTCTAGACATA
>NW_023339674.1:6913042-6913344 GCF_004916995.1 Morone saxatilis | reverse complement strand
ATATGTGTTTAAATAGACAGAAAATTATGTTTATTTAGAGTAAACAATGACTGTAGAGGACCCACATACCTTTTTTGTCTCTATGAAATTAAGCTTACTTCTTGCATGTCTAGTATTGCCCCATTTAGCTCTCCTGCAGGACTAAGGATGGTAATGAACCAACTGAATTGTGGCTTAGCTACTGTCCAAAAATAAGGCATTGTGACTCAAATGAGAGACATAATCTGGCAGCTTAGCGAGAGTAAATGAGGTTTCTGCCTTTCTCTCTCTCTATGCGTGGGTAGAAATGTCCTTCAGAGAAA
>NW_023339674.1:6900926-6913023 GCF_004916995.1 Morone saxatilis | reverse complement strand
TTTATACTTTGAGTACATTTCATAGCCTGTTTTTCTACTTTTATCTTCTTTATTTTAAGTATCTGTGTTTCTACTTGAGTAAAGAATGGGCATACTTTTGCCACCTCTGTGCAAAGGGTACATGTTTTCTGCACACATTGATCTCAAAGCAGTTAAGTCATTAGAACAAGGCCACAGGCCATAGTAACCATGCACTAATTCCTAATTTTTGAATTAAAAGTTTCTGCAACTCTTTTAGCACTATGCAAAATTCCTGCTCTTAGGAAAGAGAAAACCCATCTCATGTATTGGAATACACCGTACAAGGTGATGAGGTATCAAACTCCGCTTTTGAGCCTGAAAGCAGCAACACATACAGTATGTAGCGAAAGAAGCGCCAGGCCAGCAGTGCATTATGGGAATAGCAACTCGCTGTTAAAGTGGAGCCAACGTGAAAACTTTCCAAAGACAGATCAAAGCTGCATACCTGAGCACCTCCATTAAGCTGATAAAATCTAGGAGTGAAAGAGGACGAAAACAAAACCTCACACGCTGCTGTCACATAGGTTCAACAAAGGAATGCGAGATAATGAGAAAATGCAGTGTTTTATAGGGGCTTCGAATGTTTCTCCATATCAAGAGATCCATAAATGATGGCGTTCCTGTTCACACAACATGGCTTAGACTGAAAGCAAAAGGATGATTGTAGTTAAACCAATTATGGACTGTGCAGCCATGCACTTTAGGTCATCGATGATGTGTAAATCTTGTAAATAACTGGGGACTGCGGCAATTATTTGAGATCCGAATGAAGTACTGGGCTTATTTCATATGACGAATTCCATGTCAAGAATGCTAGTAAATTACTGTGGGGATCGGGGTGAGGAAGTTCAAACTAAAAAAGAACCTCTGCAGCAAATCATGGTTGGCTAATGTGTACTATACATTCCTTTAACTATTACTTGAGGCTCATAGTGTGGGTCACGGGCATGTTGACAGTGGATACTTACACTTTGCTTTGGGATGAATTTTGAAAAAGCAATACTTCATGTCCGCTGCTTCTTACTCAGAGAAGGCAAAACGGGGAAAATGCTTGATTTCAAAACATGCTGGGATTGTGTCTTTTGTTTTTTTCTCAGCAGAGTTTATCACAAAATAAAATTACCTCTTTCAGAACAAACGGCTTCAAGTGAAGTGGCAACTGACATAACAGGCTGCACCAGCAGTGGAAACTAAGCAAGAGTCTCACAAACGCTTAACCTCTGGACTGGGCTTCAGCCATCTCAGGGCCCAACGCCAGCCTGCCAGCAGCCTTTGGCACTACAAGTCTCAGTCACACCCTAGCGGTACACTGTGCCAAGGTCAAAATGTCATACGGCAAAAAAAGATCATAAAGATTGCGTGAAAAAAACTGAGATTGATAAACTGTAAGTCAGGGTCAAAGGACAGGACGAGAGAGACACACACAGAGCAAAGGGCTCATCACCCAGTGCCAACAAATTCAAAACTTTGATATACGCTTCCTGCCAAAATGGCCCCGCTCTCAGCCAAGAGAAGGGATGTTCAGATGGGGCGCCTGCACTGTCTGCACAAACTACCCTGGATTATCTTCACATTCCTATGCTATGGACTCATCTTTACAAGCATCAGTACGCATGTACACAAGAGCCACGCTATAGATAGAAATCTTGTCACCATATTAAAAAGCAAATAAGACAGTGTTCTTGTTCACAATAAGGAGATGTATTTTCCAGGAACTTCAAAAAAAAGGAGAAGTGGCCCGAGTCAATCATCCTCAGAGCTTGGAAAGCGAGGTATACAGAGGAGGAAGAGAAAGAAGAGTGACAGAGGCAGGATGGCAAAATAAAATGCATGTTGATATGTCGCTATGGTCAAACGAATCGAATTCAATATATTAAATAAAATTATTTTAATGAATATTATTTTATGCAATAATTTAATCATGAGCTTCTCATTGTCCACATTGCCCATGTTTTCTCCTTGTGTGAGGGAGCTACCAAACATCCATTAGCAAATTCTGTTGTGGAGGATGGTTAAAAGTTGAAAAATTTAAACTTTGGATGGCAATTTGATTTGTCTGTGTGTATTTATATGTACATATTTAGTACATATTGTGTATATATTGTTTGTCTATGAAGTTCATTCGCTGTATGTAATGGTATCTCATTTACCACTGTAATGCTGAGCAATCATTTATAGTTTATGTTGATTTTAGTACTTATTTAGAGTACTATTGTTATTGTACAATATATGAGAAAATCAATAAACATATTTAATAGTAGAAATGATGAAAACAAATATATACATTTGTGTGCGTGTCTCAGACAGGTGATTGTGAAGGAGCAGTCGGGAAAAGGCAGATGTACAGGGTGACACTTTGGAGAGATGGCGAAGAGATAAAGAAGAGAAAGGACATAGGACAGAGAGAAAAAAAAAAGTTCCCGGGGTGGTCTCCTTCTCAGGTTTCTGAGCACGATGTGAGATCATGTCTGGCCAGTTATAAGGTCTCTCTATAGACAGGGCGCTTTGTTCTACTTCATGTATTCTTAGGGCAGTTACACGCACTGATTAATAGAGGCATGGGTCGCTCTGCAGAGCAGCCTAAAGCTGCATACGATACTGGCTTTGTCTTTGCCAAGAAAAACTAGTACAGCCTGGTACTGCTGACCCTCGTGTTGACACCAATAACCTGGAATTAACCAGTAACAGCAGTGTGGAAGAAATGGGTCAAATGTGGGTGCAGGCATGAAAGTTGTACTAGCGACGCATACACCAATTTGCTAGTGTATTAGCTGCTAGCTAACACAAATGGGGTCTAATACAATAGTCCTGCAATAACTCCTACCTTCATGAAGGTTATGGTATTCAGTGTTTGTTGAAACAGTTTTTTGTGAGCAGTTTATTCAACTTAGTGGAAATTTAGGAGAATGTAGTTTGTGCTGCTGTACTGTATTGATTTACAGAAACTTTTTGCTGCGTCTGATCGGATCCGATATTCATCATTTTTAAATTATTAGTTTTGTTTTTAAATGATTGTCAATAAAAGAAATTAGAGATGCCCTTTTTTCCTTCTAGATACCAATCCCGATATCTGAACTGTGGTTATCAGCCAATACAGAGTACCAACCTGATACAATTATTAATTTTAACTCGGTGTTAACAAGTAAAAAAGTTGATATTTGCATTCAAACCGTAGTGGGTGAAGGTAGGAATTAGCATAAAAAGGAAATAATCAAGCAAAGTACAAGTACCTCAGAACTGTACTTATGTACAGTACTTGTACTTAACACTGGTTATTCTCACTGACAATAAGATTTTCAACTTCACTGTGAATGTGTATCGGTTCCAAATATCTGTTATCAGTTTCCTTTATTACTAATAATCAGCATCTGTATTGGCCTTAAAAAAAAACAAAAACATATGGGTCAATCCTTAATAACCACACCATAACGACAATGCTGCAAAAAATACATAAAAATAAACTATTTGATTATTACTAATATAACATTACTGAGTAGAGAAAAGCATGCCATAGTGTAACACAGCTCAGTACAGCACCGCATCAATCTTTATGACATGAGATGATTAACTGGATGCAGGATTTGTGTTGGCTACTCAGCGTGCCGAGGGAGGCAACCTGGCAGCTGTGGTGAGGAAGGAAAACATCAGCCTGGGCTTGGCTAAATTACAGACATACATATACAAGCACATTTATGCACAGTCATATAGACTCACATAAAAATGACTAATTTACACAAATTCATCGTGCATCTAATCGCAAATAACGGCTTATACAACATGACACGACTGAAAAACATTTTAATCCTAATGTCTGATGTCTCACCTGTCTACATAGCAAATGCTCTGCAACTGCACACACACAAGTGAAATAAAAAAGGAGGACAGTTTATGAGTTGTGACCCTCACTTGCGGCAGGAAACCACGATGCCAAAGTACACACATAAAATACACACGCATACACAAATCTCCTTGTTCTCTGTGCTATCGTGCAGATGCAGTAACTCCCAAACACAATTTGTATCAGAAAGCTGCGCAAGAATGAAGTGCAAATGAATAAGTAAAGTATATTAAGAATGAAGGAAAAGAGGATGCAAGCAGGAAAAGAAGTGATGGACCAAAGACAGAAATGTTTACCTATAAAGCAATCGATGTTGATGACTGAACCTTTTCATAAATGGCCCGTGTAAAAACCTCTGAAGCAGATATGTTTAGAGATATGCTTGAAAAAAGTAGAGAGGGATGATGTTTGTGGTGGGTGGGGGTCTCTAGATAGATCAAAGGCAGGGAGGAAGAAAGACAGAATGGGGGGAGGGGGGTGCAATCAAAGAGAGATCAGAAATGTGCACCTGTTGGTTTTGGCTCAGGTGAGGCAGTCAGTCAGTATTCCCACAAACTCACACACGGAGCTTTTTTTACTAGAATTCAACAAGAGTTCGGATAAAAAGGCTTTCAGACAAACTTCTGTTCCCAACCCAGTGCAACTACAGTAAATACAGTTCAATGATTCAGTCTCAGACTTCATTCATGCTGAAAAAGATGTGACAAAATTGCTGCCACACTGGCTGCAAATCGGAATCAAAACACAAACACACACATCAAACACGGCAGCAGAGAAACTTTGATTCTCCACTGAAAAGTGTATCAGAAACTAATTGGAAACTTCAGAGCTGTGGCAGCAATTTCTCACCATTACAACATAAAGCCACACCATGTCTGTACTCGCCACCCTGTTGCCGTGCTAGTTTCTTCTCTTTTTAACATTTCTCTTCTTGTTTTGCATATTTATCCACTCAATTACATGCTGAAAGGCTTTAAATGTACAGCTGATAAGTTGCTACAACAGCACATCACCATTTCCCACTTATGTGACAAAAAATAGCAAAATAACTAGCTAACAATAAGCTAACAAGAGTTTGAATCTACCCTTGGTAGCTAGCAGCTCTCTAGAAAGCTAACTGAGCAGACACATTACTGAAGAAAGAATCAGGCCCATGTCTTTCTTCATGTCTTACTTCAGTTAAATAACGATATGATACATTTATCCAGTTACATTTTAAATCTCGCCTTGGTAGCTAGCAGCTAACAATGGAGTAAGCTAGCTTCTGTGTGTTAAACTGTACTTTCTGTTCTTAGACTTGCTGACTAATGCAGCAACAGTTAGCTCCATTTAAAGCCCATGCAATTTTTTTGAATGCATCTTAATTTTCAACCAGAGATTTTCCCTCACAAACTTGTGCTAGCCTGCAGCTCCACTGCAGTGGGAACGTGCTGCTGGTTAGGGTTTGGTAGGGGAAGCCCGTCATTACAGTTATATAAATATATATTTATTTTTTCTCTCTAGTGCACCTCTTATGGGCTTAACACACAGTGCTATGCATAAGCCTGCTAGAAGGAGTTTCTAAGCATATAGGCACATTTCAGCTTCACTTTAGTTCGAAGTTAGCCTACACTAGGAAATGACATATGGTAAAATAAATCCCTGGAGGACAGGTGGAGCCATGTGAGTGACTGCCAGCAAAGGCTACTACACTCAGGAGGAAAACAAGCACTCCTTCCCTGCTAGGAAAATAAAATACTGCGCCCTAGACCGGCTGAGGAACTAATGCCACTCTGGCAGCTGATTCAGCTACCCCAAGAAATAAGACTGTCATGCATGGTAATTTAAAATAGCATTAATTGCAAGGTTAGATTGTTTTTCTGGGTGCATTATGCAGCTTGCACACATCAAAATCTACAGAAAAAGAAGGAGCCAGATGTTTTGATGATTTTGAATTCCCTGGGTAATAAGTGTCATTCTCCCTCCCTCATTAAACACCAGTGTGTTGCACATAGTAAAAAGCACAGAAGTGTACGAGCACCCTCAGTCAGGAGCCTGCTGGAACAACTTTGTGTGTGAATGAGTGAAAATGTTCAATAAAAGAGGCCAAAATGTATGAAAAATTACAATTGGAAGTGTTTGTGCTGGAACTAAGGCGTTAAATCTGTACGCACAAATCTCATCTATGCAAATACATAGAGATAATACATTGTTTACATTCATTAACACTCGAGCAAACCACTGGCACGCACACGCATTGTCTGTGTTTCACAAACGTGTCAAGCCGAGCTCTTAGACAGCAGGCAGGCCTATGGGGAGTGTCAACTGAATATGCATCAGGTTTCTTTCTATGCTGTCTAAACATCGGAAACCTCTCCTATTCAGATTCATGAGTCGATCATTGCTGTGTGCAGAAGCTCAAGTGTGAGTGCTTTCAAAGGAGAGAGAGGGAGAGGGAGAGAGAGAGAGAGAAAGAGAGAGAGAGTTCCCCAAGGACATTCACAAGTTTTCTGGTATGTAAATGATGAGTGGCTTTGCTGTTGTGAGTATGAGGAGAGGGAGAGCCGTGTTTCTGTTTTTAACTATGCAGGAGACATATGACAGCTCCTCTCAAAGAAGAGTCTTCCATTTGCCATTCACGTTATTAAGGTCAATCAAAATGCCTGGTTTGGGACCTCATTAAACACTTTCACTATTCACATTCTAATAGGAAATGTGCACATTAAAAAAGGTCCAGTGTGTAGGATTAAGAGGCAGCTCGGAGGTGTAGTTGCACCCTCCCTTTTCCAAGCGAGAAGGAGAACCTACAGTGGCAGTGAAACGGCCCTATCTACAGCCAGTGTTTGGTTTGTCTCTTCCGGGCTACTGTAGAAACATCCCGTGGAAGGCAACCCGCATTGTCTAAAGATATAAAATTCATTCTAAAGTAACAAAAACATGCATATTATATTCCATTTCTGCCCATAGATCCTCCTAATGTTACACACTGGACATTTAACAGCATTATGTAGTCCTATATTCTTTTACAGCACAAAATATGATGATTAAAGAGAGTTCATTTTCTATGAAATGGCTCAACTAAACTCTGAAATATTCTGGTGTACAAACAGTCAAAAAGTGGAATGATTGTTTATTTTCAATGTGTTTAAGTTTGCCAACATTGTCTCAAAAGCCTGAAAAAGAAAACAGGAAAGACTAATATTTACTCTGATTTTTCCAGTGTTATATAATCAATGTCTTTGCCAATGATTTATGAATTTGATTGTGGTTCAAGTTGGTTTTCCATTTTTGGACTTTGAGAATGAACACACAGCACTCATTCATTCATATTTTGTGATATCAACAACTCCAATTGATTTATTGATACAACCAGCTTTCATTTTCTGGCGGCAAATCCATTGAAATAAATACCAGATAAAGTAATGCACTTTATCACACGGATGCAAAACAAAAGTAGTCCTGATTTGTATCACTGCCTGCAAAGCCAACAAGAGAGGGATAGCTCCCCTGATAAGAACGCTACAACAAAATCACCGCCAGTTGACAAAGTCCTTATCACTATATCGTCATATCACTAAAGCTTATCACATATGCAGGCAAAGGAACGAAAACCCGCCTCACTACTACCTGTACACACATGGATGCACACAACACCAAAAATGAACACACAAACACACACAGGTTTCTGTTCCCACAGAGCTCAGTATCAGTCTAAGAGCCCTTTCACACATAGGCCAAGTAACACTGACGGATTAGCGTCTCTGGAAAAAGGTAAGAGATCTGGCTAGTTCACACCATCATCAACTTCCCCGCTCTAAAACAGAGCAGGTTTAAGGCTGCTGCACGCTTCACTTGAGGGATTGTTCACAAAGAAACATAGCTCCAAATAAAACCAGAAATGGTGGTACCTTTATGCTGAAATCTTCTAAAAACCTGGATGCTGTTGAGATCCTGTCGGATATATTGGTTAGTCGATATTGGCCTATCGCAGAAATATCGGTATAGTATCAGAGTATAAACCATCCAATATGCGGCCATTTAAAAACTTTTCCCTCGGTATTTAAAGCAGAAAAAAATGCCTGTGGTGATACATTGGCATCACTGTAAAGTCCAGCAGCAAGCAGCACAGAGTGAGAGGAGCAGCTCTCAGCAGTGTCAACTAGAACTGGTTGACAATGTATATGTTAAATTATTTAACTTGTTAAAAGAATACTTAACTCAAATATTCTTCAATAAAGTTATTTGTCTACAAGAGCAGCCTTCTGACTACCGTTACATAGTCATATTGGTGTAAAATCAGTGCACAATCCACATAGAAAAAGGTATATTTTCATTTCTGCTCAAAATTCACTATATCGGCCACCTTATCTGTTGTCATTGAATTTTCAATAAATATTGATTATATCAATATCAATATAGGTTTGGCTCTAGTTCTGTTGAAGTCCTATCATGCCATTGTTTCAGTTTTATCTATTCTCTCTACTCCTTCACATATGCAGCTTCACCCATGGTCTTTTCCTATAGAGACGAAACCTCATCCAGGAAGCAAATTAGATTTATATGATCAACAGTGAAATAGAAGTTTTGGATTTGTATGTTTATGTTATTTGTTTTTCATGCTGCTGAGTGTGGAAAAGTACTCAAAGCTGCCTGTAAATGTTATTATTATCTACCGGAAGAAGTGACATCTGTAATGAGTAGCTAATAATATAAACAGAGCCAGCATTGACACACCTAATCTTACACAGAAGATTGAATATGTGTAAAGGTCTAAAAAAAAAAAAGAAAATGTATTCACATATGAATAAGTAAGTTCCATAAAACGTAGAATGTGCAGACATGTTTTGTCTCATGTTCAGCTGCCAAGAGATACCAGCAGAAACCCCAGCTGGCTGACGGTGCCAACACCAGGGCTAGACAGACTGAAAAAAAGCTGGCATGGCACCAGCCAGCCAAACCTGGCAAAGAGCAGGCCTTCTGGAAAGACAAAAAAAAGTCTTGGAGATAAAAGTTTGGAAAGAAAGGAGAACCCTGGATAAGACTGCGTGAAATAGAATTTAGATTTCTTGTAGAAAGAGTTAACTGGGTTTCCTGCTGGAGAAAAACACAAATGAATCCTTAAGTAGTGAGACAGAGCGGCTTGCTATACAATTGGCTGAACATTAAACATCTCAGTGTGACCGCCAGTACTGATTTTAGTCTGGATGGGCATACACACATACATACAGACTGACAATGGGGGTTTATTTTGGACAGGAGACAGGAGGATAAAATTGATGCTGCTGCCAGAAACATAAAAACACATCATTTCCTTTGTGAAAGATATTTTCTCCTGAATGTCTGATATTAAATAGATGTGGGCTGCAAGCAGCACCACCTTTTCAGACTGCACAAATGATTTGGTTTAAGAGGGAAAAAATAAAGGATTCATTGCTGGTCTACACAAGGAGCGCAGTGTGTGAACCAACAAGGTAACACACACAGAGACCAGACGATCCTATCTGCCTATTTAACTAATCGACCAATTTTTCTAACTTAGCAATGAAATCAAACCAGGAGCACCACAAAGAGAAGCCGCACACATACACAGATGGAGACAGCCAGAAAGGAAAATCATGGGAAAACTGGCAAGTTTCTCAAACGAGAGGCCAAGATGTAAAATGTGCTGCAAGATGATTTCAAGATGGTCCCTACACAACTAGAGCAATATGTTTTTATGAGTCTGGGACCCAGTGTGAGACATTATAGTTATAATTTGGGTACTGAGCTGAATACGTTAAAAACCTAAGGACTCTAACCTAAAAGAGCTCTTTTCTCTGCTGGACTGACATCCCAATGGGGAGGAAATGTCCACTGTAAAAACACCATGCTAACACACTTAGGTACAAGTGGCAAGTTTGTTGTTTCTCTGCATTGAAATTATTATGTCAAAATTATATTCTGGATAAAGTAAGATTAAAAGCACGTTTACTGGAAATGGGGACACTTTTCTTCATAACAGCCAGGAAAAATGAGCAGTAATCTTTGGTGATCTGGAGCAATGTTGGCATGTCAGCAGAAGAATATGTCCAGTTTAGTGAACACCGAAGCCTGTTTGGCTTTCCTAATGCTCGTCTTCCATTACTTGTGAGTCAGTCCAGATCAAATAAGCCACTCGTTTGGCAAACACATAACCAAGCTCAGAGACACTGATAGCTAAACACAGCTGCAGCCCCCTCCGTACACGTAGCTTCATATAAGTCTGTGTTTATGTGAGGTATATGTGTGTATAGGTTGAGATGGAGATGTGAGAGAGTGCGTCTTCAGGTGTTTACATGTGTTTGGAACATTGAAAGTGTCTGAAGCAGCAATTTTTCATCTCACACTCAAAAGTCCTGACACTCCTTTCTGCCTCCTAATTAGCAAGCTGTATCACATTTTCCCCCTTTGCCATTTTCTCTGCTAGAATAAAAAACACTGCACCTCTTTTCATCTCCCAACCAGCCTCGTCTTACGGAGCCAGGAGCAGGAAAGTCCAAGGTTCAACTCATTAGCCCAGGTCACTTCCTGACTTTTCTTCAAAGGCTGCGAACCAGCAGAAGACAAAAGGCACAGGACAGCTTCACATACCACCACCCACGGACACAATTACACTCAGAGATAGGAATGGGCTGCAGAGAAGATGAGAAGATGGTGGAAAAGATAGACAAAGTAGGAACTGTAGAGCAGACAGTGACTTGTCAGATTGCTGAAAAGACCTCAAGGCACAAAGGAAGACCAAAAGAAACAGATGAGCCTGATTACAATGTTTTTTTGGTTCATTTCTTTCTTTTAATACTATATCATACGATTATATTCAGTATGAAAGCAAATGAACCACAGAACTTGCAAAGCCAGGCTAGCCGTTTCCCCCTGCTACCAGTCTCTGTGCCACCTCTCACCTTCAGATCCATACTTGGTGAACAGACATGGAAGTGGTATAAATCTTCTTATCTAGCTCTCAGCGGGGAAGCAAATAAGCGTTATTTCCCAAAAATGTTAAACGATTCCTTTCAGCCCTTCAGCCATCATTATTTTTAACTTCCTTGAAAAGTTTGCATACAATAATAGTGAAACCACAGTCACTAATGTACCCATTAGTAAGGAGTGTTTTACCCAAGAGCCTTCTTCTTCATAAAATAGTTGGAGGCAGACATTTGTAAACCTACGCTTTCTAGCCTGTATGAGAAACTCCTAGCACCTCTAATTTGCTGCACCAATGTTCACCCCTCTCTAGAAACCACTATTCAGAGCACATGGAGTAAAAAGGTACGAAAATCCAAGCAAATAAACTAAGTGATTAAACCTAAAATCTCCGCAGCCAATGACGTGACAACAGGGACTGGATATGTTGTATTAATCATTACTATCTGCACCTTTAACTGGCAGAAGACATTATGTTTGTTATGAATGGCTGCGAAGACAGACATTAGATTAACTGAGCTGCCCCCCGCAACCCCGTGACCCTCGAGCTCGAGAGGTGTCAGGTATTTCCTCACCATCAGAGAGAAAGATGCAAACGGCGGTGACAGTGTCTGTGCTTTGTGTGTGTGTGTGAGACTCCACAATATGCTATTTCTTGGCTGCCACTGCTGCACACAATCTCTTCCAGTCTTCTTTCATTACTGCACCCATTTTAGCATTTTGCACTCTTACCAGCCTTCTGACTGGAGGACGAACCCCAAAGCCTACTATTACATATTCACAGTCAGATCTACACCCCAAAAAAATGCACCTATCCAAATACAGAAATACTGCAAAACAGGCATAAAAAATTGATAGAAATTCAAGACAACTTCGGAAACAGCGCTTCTCCACAACTGTGAAGTCTGGGCGAGTTTATGTATGCAACACACAGCCCTGAGAGAGAGGCATAAACAGAGAGAGAGAAAGAGAAAAGAGGCATGAAAAATAGTCAGATCTACTTCTCCACAGTAGGAGCTCCAACTCTCTCCTCATCGAGAATGCAAAACCTCTTCTGCAGGAGTTTGTGTGTGTGTGTGCGCATTGTGAGGGGGATGGGGGCCTTACAAAATGCATGGTGTCTGGGGGAGGGAACTGGCCCCCCTACTCTCCTTGCCCTCCCAATGGGGTATTTTGCTCACTGGCCCCTTGCCTTCACCACAAGCTCCCGCCCCTTCCCCTTCCCTCTTTCCCTCTTTCAGGGAGAGTTCATTTTGAGTATTGCCCATTGTGGCGAGTGAAGGGACTGACTTGCTAAGGGGTGGCCTGGGGTCCCTT
>NW_023339674.1:6869431-6900826 GCF_004916995.1 Morone saxatilis | reverse complement strand
TGTGTGTGTGTGTGTGCGCGTGAGTGTGCGTGAGAGAGGCTGTGTGAAGAAAGACATGGCAGAGGGGGTGATAGTGAATGGGAGATAAAGAGTGAGCGAGGCAACAGAGAGAGGGAGAATCATTAAAAAAAAGTGAGAATGAGCTGATTAAACACTGCCAGTTAATTAGTTCTCCTGTTTAATAAGCAGAGGAAAGAGTTAGCTACTTTCACTGAAAACCTGGAGGGCTTGGCTGTACCACTGATGGACGGAGTTCAATACACAGAAAATTAGCCCTAAAAGGATTAGTCGATTAATCAGCAGAAATAAAATTAATCGACTGACTAATTGTTTTGATAATCGATTAGTCACATAACTCATTTATGAACCTAAAATGCCAAATATTTGCCGTACTACTTTTCTCTCTTTTTGTGTGTCCAGAAAGTGAATATCTTTTGGTTTTAAGGCTATATATTATAACATGTTCCACTATTTTTGGCATTTAAAGGCTGAAGGGATAATTGTATCCTTTCATTAATCAATAATGATAATAATCATTAGCTAGAATAAAATGGAGAGGGGGCAAGCAGACAAGAATTGTATCATAAATTAAAACTTGTGGGAATCAAAACTTGCCTTTGCAAACCGAGAGTAAAGTGGTACCTTCAAGTGCCAGTTATGTTACATCACAGGGGCTGCAACATACTATTATTTTCTCAATCAATTCATTGATTCTGAAATGTCAAAATAATTGTGAAGAAATGCCATCAGTCAAAAGTGATGCCTTTAATTGTTCTCTGACAGACCAAAACTCAAAGATTTCCAGTTGACAAAGATACGGAACAAACCCTAACATCTGGAGTCTGCAACCAGAGGATGGAAAATGAAATGATAGTTGCAAATTAAGCTTCTGTCGACCACTCTTTCAGCTCTTAAATCACAAAAATGCAAAATATTTGCTGGTTCAGACTTTACAATTAAGACTAGATGATAGGTTAATGAAAAACAATCCCTAGATTGATAATTAAAATAATAATTAATTTCAGTGCTACATATAATAATAAAAAGGGAGCAAGCAGACAAGAATTCAGATCAAAAATCAACTGAAGGGCAGCCAAAAACAACAACTCAAATCTTTGGAATCAAGTGCCAACATGTAACATGATTGGAGCTGCAACAAACAATTATTTTCATTATTGATAAACCTGATCAATCAATCTTTAGTTGATAAAACGGAAAGAAATGTCTATCACAATTCCTTAAGAGTATAAAGTTACATCTTCAAATGTCTTATTTTGTCTCAAATATTTAATAAAATTAATTATTATAGTAGTTTCTGATTAATTCAAACAATTTACTAATCGCTTCAGCTCTATACGTCAATATAATACAATACACAGATACGTTTATGCATGCTTGCACACAACCGACCTCCTGATGTTTATCTCAGGTAAAACTGATAACGACAGGATGTTTGCAACTGGGAAAAAATGCTATTTTCCACGTTGAACTATATTGCACTTAGGAATCTGGACTAACATTTCTGTGGCTGCTATCTAACAGGAGCATTGTAGGGCAGGTCAAAACAGGATACAAATGGGGAGAGATTTAGGGCAAGCAAAAGCAGACACCAAAAGGCGAAGGCTGAGGAGGCTGCAATTCACTGCAAAACCAATTTCAGTCAAGGCCAAACAGAGAGAGGCCTTCTTCAACTGGGAGATGTGGGAAACAGATCAAAAAGCGGTCAGATAAATGATCTGGCCACGACAGTACAGACAGATTTAAACCACAACAGCTGGTGCAGAAGGGGAAGAACATCAGTTTTATGCTCCGTCCTGACCGCAGTCCAGCAGGAGCCAAGAGACAGTGCACTAGGCTGTACTTACACAGGCAAAAAAAAATAAAAAATTAAAGGGATTTGATTGAAATGAATGGAAGTCGTGTTGTCCAAAAGCTCTGGAGAGAGAAAAAAAAAAAAAACATCCCTGAAAATGTTTTTCTCCCCATATCTCTTTCTTCCAGCAGGGCTCCAGCACAAAGTTAGATATGGAAGTGGGCTGTAGGTAGATTCAGATAAAAAGTCAGTCAGACTTCAAAAGATACATGATGTATGTCAGGTCTCTGTAGAGGTTAAAAAAAGGCTGAATATAAGATTTCACAACATTAGCTGTGACTAGAAAACAAGTTATTTAGAGCCGGTTAGACAGCAGAGTTGGTCAGAACAGCGGAAAAACTGATGAGGACGGTTTTGGTGAGTTTTATTTTGCTCCTGTCAAGTTGTCAAGTGTGTTTTACCATGACTTAACACAGCAATTCTTAGTTTTGTAAATGAGAGAAACTAAAATTCAGGATGTGTAGAGTTGTATTTTTCTGTTTAATGAGGAAATAGGTGTTTAGATTATTTACTTTTTTGACATTTTGAGAGTTTATTTTGTTTATAGAAGCTAACCGAGCTTGTGCTAAGTAGCGAATATATCGGCAAATGTCTATCCTTGACAGAGCACGGTGAACAACCAACCATCACCCAAGCCCAACAAATACGTTTTTATTGTATTTTCATGAATGTAGAAGTTGCACAACTTGGCAAAAATTTAATATAGATCAGAACGTCTGTCTTAGTTGCATTCCAACATACCAAAGCCCACTGAACCACCTGATGACCCCTTGTATGAATTCAAAGATTGACAACTAAATAAGGTTGTTTTCCTTTAAACCAGAAGCACCACGGTTTCCATCAGACAGCAGCACTTCATTTCCAGTTTCGTCCAACAAGTCCAGAGACTTCACCTCACACTCCGGTGCAGAGTAGTTGGATACAAGGGGCGCCTCGGCCTCACGGTGCTTGGGTTCAGGCCAAAGCATACAAGCATACACATTTAATGAAAACGTGGCCCTTTGCTCTGTTCTCTCCTGCATTGTGACGGAATGATAAAGGTAATAGTCGACAGAACTAGGTTGTTTCCCGGGGTTTTGGAGAGGCCAAGAATTTTGAAGACCGATATCAAAGTCAATCCAAGTTTTAAAACATTGCAGATGTCGCTGTTGGCAGAGAGCCCGGTTTTTCCATGAAAAATGGAGTCCAGAAATTCAATTCTTAATTTAAATGAAACAATTTAACTTTAAAATAATAGCAAAGTTTAGTTTGGAAATAAGGTCACGTATACCCCACAGCTTTTCACACCAGTTACCATGTTCATCTTCAATTCAGCTAGAATATAAATAAGAAATAGACATTATACTAAAGCACACACACAAATAGAACAGTAAAACTTGGTGTTATAAAGTATTCAACTTGGGACCAAGAATCCAATAAGTGTGTAAAACCAAGGAAGTGTAAAAAAAAAAAAAAAAATCCCTGAAATAACCGTTTGGAAAACAGCGACAGTTAAAATGGAAAAAGAACAGAGGTGCAGATGCACTCGAACAGCTTGTAAACCTCTGAGGCACGTCGCGATTTATGGTTGGACTGAAAACGAGGAATTGTGCCATTGCAATGCAGTGCAAGGCTGACTAATACAAAGCACCTGTTGCTCAGACAACACGAACATCTCATCCCACAAGAGAAAGGAGGTCAGAGGAATGGGGACAGAGAGGCAGAAGGGGAAAGAAATCCCTACAACTTTCAACACCTGACATTTAAAAACAGTGTTTGCCATTGTTGTGAAGGGGTTAAAGGCAATTGTTGTACCCCGAGTATATTCTTGGAGGGAAAGGACATTTGGCCTAATAAATTCCCACTTTTCTGGACTGCACTTGTTGTTCGATTAAAGCAACTATAATTGAACTGTATGTGAAGTGTATGCGTGGGGACGTACGTTTCTCCACTTCCAATAAACAAAACGAAAACAATTTACTTATCCAGGTACCAAGACTTTAGCTCAGTACCCTACTGAAGGCTGCCCAATGTGGCAAAAAACATATTGGCATTATTTTGACAGATACTCAAATATAATTCACAATTACATTTTCACTGAAAAAAAACATTCACATTTTGAGGTCTATAAATAAACATGTTTTTGTAGAGAACAAGGTTTGCAGGCCAGGGCATGTCTTCACGACTACAGTACTTATTATAATGCTGTGTTACCTTTATAAAAAAATGCAGCTTCTATGATTTAGATATTACACTTGGCCATATTGTGATTTCAATGATATTCTGATTAATTGTGCAGCCCTAATCCTACTTCATACTCTATGTGATACATAAGTTTGTGCAGAAAAATGGTTGTTAAACATCCGACAAAAAGGGAGGAAACGAAAGACCATCCAAACAAAAGACCTACCAAATGTTTCCATATTCTGTTATTTTTAACATTGGACTCACTGACAGGGATATAGACATATATTATGTAATCTCTGTGCCCTGAGTGGCACCAAAAGGAGACTCCTTATATCTCCAACAAGACAATAGCAGGAATGTGCTTAGAGATATGTTTGACGCCTAAGTGTTGTATGTTTGTACATGTAGCACGAGCCCTGCATGGAGTGCTACAACAGTCTGTACAGTCAGTGGTTCATACATTCATTTAGCTTCATATAATTAATTGAGAAGAATATGCTTGGATATGCGCAATGTTGAACAGCAAAATAGACACCGACTCAAAGTCAAAAGAGAGAATGGATGAGAGATAGTAATAGTCCCACATGTAGCAGAGGGCCTGTGAGGCTCACAGTAACCTTGACTGTTTGAGCACACAGCCATGCAGGCAATGCAGTAAGAGGCAAGAAGGCTTTGAAGCTGTACTGCAGAGAACCTAGCCGGAATTCTGATGTCCTGCTGTACATCCTCCAACCCTCCTCCTCGGTGCCTGCCTGCCTCTGCAACTGATTCAATATAAAGAGAAGAAAAGAGAAGAAGGCAGCCGAGAGACAGACGAAAGAGAAAGTAGAGAAATAAGATGAAAATTAAAGCACATGGAAACAAAGAGACAGAAGAGACAGAAAAGATATTTATATATGTTAAAAGAGCCTGAATCAAAATCAAATCAAAAGCAGGAATCGGGGCTCTGTGATAGCCCCTCAACTGGTGTTGCCCTTGGACCAAACCCAACCCAGAAAATCACAGCATAATGACAGGGCAGGAGCTACCCCAATTTTCTCTTTTCCTGCACAAACCTCCATTTCCCTCAAATTACTATCAATATTCAATTAGGGGGCCGGGGATACTGGACGAGCCAGTCTCAATAACAAACCACACTTCTCTGTGGATTCAGGCCCTTAAAACTAACACGGTGAAATTTCCTTTGTAAATAATCAGCCGACGGGGCCGTAAATACCCTCTCAGTAAAAGCAAGTGAACTGGACTTTTCACACTTTGATGACGAGTGATCTCTTTTTGGCTTCACCTCTAGCAACAATACGCCGGTTCGTTACACCTTTAAAGTTTCTCAATGTTTCCAACAGTGATCAGGCACGTGTTGCTGTAACTGAGGCTGGAAACTTGTGCCGTGGTCTTGGCTCCAGTGGGCGCCCACATGACAAGAGTAGCACCAAGCCTGTGTTTTAATAACATGGAAAAGGGAAAGGAGATTAAATTTCATATTTACATTCACGGCTAAATCCAAATTGCCATGTAAAACCTCCTACTTTAAGCCACAGAAAATCTGAGATGAAATGCTCATTAGTTACATATATCAGAGAAGACTGCCTGCTTTCACATAAACCACAGAGAGTCACATGGCAGAGACAGTCATAAATCAGTCAGAAGGACGTGAAGTAATTCCTTAATGTGGCAGACTATTCTTAACTTTCTGGTTTCCGCACTGAGAACCTGCAAGGTCAGGCTGCAATCAATCAAAGATACAACAAATAGTATGCATCAGCTACAACTTGACAAGAGCCACACAAAGGCTGTTTTAAGTAAATAACACATTAAGGAAAATTTAATATGTAAATGATGGGAAAACCACATTTCTGTACTGACTAACTAAATTGTAGAGACACTAAACAAGATACCACATTTACAAAAGTAGGAAAACTGAAATGTGTCTCAAATACTGAATAAAACAGAATAAAACATTTGAAGACGTCGACTTTGGCTCTGAGAAATGTTTGATGGACGTGATTGACTAACCTTGAGATCACAAAAATCATGAGTTCATGCAAGAATCTATGGTACAGTGGTACCTGAAGGCTTTTGTCCATGGAAAAGATTTTTTTGTTCTTTCCTGACTGGTTCGGGTAAGAGTTTGACTTTGTTAGATGGTGCATTGATCTGATTGGTTGAAGTTCGCCCACAATAGGTGGCGACAGACTCATTGTTCCACCAAATCACCTGCCGAGTACTTTGTGAAAGTGCCCGTTCTTTTCCAATCAATTTTCCAACGACAGCACAGTCGGGATAATGACTGACATTTCATAGACTAAACCAATAATCAAATAATCGAGGAAATGACAGATGAATCAATAATGAGGATAACCGTTAGCTGCAGCCTTACAGCAAACTTTGTGGTAGCAATCTTTGTAGTTAGAATAATCTCCCAAAAATAAACTATGTAGTATATTGTATAAGAATACCTTAAAACCTTCCCAGAGAATTACCTTAACAACATAAATCTGATTATACTCTGGGGACAAACATCCTCTGAAATGTTGACCTATCAACTTAAAAGTGTCAACTGTACACCCCCAGTGTCCCCTGAAAACTGAGTAACTCAATGACAGATTGAACAAGGTTGACCCAGTGACTCAGAAGCACCGACAACGCAAGCCTCAAATTACACATCTGCCAGAGAATGAGGGGTGGAGTGAAGAGGGGTAGAATTACGGTTTAAATGGAGATGCTGGGATGCTCGCTTGATAACAAAACCTTCAGATCTTCTCTGAAATGGTACAGCGTGAACTCTGCACGTTGGTGTCTCTGTGCCAAAAGCATAGAACCTACAAAAAGATAATGAATGTCAGCTGTGACTCCAGAAAACAGGACTTGTATTAAAAGGCAATGGTGCCGTTTGGATAAAAGAATATTTTAGATGGGGGAAAAAAAAATCACAGTGTGGAAAATCACTGCCTCCGTCACTGCAAGGGGAAAAGGGAAAAATGTCAAACAGACAGAGAGATAAAGTGAAATCTACTTCAGCTGACACACCTGCAGACTGCCAGTCAGGCCACATCTGAGCATCAGAGCAGGTGTCCACACAGACTGCGTGGCCGACAGATTCCTGCAGTTGTTTTCACGGGCAGATGCGGACTGTTTTTACTGGATGCACATCTCTTACATTCGCGGAAAACCGCTCTGACAATCCATGAAATGTACCGCTTCAATCAAACTCACATTAGCTTCATGCCAACGCAGATTTTCACAGCTTGTACAACAACATCCTGAAAACAGTTTTCCCACGATACAGGGGGACGATTCTGTATGCATATTTCCAGAAATACTAAGAAAGGGTTGAATGTAATTAGAATGAGTCATGTAAAAAAATAAAATATTTCACGTTGGATTAATTACATCTTTGCAGCTATAGAACAACTGTACTCTGATATGAGAGAAAAACAGAAATAAAGACAGAAGG
Source organism: Morone saxatilis (assembly GCF_004916995.1). NCBI lineage: Eukaryota > Metazoa > Chordata > Actinopteri > Moronidae > Morone > Morone saxatilis. Next base: position 6,893,333 of record NW_023339674.1, on the reverse strand, counting down.
AACCAGAAAGATAACAAAAAGCGGGCTGATATATTTTTACTTTATGCAGCAAAAGAAGAATAATGCAGAGCAAATAAGACAGACTGCACAAACAGTGTCATTTTCTGTGATGGGGAGAACCGGAATGAGACGGAAACCAAGCACAAACTGGAGCTCAGGGAGGGATGAGCGGCGACAAAGGCGGATCCAGAGGGATCAGAGGAAGCCCTCAAAGCCAACTCCCAGAGCCGGGATGAAGGCAGCTCAGTGTGGAAGCGGAGAAGATGAAACACCATTTGGGGGCAGGGCCCCCCCGCTGCCTCGCCTCTGTGTTCAGGGCCTGTGAGCGCCACTGCCTCTGAAGTGCTAAACACCCCCCTCACACCCTGCAGCACCCGGCACTGCACCTCCTGCCATTTGGTGACTCAACGCAGCTCTGCACGGATGGACATGAAAGTAGCGTTTCGGCTGTGCTCACGTTATTTTCTCGATTAATTGTAAAAATAAACTGGAAATACTGAAAAATTTTACTGTTTCCTAAAGTCCAAGGTGACCCATTCAAATCTCGTTTAGTCAAAACCAAAAGGCAACATATTCTCATATAAAACAAACATAAACAGCAAATCCTCTGAATTAAGGAGGTGGAACATACAAATGTTTGGTAATTTAAAATAAATGACTTTCATTTTTCCTAAATAGTTGACAATTTTTAAAGATTTATCAGTTTACTATCACAAAAGACAAACAAAATCCACAAATATTAACATTTTATTAGCTTAAGCCGGTGTCATTTGGGCATACATGTGTGTCAAACCTTTACTCGATTCACATCATCTAAGTCATCTAATTGAAGAATCTGTTTGAGCTCTAAAATCAATAATCTATCGAGGCTGATATAATGTAATATGAGGATACACTCATTACACAGATTATGGGGTTTAAAAAAAAGGTTGTTCTTGATATCTTCAATGAGCAAGAAAAAGGGCACATTAAATAATGATCATCTAATAAAACACAAAAATCAGTTGCAGTCAGAGCTGAAAAAATGAAACAATGAATCCTTTAAAACATCTATCAGACAAAAAATCCCTGGTTAGTGTCTGAAATGTGAGGATTTACTGCTTTCCTCCTTTTAATATAATTAGAAACTGAATATCTTTGAGCTTTTGGATCAAGCTATTTAAAGGCATCACCTTGAGCTCTGGTCATTTTTCACTATTTTCTGACATTTAACCAACCAATTAATCAATTACCCTAAAAAAAATCATCAATAGCTGTTCATACAGCATCATCAGCTCATTGGTTGCAGCCCTAATACAACTGATGCTGACAGAGACAATGAACAAAATCGGATTGACTGTTCGAATTTAATCACAAACACTCTGACTTCTCCTCCTGTCCAAAAGCTGATTCTCTAATTGCAGTCAATTCAGATAAAATATGGCTTTATTCATGTTATGTGACGCTCAGGAGACAGATTCTCAGACACACTAGGGAAGCAGTCGAATTATAAAAAAGCTTTACAATGTGTCCACCTTTATAAAACAGGGCTTATGATCCCAGTTAACCGCATCCAGCTGCTCTTATCCATGAGGACAAACGAGCTCAATCATTTATCAGAATGAAATGCCTCTCCATGGCTGAGCGCTCACGTTAATCACAGTAGGTGACAGTCTCTTATTCACCTTTTCCATTTGTCTTTGCAGCACACGCACAGTGAATGTCTCGAAACAAAGGATCTTTAATAAAAAAAAAAAATGCATCTATTTAACCAGATGAGGGAATAATAAAGGTGAAACACAAGCCGCCCCGGAACACCAAACCTCCAGCGCGTTCATGTCCCAGATAAACGCGTCCCAACTTCAAAGCGCTTGTTGTTGAGCAAGACAGAGCAAAGCAAAGAGCTTATTGTCCCCTCACATTACTGTCAACAAACTTCCCCTCAAGTGGTTATCACATTATTATTGTTTGCCCCCCCCATTTTAACTCTCCTGCTTGTGCCAGTGTTGGCCCCTTTTAAACCCGCTCCAACTCACAGAAATATCTCACAGTTTCACACATAAATAAAACCCCCCACACCAGCTCAGTTCCATCCCTTCCACGTTTACCTGCATAGTGAAGACTCCCAGCTCCTGAGAGGACAGCTTCTTCATCTGATCGGCCAAAACTTGCGCTTCCTCCAGGATGGAAAACTCAGACTCGGCTCCGCAATATCCACAAGAAAGAGCCCAGCAGATTAAGATGAAGCTCCAGGAAAAAGCCATCAAGCCCCCGTGAAACCGAAGGTGTTTATCCCGGAAAGCAGCGCGCGTAATCGGCGGCAAAAGCAGAGGTGTCTCCCCCGTCCGCCTCGCCATGGTGGCTGTGCGTCTAACAGGCTGGAGAGTCTGAACTGGCGGCGGAAAAAGAAAAACTTCAAGGGGGGGAAACTACTTTTACAACTTTGCAGCGTAGAGGACGTGAGCCCTTTCTCTCCGGCACAAGTCTCCACAGTTCCCGGCAGCGCAAACCATCGCAACTCCGTCAAATCCCTCCAGAGGAGAAAGTAGATCCATGCGTCAAAAGAGGGATAGTTTCTTTCTTTTTTCTTTTAAAAAAAACAAAAAAAAAACGTTGTCGGTGTTCCGTCTTCGGACCGGTCGCTCCAAACTCCTGGAAGTCTGGCAAAGTGTGTGTGAGCCGGAGATTCACCACAATGGGGGTGAAAGTGGGAGGCGTGGAAACACGAGTCCTACCGGCGCCTGGATTACGGATCAATGGATCAGGGTTGGTGTGGTGCCTTCACGTGCTGCTGGGAAAGGCGGGCGTCGGTGAAACGGCCAGCGTGGAATGACCCCCCCCCCCCNNCCCCCCCCCAAAAAAATAGGCAAATACACGACAAACAAGTGTTTGTTTGTAATCTGTTAAATTAGTATAGACTATCTGAAGCAGCCAGCAACAGGGGTCACCTGAATGCATCCACACCTTTATATATACACATTACCTCCACACCCCTTCAAACATTTGTGACCAGACACCAAAAAAAGTCTCTAAAATGTTTGCAAATATTTCCATATTTTCACATTTTATGTAATTTTGGAGGAACGGATTACATGTAACGTAGTTAGGTAATCAAGATACAAAAAAGGGTAACTAAACCATTACAGGACAACATATCTAATCATATTACAATTACATTTGGTAAAAATAGGGATTATTATCAGGATTCAATTATTAAAATACATCAGAGTACAGTGCAGCTTCTGCCTTCCAGCTGTGCAGATGGCTAATGCTTATATCTGCTCTGCTTAATGAAAACTAAGTTTTTGATGCTAAAAATCTTGGTTTCCATTTTCTTTTCTAAGATTACATTGTTCTGTTGTCTTATAGAATATACATGATCTTTTTTACATTCATTTAATCCTGTCTTTATGTGCATTTTTGGTGTTGAGGCAATCCAAAAGTAAAAAGAAAATAATGTAATATTGTGATACTTGATTAGGTTACTGACTTTAACAGGGAATTAGTGCTTGTATGTGATTACATTTTAAAGTAAACCTTCCCTAGCCCTGATTATAATATACATTGCTGTTCATACTATTTTATTTTGTGTAGCAAAATATAGAATCCCTAATTATTAATTATTTTTCATAAGCTGAGCACAGCGAGCAGAAACACTTAAACAGGGAGTCAGTCAATTAAGGGAACGTGTAATCTTATTATCATTTCCCATCTCATCTATACAATACAATTGGTGTTTGATTTTGGCCCATAGCCCACCATTACGTTTCAGTTTTGTTTCCAAGAGAAAAATTCTGGGCACCCCCTGGTCCAAACGCAGCTTCAAAGTCTTTACACTGCCAGGAATAAAATTCTGGTGGGGAAATGCTGAATTATTTATTTACTTTTAATTGCTGGCTTAAAAGTCAGGTCAGTTATAGCCAAAAATAAAATAAATCACAAATTTGCAAAGGGCTTTCAGGACGGACATATATGCAAATCACATTTCAATATATTTAGTCTAAATGCCTTCAATGTCTATGTTTCTACACAGAGGACGCTCAAAACACTAAATGCCATCAAATAAAGACAGAGGACCTGTGCAGTCATATCACTGACTGATGATAAAAGTTGGGGTTCTGTATACAGTGCATTTAGTTTTTATGAGGCTATAGGAGGCTTTAGATCTTCTCTGCAGTGTGAGTGTGTGGGTTGTGTCTTTAAATGCAGCTGTACATTACAACAAAGTAGGTTAAAAAAGACATAAATCCTCATTAAAATATAAACTGACATGTAAGACATGTATCATGTCTCTGTGAAGTTCATTGATTTCTCCTGCTGGTACAGTTGTGGGAAAATAAAACTACAGCGTTTGGATGAACATGAATGAAAGCTGAACTGAAGCAACCAGCAGAGACTCCTTTCCTGCTACAATCCAGTTCTTGTTTTTGTTGCAGCTTCAATTTCACTGTGGCTGAGCTGCTTTGAGAAAGATCATAGGCTTGTGTATTTGGGCAATTCACATTTTGATTTCTGACTTCAGAATAAGAAAAAAAAAACTATGGCAGATAGCTCATTTGTTGAAGAATCTTGTGAGGCTTTAAAGTACTCCAACCCATTCAACAGCTGACCTCTAATCAGTGCTCTCTCTAGCTCTCTGTTCCTTATTGGATTGCAGAGTCTATTTGATTTGCAGCTGTACAACTGGCCTCTTCACAGCCGTCTCGCTTGCTTCTTGAAATTTTCTGCCACGAAATATCAGTTTCGTGGCAGTTCACATTCACATATCATATGTTCACTTAAAGGCTTATTTCCAAGGTCAGTTTTTACATTTTTTTTTAATGATTTGATTTTAAGACATTTGAAGGCATGCAAATGTTCTGCCTATATATAGGAGAGACTTCACTATCAGTTGTGTAACATGTCATAAGGACAGCTTTGGGTTGGTGACTTCAGACTGAACATGCCTTGCACGCACACACACACATAATATGAAATAAGTGTATGCCTGCTGTAGCCACATCATTTTAATTCTGGGTATAACTTTTAGAGATAGCCTGTGGAGATGTCCAGATGGTTCTGTGCAGCTTTGTTGGTTGTGTAATGACGTTTCATGTGTCATTCACACTAGAATGACAGTAGACTCTCTAAAGGACCAGTGTGTAGGATTTAATGGCATCTAGCGGTGAAGTTGCAGATTACAACCGATTTGAAAACTGTTCAGCCCTCCAAGCTTGTAGGAGAAATTGCAGTGGCAGCAAAACTTGCACAGAATGCAAATGCCTACCTAGAGCCAGTGTTTGGTTTTTCCTTTCTGGGCTACTGTAGAAACATGGACTCTGTAGTGGATGAACCGCTCCCTCTGTAGATAAAAGTGGTTCATTCTAAAGTAACAAAAACACAATGATTCATCTTTTCAGGTGATTATATGAAAACATACCTATAAATATTATATTCCATTTCTGCCAATAGATCCTCCTAAATTCAAGGATTAAAATACTTAAGGTTATTTTATTGTCATTTAGTACACAAGGTTGTATAATTAAATTCAAAGTCTGTTACACAAAGGTCTAGTAAAAGTCTAAAGTAAAAGTCTTTTTATTCGTCTTTCGGAGCCGTCTCCAGTATGTTAAGTTTTAGGTTTAGACCCTACAAGTAGCTATAACACCAGCAAGCTGTAAGTCATTTTAGCATCAACTGTGGGATGATTATTTTTCATTTGCATTTCATCATGATGCGTCACTTGCTGGAGAGTCTACATACTGTGTATAAATATATAATTTTCATGTTTTAGTCAGTCAACCATGTTTAGTTATGGTCTTGATCATAGAGGGGATATAGCAGCCTGCCCACCATGATCGTTTCACACTGGAGCCAAAATAACTCCAATGCCTTTTCACTGAAATGACGTCTATCAAATTAAGTATTTTTGGTGTGTTGTATTTAGAGGGGTAACTCTGTATAACCTCCAATCGTTATACAGGTTGCAAATGGAACAAATCATCTTACTGAATATTTAAGCAAAAAGTGTAGAATTTTGTTTATATTATGGCTACCAATTGTGTGTTTTCAGGATGTACTACTCATAATATGGTCCACTTCTTTTTTATTACCAAATCTTTCCTGTGTTTCTAATACCCTTCTCAAGATTTAATTCACATGGATGGCTCTGCTTGTGAAATACAAGTGTGATTGATGCAATGAGCTAACACTTTGCAAACCAGGGATCTGCAGCAGGAAAAGAGTTCCCGACTCCAGACTTTGCCACGCTCCTGAATAGGTCGTCTGTCTGTGTCTTTGGCTGCAGACGCCATCAGATGTTTGCATGGCCGTCAGATTCTTTTAGACACTTACAAACACAAGGATGTTTGTTGAGTGGTTAGACATAGTGTGTGAGCCACATACATTATCAGTTCCTCAGAAAATCCCTGTTTTATTGGGGGTCTCTCAGCTCAACAGGCAAAAGTGCAGTTTTTTGCGAGTTATTCTTTATTTATAAGTACACAAACTGTTCCCTTAAAAAAAAAAGTTTTTTTAAGGGAATTCATTTCCTGAATTGGTTGCAATATTTGCACAGGAGAAAATATATAAAGATCCTTGTGCAAACGAAAAGACAGAATGTATAAATTTACATAATTTGAAACAGACTAAAATAACTCAAAGTAAAATTCGAATGCCACAGCCTTTCAAAATTAAATGGTCAATTTCTCCTCTCCGCTCCTCTCAGCCACAGAGGCAGAGCTGACCTCATCAAAGTGTTTGTGAGTTTGGAGGATTTTTAAAACTCACTCAACTCCCCCTGCTCCACACCTGTTATTTGCATGTGTGATCATGTTTGTGTGTCTGCATGTCTACCACAGGTGTACTGCGTTGCGCTGATGCAGAGATAATCAGAGAAAGGGGTCAGGGACTGAAAAAGACTCGACATGTGGCCCTTTTGCATCCTAGATTTCCATTGAGATGAAAATCTGTTTGTTTAGGGACGCGATGAAAATACAGATCTTTAATTTTACACTCAACAACAAAAGATTTCTGAAGGTACTGTCACATTATGTTTCATAATTTATCTACACCTGGATTAAAAAAATGTGTATAATGAATAAATATTGATCAGGTCGACTGTAAATAGTGTGAGAGAGCTACAGTTTGTAGTTGTAGTTTTTGTGTCAGCCAAACAGGAAACTCACACTTGAATTTGTTGATCCTTCAGGCAAATATTGTGACCTATTATTTTTACATGATCCCTCACTGGCTTCCCACCAACAAACAGATTGTGTTCCTTGTAAAGCACAACAGAGTTGGAGGTTCCACTGCCAGGTATCGTGGTTTAAGTGGTTTGCCCCTGTTACATGAGCCATGTGTTAAAAAATTAACAATATTATTTTCCATTAAAAAGTACATAACTGGGACGCAGGGTAGCACGCCTGGTGGTAGAGTGTGCGCTCCATTTAGGCGGATCCCTTGCTGCAGTGACCTGGGTTATATTATAACCTGCGGCCTTGTGCTGCATGTCATCCCCCTTTCTCTCTCCCTCCACACTTTCCTGTCTACACCTATCCTATCAAATACAGGCATAACAAGCCCAAAAATATAATAATAATTTGAAAAAGTACACAACTGCCCTGGCTGGTTAAAGATATAATATGTAACATTTAGTTCATGATCCCACGCTACTTCACAACGTCATCAAACTACATCTTTTGATATGGTTTTGATGTGAGAGAACCCTAGTGGCAGAAATTACATACTGTGTGTTTAAGCTATATTAATAAATAATCTGTTATATGTATATTATAAATAATTATAATAACACTCAATCTCAAACTCGGTACAGTCTCAACATATCCTGAACATAATCAACTTAATAAAGGTAAGAATTACTACTGTGCTGATTGTGTTGTGTGGCAACATAATGTAGAAAGAAGAAGAACGAGATTATAAAAAATCTGAGATTGTATTTCAACCTGGATTTTTCATGGAAGCCTATACTGGTTCACCCAGAAACCACAATAATGAGATTCGAGTAAATACAAGAATAAAAGTTTGTAATTAACTGTAATCTAATATAAACTGTGATTAGGATGTTAATTTCATGTCTGCACCTCACTAAGATTGAGATTGTTGGCTTGTAAAGCAGGAAAACATGGGACTATTTATTATCTAATGCTAATGCTCATGCTCATGCTATAAAAAGCAGCCACAACACCAATTTAACTTGCTCTGATTGTTTTTTCTGTGTATCTTTTGGATCATTTTCTGATTGCAGCTCAGTGTCTGTCTGTAAAAATACTAATCCTGACTGGCATATCTTTGTGGAGAGAGCACTGCTGGTTTATTCAGAGCAAAATATTTCATTACACAAGAAAGCGGGTAGGGGTCTTCATTAACAGAGACAGAAGGATTTGTTTTACAGGATTACCCCATTTGCATTATTTTAATTACAGCATAGATCCACAAAGCCAAATGGTTTGGGATGATAAAGGGGAGAAGAGGAGAAAGTGAGGCTGATTAGTCCAGGTTTCAGGATTTGTGAATATATTAAATGAGATTTGGGTTGAGATGCAGTTAGGTCCTGTTCAAAGCAAGACAGGAAGACTCTGGGGTATCTGGCTTCAAAGACAACTCTGACTACTCAGATTTTTTTTTATTACAGGTGAACAGGAAAGTTTTGGCTCAGGATCTAATATTACCTGTTACATGTGGATGTCAAGACTACATTTGAAGCCAGATTCTGTGAGGTTACACAGCTTCTAATATAAGCATACTGTTGAGTTTGGGAAGGTGTCTCTGCAAGTGGGAAGTAGACAATGCTATAACTGGATTTCCTCATGCTGAGTAAATAAAGCCAAATGCAACTGACTGAGCATGACAATTCCCCACTGCAATAATCAGTAAACACAGGGGCTGATAGTGACACATAGAGGCTTGTTAGACTTTTACAGCAACACTTCTGCCACATCAATACCCTTACATAACATTGGGAGGTATGGCACACAAGTAAGAAATGACAAGTAGAAATGATACAATATCCTCTGGAGAAGTCCCTCTTAAGAACTTGCACAAAAAGAGAATGAACACAAAATCTGCTCTCTTTATGGCTGTATGATTTTGCTTATGTTCTCTGTTACATGATGCTCTAACGTGCATTTTAATTGCCATTTATATCATTGGTTAATTTACGCAGACTTCCTAAAGCTGTAGTAAGAAGAAGATGCTCACATTGAAGGATTTAAATCAGTCCCTACTTTAAGTGAATGACAGGCATGCAAATCAAAATGGCTTGTTTAATCACATCTTCTCCAGGCAGCCCATGAAAGAAGAACAGGGTTGTTTCATTTAACAGTTTGTGGGTTGGTATACAGCAGGCAACTATATTTATGTATACAGGCACTGAAAAGGTGATTAAGATGTAATTTCAATTAGATTAAAAAAAAAAATCCTTTTAAAATCTAGCTGGGTAAAAATTAGATCACAAGAATCTTCGACAGTTTAGCTTAGCTTAGCATAAAAACTGGAAGCAGGTTCTCTTTAAAGTTAAAAAATACGCCTACTAGCAACTCTAAATCTCACAAATTAAAGCTTTAAATTGCATTTGTGTTATCTGTACAAAAAGCAATGTTTAAAAACCAGTTACATCCTGGACTTTTAAATAGCCAGACCAGAGATTTCCTGCAGTCTGTGATCGTTGCCTGACAAATCAAACAAGTAGCTCGGTGCAAAACCACATATTGTAATTTTTACACTTCTTTTTATTTTTATGGATTAAACTAATCATACATATAATAAATTGATTAGTGAGCTTTAAAGGTGTTGGTAGGCAGATATTTTAACTTTGAACAGAGCCAGGCTAGCTGTTTCTGACACTGCTTCCTGTCTTTATGCTAAGCTAAGCTAACCATCTCCTGGTGGCAGCTTATTAGTTATTAGTTTTACTCTGGATTGAATGATCTTGATCCGGTAATCTTGTTTCTACTGGATGTAGACTACAGTCCAAATTTCTGACCTTTTTTTTTTTTTTTTTCTTTGACCTTCACACCTCTAGCAGTAAAATAAACACATAACACAAAGCACTGTCTGTTAAAAGATATTCATTACCATGGAAATCTGCCTGCTTTAATTTCATCATTGGTAAATTGAGTGATGTATGAGGTTGCATGACTGGTTATAATACATTGCATGAGTGTACTTACCGCAGCTCTTTGCCATCTCTTTCTTCCCAGCTGGTCCTGGATCAGCCTCAAACCACTCAGAAGAAATGTTTTGAGCTGCTCCTAAAACTCCTCTTTGGTTCAGACAACAACATCATCGTGTCAATGTCTTCACAAAGAGCACAACAAACCAGTTAGTTATAAAGTTCATTAATGGACTGCTGGGACTTATTGTGACACACTGGCTAACTCTAATTCATCCACATGTCTGTGGTTGGTAGCTGTTAACATAATAAACAGTCAATAATCAGTACAATAGAACCATTGTGAAAAATATCTGACTTGATATGTAGAAAATGACCCTCTCAAACTGCTCTAAACACCATTTATCAAAGTATAGAGGAAAGATCCTAACTGACTAACCTGATTTTCTCTCTTGATGACCATGGCGCCTCGGTGATCACCCAGTGGTAAAAACAGAAATCATTTTAGACGTAAACAACCTCCCAGTTCCCAGCTGTCTTGAACTCACTGGCAGCATCAGAGCTTCAGTTTCAGAGTCTCTGGGCATCCATCCATCTGCAGACAGGAAACGCTCCGGGGACAAACTAGCTAGACCCAGTTTTTCTTAATGCATGACAGACCCCTGTGCTTCACATGGCCATGAAAGAAGGACAGAGACTGAGGAAATAAACAAAAGAAACAGAAAGAAATAGATCAAAAAGGAAGAGAGGCTCACATTGTTCCGGGGTTACAGACGGGCGTAGAGGAGCTGTACATAATGTCTGTTGACATGTGACCTTGAAACCTTCACAGCATTATTCCAATCGCCTTAATAATAATAAAATGTGCTTTGTATCATGTTTGAACAGGGGTGTAGGCATGGCAATTGTGGCCTTGTGCATGCGGTCTCAGTGGACCCCTTTACCTGCTGAATACAAATAACAAATAACAATCACATGTCTGGGCCCTGGTTATAGTTCCCCTGCCTTTGATAACAACATTAGAGAAAACTAATACAGTAAGATATCCTGATTTTAAATTTGCAGACAAAAACAAAACAGATAAGAAGACAGATATATATAACAGTAACAGATTAAAAAAATACATGAAGCAAAAAGTGAAAAAAACAAGGCACTAAATTGGTTACAGGGTTAGTATATGTAGCTAGGTCAATACGAGTGTGTGTATGTGTAATGATACAAAGCACATTTGGTTATTGTTAAAAGGAGACTGATTGGAAAAATGCTGTGAAGGTTTCAAGGTCACATGTCAGCAGACATTATGTACAGCTCCTCAATGCCCTTCTGTAACCCCTGAACAACGTGATCTATTCTTTTGATCTATTTCTTTCCGTTTTTTGTTTATTTCCTTGGTCTCTGTCCTTGTATTAATTTTTTCTTATATGTATTTCTAAATGTATTTCTTTACTTATTTATGCTTATGTCATTTTTTCATCTTTCATACTTAGACCCTCGATTTGGGTGAAGAAAAACTCCCCAAAAACATTTTAACCGGGGAAAATGAAAAAGAAAAGTACCACGTTATATATAATAATATTGATGACACAATTTCTGATATATGAAGATTATAATATACATGTGAAGAATGTCGATACAGGAGGAAATAAAAACAGCTTTAGATGTCGCAGAGTGAGGCACACAACTTCCTCTCCACCATGGAGATCTGGAAGAGGACAGGTCACAGAAGTTTGAACAAAAAAATCACAATATATACAGATTTTGATGACAAAAACAGTAACACCAATATATTTAGATTGTAAATCATAACTGAAAAGTAGCATTTAACAGTCAATAAAGAGCAGCAACAGAGGCAAAACTTAGTCTGAACAAACACGAAAAATAAAAAGAGACTGGGAGAAGGATCTGATTAAAACTGGAATTTAGATCCACTGGCTATGAAGTGATAGCATGTCATAATTACAGGGAACAAGCCTCAAACATCAATACATAAAAACACGAAGAAGCAACTCCTTCACTCATCACTTCACACAGGGAAACTGTGCTGCTAACCCTATTGGGTTTTTTTTAATTAGCCACAGCAGTACCCATCACTACACACATCAATATGATCTGTGCTGGATATGGAGAGCAACAGTATCCAATAAAGAAGATAAAAGGGACGGAGATGGAAAAATAAAGTATTGGGGAGCAAGTCTGCACCCAGTACACACTCTGCTCCTCTGCTGCGCCATACATTTTTGTGAATTAATGCGCTACATGTATGAGTGTTTGAGCAATGGGGGGTTGGGGTGGGGCTTTAAAGCAGGCACCATACAGTTACCATGGCAACGTGAGTCTTTGAAGTTTTTTTGCCCCCTTTTTACAGCTGGATATAACAACCAGATCTGCTCTGTTCTCCCCTCAGCTCCCCCCCCTCCAACTCCCTCTCTCACCCCTCTCCCCCTCACTCTTTCACTCCCTTTGCAACATCAAAATTTTCTCTTTGAAGACTTAAGCCGATTCCAAGTCGAACCCAATGCTATTTCTGGCTCTATTCAACACTAGGGCTGTGGCTTTGTGCAGTGCTGTGTTTGACATCTCTGTGTGTGTGTGTTCGAGGAGGAGACACGAAAAATATGACTGCAGTGTGTTTATTGTGGTGAAAACTAGAAGTGATAGGTATATTGTGGTGTGTGTGTGTGGTGTGTGTGGTGTGTGTGTGTGTGTGTGTGTGGTGTGTGTTGTTTGCAGCGCAACAAGCAGTTAAAACATCAGTCTGATTAAAAAGCCGCCTGCCTGGGTCGGTGACCGATAATGAGAAAGTGTTGTTTCATGTGTTTGAATATGTGTGCATTTGTGTGGGTGTTTTTAGTGAGTGTGTGTTGCATGCAAGTACAGACACAGAACCTAAAATAAAAAAAGAAAACATATCAAAAGAGAAGGAGGGGACGAAAGGAGAAGGACGGCGGGAGATGAGGAGATGAAAGGAGGAGAGGGGGGAGGAGAGGAAGAGGAGAGAGACAGGAAGAGGAAGACGGGAGGAGGTGAAGCACTGAAACATGCCATGTTTTGTCATCATGTTTCCAATTCTGTGTCTCACACAGATAGAGATAAAATATTAATTAGGACATCCACATACAGCTCACACCAAACTCTACACCCACTGATCTGTGATTTTCAAAGCCTGGTGTCAATCCTAGACATTGAAATGGGGCCCAGTTTTATTCTGAAAGCAGTTAAAAGTGTAGATAGTAAAACAGGACTTGTATATATCTGAAGCCTATACAGTTTATAAAAAGAGAAAATAAACGTTGAATTCGCTCAAGTAACCTGCAAAAAACAACATCTAGAACCCCCACATGAATTTGAATAGTTCCACACTTCGGGGAAATACACTTATTGGCTCTTGCTGTGAGTTAGATGAGAAGATCGATCCCACATATATGCTGAATATGAAGCTACAGCCAGCAGTTGGTTAGTTTAGCTTAAACAGCCCTGTCCAAAAGTGACAAAATCCACCTACCAGCACCTCTAAAGCTCACTAATTAATGTCAGATCCTGTTTGTTCAATCTGTACAAATAAAAGTAGGCTATAAACCTATAACCGTAATCCTGATCCTGAACGATGTCCGATGTGGTGCATATTGCGAGAGAGATATAGTGTCTTTATGACCTTTAGAAGACCTGCTGATTTTGTTACGTTTGGACAGAATAATACAATAGACACCACTCTTGTATCAGTCTGTCCAATATGAGACTACTGCCAGCCGCTTATTAGCTTAGCTTAGCATATGATTGCTTTTTTTACACATTGTTTTTTGTATGGCTTAAACAAATTAGATAAAATGTGTTTAATAGTGAGCTTAAGAGGTACCGCAAGGCAGGTGTAATAACTTTAACAAAGCCAGGTAGCTGTTCCCTCTGTTTCCTGTCTTTGTGCTAAGCTAAGCTAACCAGACACTGGCTGTAGCTTTATATTTAGTGTACGGACATGAGAGTGGTATCAGTCTCTTATTATAGGGGATTTTTTTGCAGACCACTCAAGCTACTTTTTTTTCTAATTTCATAAACTGCAGGCTTCAGCTAAAAAATAGACTAAAGCCCCCAGAAAAACACAATTTGTTGTTTTTATAATCCATTTTTAGAACAAATGGGATATAATGTGTTAACAGGTGACCTTTAGAGGTGCTGGTAGGCAGAACAGCAAGCCTTTTCTCTGTTACCAGCCTTTAGGCAATGCTAAGCTAACTATTAGACGTAGCTTATTTTAGTTACTGTACAAACATTAGAGTTGTACTTATCTTCTCATCTAACTTGGCAAGAAATGAAACAAATGTATTTCCCAAAATGTCGAACTATTCATTTTAGTATACAAAGGACAGTAGCCTACTGCTGCAGTCTCTCTGAATACTGCAAAGACATCCATTCACACCTTTATCACCAGGAAACGGGAGAGTGATCATAATCACAAATCTGATCTCAACAGTGATTCTGCACAGAGGAGTTGAAAGAGACCTTGAGCCTAATATGCACAACACACTCACAGCCTTTAATCCAAATCAGGACTTTTCCACAAAGGCAGTTTTGTTGAAGCTGCAGTATTGCGTCGGTCAGAGTGTAAGATGGAAGATAAAAGAAGGAACATTTCTCAGAGCACAGCACTGTATTGATGTCTCACTGCCAGCTACACGAAGCAAAATCTCCCTCAAACCATTTCTTCCATTTATTTACTAAAATGGATGGCCTTTGTTGCCACAGAATTACTGCAGAATTCCACCTTAAACAAGAATCCCCACATGATATTTTATTTTAAAAATTAAAAGAAAGGCTGATGTTGGAGCCCAGCTATAGTTTCATCATCATCATCATCGCAACCTCAAGTCTTGCACCTCTTGTCTCCAGCGCTCAGGTAAGTTTACTTTACAGGTAAGTTTACTTACCTGAGCGTATGTTCACAAACTTTGATTAAAGTCTCCCAAGGCTGCATTCAGTTTTAGGGTAGACTTTACTTTTGATGGTACTAGTGCATTTCTTTACCATGACAAGATGTATTATACTGTTAAACCTCCTGCGGAGCCCTCTGTACAATTAGTCTTTCTTTAAACATCAACATCATTGTGATAGTCCACACGCCACATGTAGTCTCGCTGAGTGGAATGTATTATACTTGCATAAGTTATTGTACAGTAGAAGCAGATTTAGCAGGCTTTTTTATATTTGCTTTGTGTCTGTATTTTATTGAGACGATAGACAGAAAATGGGGAGAGAGAGGATGACATGCAGCGAAGGGCCACAAGCTGGAATCGAATCTGGGCCACTGCAGTAAGGGCTGAGCCTTGGCACATGCTCTACCAGGTGAGCTAGTGAGCTACCAGGGCACACCCCTTTATGAGGCTTTTATTTTGACCCCCCCCCAAAAAACCCTGAAAATTAAGTAGAATTTGGTTTTCTGACACAACTCACCCAAAGTAAAACAACATTTACACTGCATGTTAGTCACTCAGTAAAATGCTTAATGCCTTTCAAGTGTTTTTATTGTTATCAAAAATGTATTATGCAAATATTAAAATATAGAGAAAAATGCCCATCACAGTTTCAAGGCTGAAATCAAACTGCTTATTTTGTCTGATCATCAGGCCAAAAGACCCACAGATATTTAATGTACTATGATAATGTTATGATATGCAAAGTTGGACCCAAATGCAGACAGACGGGGTATGTTGAAAAGGATTTATTGCAAGGGTAGCAGGGTATGGAGTTAGAAAGAGAGGGGAAGTAGTTGGCTAAAGCAGAGGGCCAGAGGACTGAGAGGAATGGTGTGGCTTACTGGGTGGAGCTGGTGGAAAGCAGGCAGGGAGACAGGTGAAGTGTAGTCCTGAGGCACAAGAGATACAGTTAGGCAGTATATCACTATCTAGAAAATTACTATGAAAACTGGAATCTATAGGACACATACGAAATCTATACTACCACAGTAGTTGACTGAACTATCTAACACTGAGTAGATGGAGAACTGGAGTTGATATACTGTTGAGATGATGAGTCGATTGAAGGCAGGTGTGTAGAGGAGCAGAGCTGGGAGGAAAGACCGCGCGCACAATACACAGGAGCACGGGAGACACAGAGGATGGCGAAACATAAAAAAACACAAGGAAAAGCCAGTACAGCCATGGCCATGACAGATGTATGACTTAGAAAAGCAAATTGTCACATTGGAGAATATTTGCCATTCTTTTCTCAATAAATTACTTTTTAAAAATTATTTAAAGCACACTTCAAGCAAAGAGTTACAAGTTACAAAGTTAAAAGGGTTCTCAAGGTTAAAGTCCTTACAGTTGATTCTTGCAGTGTTTGTACTGCCTCGTTTCATTGATTTCAATAGGAATCTGGATGAATCCGACCAGGTGACAGGCATTAAAAATAACTATATAGAAAAAGCCAGTCTTCTTGCTGATGGTCTTGTTTGTTTATGTAGGTCATATAGAGGCATCAGTATTAAATTGGGACTGTTTTATAATCTGTTAAAAAATCCTTGTTGTACGTTTAAAAGAGAATGACATAAGCTGCATTTGTTCACAGCTGCATGAGATAAAAGCATCAAACAATTTTACAACATAGCAAAGAAATATTAAAAGAAATGAATACAAACAAGATGAAAGAGATGAAATTCAAAAGATTGAAATGATGAATCAGTTATCAAAATGGTCAATTAACTTTCCCTAGGCTAATTGATTTATATGACTTCCAGAATTAATGCACATACACTTTCTACATTGGCAAACAAGTGTCTCTCTTCTAAAGTTTAAATCGTTGTAGCTTTTTCTTTTGCCTAACATCTGATTAATTTATGAAACTGTTCAAGTAAATGAGAAACCAAGTTGAAACCAAAAAAACACAAAATCTTGTTAAACACATCCAGGACACGTGACCGTGATTATAACTGGAGTGTGTGTCCACATTAAGTCTGTCATGAACCAGACAGGAAGTGTTTTCATGGGTGCTAATGACAATAAAATATCTTTTTACATTGTCCATGAAATCATTGTTGTTTTTGAATCATGTCATACATACTATTCTGATATCCCTTTCTTTCTTTTTGTATTAGTTGTTTTTTTTCTTTAACAAAAACATCTGTGCAGAAGCCTGAAGTGTCTGAATTGGACCAAAAAAGGTGCCAGTACCCTGATTCAGCACAACCCTACCCTTAACTGCAACATGACTTCATAACTAATTTCTTTAGATTTTTGTTATCCATAACATTTTCAGCACTGCTTTAAATTAGCTATATGTTTACACAGAGACACAGTTTTGTGGGCGTTATTTTTTCCCCACCCGTTATTTGTGAAGACCAATCCCTACTCTGCCTCTGATTGGCTCTCACCATGATTTTTTTTTCAGTCACTCCTTGGGTCAAAACCTAACAAACCAAACCAACAAAGGCATCAAACACTAGCCAATCAGAGACATCAGAATCAGAAGTACTAATGGAAAAAAATCTGAAGTGTCAGTACTCAGTACCTGTGGGTACTGGCACATTTCAGGCACTTCCCCACATTTGAAGTATACTAGCACCAAATGGAGCTTAAGTGATTTTACGTGTTTATGTATTGTGTTTGAGCCATTAAACATCTCTCTTGCCAATCCGCAACAGTCATCCCATCATTTTTACACAATTCAGGCCTCGTACTGCCTGAAAAAACCTGAGAACCGTTCACATACTGTAAAAATGTGAACACGTCATGTGTCCCAGCTTGTAATCTGCAGATAATTAAAAAAATCTTAAATTCTGTTTTGTTTCTATGCAGAATATGCTGTGTCTTGTAAGTGATGTGGGCTTGGAAACTATATGTGATTAATTGACTTGTTCATTCCTTTCAGAGTGACCCAGAATCTCCAGGATCCAGGGCCCACAGATCCAGGGGCCTGGTCGACCTCCCCCTGCTGCCTTAGGCCAGGAGGGGCCCCAGCATGGAGAGAGATCTTAGACTTTAAGGCTGAGTGGAACCAGACACAGGGTTTTGTTGGAAAGGAGTTGAAGTGGAGAGGGGGGAGTGAATAAAGAGTGGCAGGCCTTGCCCTTGGAGCCCCTCCATTGACGCACACAGATGGAAAGCATTAGACTTCCATTCCAGCACAAAGATGGATGGATTATTAGATAGTGTGTGTGGAGTGGGAAAACAGGGAAGGAGAAAAGACAAGAAAGAGGAAGGAGTCTAGGGTGAGAGATTGAGACGAGAGGAGAAGGCAAATGACAGGAGAGTAAATACGCAGTAAAAAAAGAAAATTGAGAAAACTCATCATTTTAAGGCAACTGTCTTCTTTATATTTTGGAGTTTTTAGTCAAACTCATAAGCTTTTAAATAAACTAATAATTCACTTTTCTTCTCAAGAAAAACGTGAATCTTTAAGTTTTAGAAACAAAAACAAATGTGTATTTCAAAACTTTCTTAAACTCATTATAATTTAATATTTTCAATTGCAATTTAATTTTCAAGCATCCAAATAATGAATAAATCAGGTTCACACTCACTGTTAACTACCTCTGAAATACAGTATGTTTCAAAAACTTAAAGATTGGCCAAGATTATAGGTCAAGATATCTAGTGGACACAGTGGAGCATTTAGCAGCTTAAAGAGCATGATATTTCCCTTAAGAGTTGGTGATCAAGACAAAAACAGAAAGAAGAAAAGTACTGAACTTAAATTTAGCAGGTGGACACAAACACGACTCATAACACGAATCATAAGGTTCATCTTCCTCTCCTAGAAGTGAACATTAGCATTATGATATGAATATGATATGATATGATATATCAGCACTATTCACAGCTTGTTTCTCAGTTATTGATCTTGTTATCTTGGATATCAGTCATCTAGAATATAACTGCTTATGTGTTCTTTAGATTTGTTCTTATCACTCTACATTTATAATTCAGGGCTGAAGTGCACAGAAAGATCCTCTAAATCACAGTTTAAGTACATTCGCACATTGTCGAGAACATGCAGTGATGTTTGTATTTTTAGTTGAGTTGAGAAATATACCTACACATCCCTCTTTGTGTACATGCACCATTTATAGGTATGGTACTTTATGCTATTTATGTCCTTAATCCAATAACTATTTATACACTAGCTCCCTGTACATGAATACACACATTTTACTACCAAATGCACCATGTCTCAAGATATATCTCTAAACCAGTAACCTCCTCAACCAAAGTGTTTCATTGCCACAGAAGATCCTAAATGGCTGTTTATTTTTGGTACCTGAGTATGGTCTTACACTTGTCTGACTTATTGGATGTCAGAATAACAAGAAAGTTAGACCTCAAGCAGTAGTTAAAGATCATCACATAAACTTCAAAAGTAAAAAGAGTTCAATATCAACATTTTTAAAGGAATGCTTTAATCGGTTACTACAGGTTTGAAGTATCAGTTAATATTATTTGCCACAATATGAGATTGTTGATGCACTTTTTCTGCATTAAAAGTCCAGAATTGAACATTTAGGAGGATCAATTTGCAGAAATGAAATATAATATTCATAGATAAGTTGTCATTAGTGTTTATATTAACTTATAATGAGCCTTTTTAGGAGCAGATTCTCTGTTTGTGTTTACAGTAGTCCAGAACAGACAAACCAAACATTATACACCAGCACTGTAGATAGGAACCTTTGCATTTTTCACAGCCACCATAGATTCTCCTACACGCTTGGAAGGCGAACTTTCACACACTTGTCCTTTAAAATGTCCTTTTTGACTGTTATATTATGATATGGTACATTAATAATACTGATGCAGCAATGTGTAAGCAGCATTTTACTGTTGTAGCTCATCAATAGTACCTCTATTAGATAGGAAGGGGAGAAGAGAGAAAGGGGATGACACAAAGCAAAAGGCCACAGGTCGGATTCAAACCTGTGGCTGCTGCAGCAAAGACTCATTGAAGGTTGAAGGCTCCCAGATACAGCTATTTTTAAGTACTTATCCTCTTTGGGCCTCAAACCGTTTTTTTTAAATAAAACCATTGTGTGCAGTTTAGACGTTTTTTTTTTTTATTATTAATAATTAATAACAAAATTATTGTTAGCTAGAACCAGCAGGCAGTTAGCTTAGCTTAGTTTAGCAGGGGCAGACAGCTAGCCTGGCTCTGTCCAAAGTTGAAAGGAAAATCTACCAGCACCTCTATGCTATGATAAGTTTATAGGAGGGGTCATGTGATCTCAGACCTGCGAGGCATGAACAGAGAGAAGGAATGTGTATCCATCTTTTGCTCTATTGTTCTCCACCCGTCTTTCTGACTCTGCAGCCATGAGAGTATCTGTCTGACAATGAAAAGGACTGTTAATGTTTAAAACAGCTGAATGCTTTTCGACCTGAACAATGAGTTTCAGCTGTCACAGACACAACTAGCACAAGGCCTTGCTTCAGCACTTCAGCAGATAATGTTACTAACAGGAAGTCAGGGACTGAATATTATGTATGCAGCCTTGTGTGATTGGTTTTAGACACACTAGCAGCACAGGGCTGAGGATGACAATGTCGGTCTCTCAGTCTTCCTCTTTGGTCCAGACTGAAATAACCTCAACAACTACAGGATGGATTGATGTAAAGTCTTGGTCCCCAGATGATGAATTCGACTGACTTTGATCCCTGCACTTGTCCTCTAGCACTATCGTCAGCTCAACATTTTAACATCTCCATTACTTTGGTTTATGATCAAATACCTGCAAAACTAATGACATTTAATTAACAAATGTTAGCAAGCTAACACAGCAAACATGGCACACATAATAAGTGTTTAGTTAGCGCCGTCACTGTGAACATGTTAGCTCAATGCACCACTGTCAGTCAACCCAGGTCTTACGATCGCAACAAATGAAGCAAAATCAACCAATCTCTGTGACTGCTGTGCAACCTTGCAATTTTGTCTAATCACTAATTAGCTTTTCCGCAAATTTGACCAATTATTGTAGTTTCCTGTGCCAAATTAAGCCATACGTCACCAACCTCACTTGGTTTCTAGTTGCTTCTAGTTGCGAAGATGCAGGCATGTGCAACGTGAATGTCTTATATTCACCCTCCAATCAGTGCAATTTTATTCTTACTGGAACAAGTTGCCATGCCTTTTTAATGAACTGCAACTATTTTTTACAATTTTTTCTTTAAAAAAAATGCAATAAAAAGAAGAAAAGCTGCATTTTAGGCTGTAACAATTCCAACAACAACAATTTTCTGTTTAATTTTACAAGCTATGCTAAATAAAACACTTCAAGTAATACTATTTTAATAATAAAAAATTATATTTTGATAATCAAGTTTAAACAAACCAACAATTTATGTTCAAAAGGAAGACAACATTTTTTATATATTTTACTGGCGAAACAATTTGCATGAGGCAGATGAATCAGTCCACATGACCTATCCCGGCTCTGTCAAGGCCCTGGGGGAAATTAAACAAGGCAGTGATAGTTCACTTGACAGCGTTCAAAGGCTTCACTTCACTTCCTCTTTCCAAGGTCAGTATGTGGCAGCACGGACAGCAGAGGTCAAGCGCCTGTCAGCCCCTCAACAAAAACAGCTCATGTTCCTCAACAATCAGGGGCTTGTTGGAAGTTTCCAGCACCACCATGACAGAGCAAGAGGAGGGTGAAACTGTATCCTTCCCTCTGCCTCCCCCTCCCTCAACATATATCTGTGTCCCTTCCTCTCAGTCATCATATCATCAAAGTGGAAGCCTTCAGTTGTCACAAGCAGGAGTGCTTTGTCATCTAGTTTTCTGCATGGGAAGAATCAATGTGTAACACACTTGCGGTGTTAAGTTCATTCACTCAATCATTGGCCTTAAGTACAATTTTGAGTTAGTTGTACTTTTTACTTAGTATTTCTATTGTATGCTGTTTTATATTTCTACTCCACTACTTTTATTAGACAACCAGGATGGAGGAGGAGTTAGTAAAGTAGTTCTATATCTTAAAGGTCCACTGTGTAGGATTTAGTGGCATCTAGCAGTGTAGTTGCAACTCTCTCACTTCATCCTCCCTTTTCAAATGCAAAGGAGAAGCATTGGTGGCCATGAAAAACCACGCTCCTATCTTTGATGTCAAATGTCAAGCATGCTAAGCACATTTATAAAAAGGACAAAGTGAGTGAAAACTGAAAATCTTGCCACTCTTTATAATAGATTTCGTCTGTATTTTCAGTTAAAATATTTTCCAGAGCCCAGAGGTCTTCAGAAAGTCTTTGTTTTGTTCAACCAACAGATCTAAACCCTTTTAGGGTTTATTTTATTATGATATAAAACAGAAACTATCCTCAATTTTATTTCCAACAATCAATTACATATCTTACCCTTTCAGATAGTTTCATAAAACCTGGGGTCATAAAACAAGTTCTTTCGTTTCAACAGTAAAAAAAAAAACAACAATAACACGAACAGGTTGTGTTCAACAGTCAATTGTATCATCAACATTTTACTTTCACTCCAGATCCTCCCAGGAAGCTCAGATGGAGCCAGATCCCACAACTGGAAACAATCTGGTTCTGGATCCCTTTACATCGCACCATCCTGCCCTTCCACACTGTTTACAAGCTGTATCCATAAAAACCTCATGGTAAAGCTGATACATTTCACCCTAATGACTCTTCTGCTTTATGCTGTACATTAAAGCCACACATAATCCCTCTCGGCCATTCAATGCACTTTACCTGTATCCCCCTCCTTCCACCCTTCATTCATCCATCTCTCTCTCTTAAAACCAAATGCATTCTCTTCTGCAGCCTCTTCTTTACTTTCAAAGCCCATTACAGCCCATTACACCCTGAACTCAAGAGGCTTAATGAGGCTCCTTTAGCAGACAGCGCCCTCGGGGCTCTGCTGTCATCGGAGGAGAGGGAGTGGTCGTCCTCAGTTATACGGTCTGGTCGCGGGGAGTAGCCCCTCTGGCTTTGAACCAGAGGGATTTAGAATCAGGGCAGGGCACACCCATCCCCACTGCACCTATCAGTCAGTCAGAGTTTGAGACTAATCTGTCCATTTAGGAGTGGTGGAAAGTAACTTTAAGTACACTTACTTAACTGTAAAAGTTTTGAGGTACAGCTACTTCCATTTTATGATACCTTATACTATTATTGTACATTTTACTCCATTAGATGTGTCTGACAGCTACTTTGCAGATTAAGATTATACATAAAAAATACAATGCATTAAACTACATACACCAATTAAAAGTGCTGGTAGTGATGAACCAAGAGATAATGATCACCTGAATCTGCAGCTCCCCTCCAGAGCTTTTTAGACAGTTTCAGCTCATTGTTCAGCTCTCCGGTGACAGCTTTACTGTTTTGATTCACACTCACCGCTCTAATAGTGTTGAAAATAGCTCTAAAAATCGATCGGACTCTACCTGCTCAGCACCAAACAGCTGCAGACACAGGGAACATAGTGCAGCATTTAACTGCTTCAGACACTTCTTCAGGCTAAAAGACAGTGACTATATATTAAACTTACATTCAATAGGTGGCCAAAAACACGACTCCAAATAATGTCAGTGTTACTCCATAACTGCTGGATGCAATTGTTTGCCATATCAACTTAAAGGTCCAGAGTGTAACATTTAGGAGGATCTACTGGCAGATATTGAATATAATATGCAGAACTGTCTTTTAATTTGTGTTTTTTGTTACCTTAGAATGACCTGTTTTTTTCTATAGACGCCACAGGTCACCTTCCGTGGAGGTTCCTGCAGTAGCCCCGAAGGGACAAACCAAACACTAGTGTTTTGAGTCCATTGTAGTTTCTCCTTTGCACTTGGAAGGGAAGGGTGAAGCA
>NW_023339674.1:6869210-6869380 GCF_004916995.1 Morone saxatilis | reverse complement strand
GGGTGATAATATGTCAATGTTGTAATAATGTCACACTGCACATTCTTTACTGATATTTTATAGACTAACTGATTAAAAACAGCTGACAGATGAACTAATAATGAAAATAATCAATATCTGCTACCTTAATATAGTCATTCAAAAGCTGTTAAACAACAAAAAACATTCAG
>NW_023339674.1:6868680-6869163 GCF_004916995.1 Morone saxatilis | reverse complement strand
TCAGTTTTAACCCAGATGCTGAGGAAGTTGTGTTTCATATCCCAAAAATTGTGTTTTGTCTAACAAAAACTGCACAGTCAAGATAAAGGAGCAGCAGCAGACTCAGACTCATCCTGGCATCTCAGATCAGATGTGAGTTTCTTGCTCTATCATTCTATCAACTACAGATGCCTCCTTTTTCTCCTCCTTTTCCCTCCCCTGTCTCACTCTCTCTCAGTCTTTCTGGCTGCAGTTGCAAGCATAGCAAATGATTTTCGTTTTTGCCTTGGGAGAAATTATATGCAATAGTTTCAGAGCTCTGTGCCTCTGATGAAGAAGTCATGGGAGTTTACTTCTCTGCTACTGCTGCTCGCAGAACATTTTCATAATACAAACTGTTCCAGAACGGCAGCAGAAAATGTTGTTAGGAGTCAATTCTGTTTTGCTATGCATAGCTTTTCTTTTTCTTCTTTTCCTCTTTACCTGCCAACACACACACACACA
>NW_023339674.1:6859886-6868630 GCF_004916995.1 Morone saxatilis | reverse complement strand
GAGAGGGAATGAAGGACTCAAGAGTCAACATGTCTTGCACTGAGCGGGAGCTCCATCTTTTTTTTAAAAAATATCTTCACCCACTACTAAAAACTTCACTCTTGTGAAATCTATGAATGCAGATTGATCTGATTTATGTATGTGTCTTTAACAAAGTGCAATAGAAGTGAAAGGAACTTGTTCTTCTGTAACAGAGTAATCTATAATCTTTTATCCTTTTCAGGCCTTTAAAAACTATTCCAATCTAACAATCTGAGAAGGAAAAATCACTCTTTGCCCAGATTGGTCACATCCTGTAAACATGCAAGCTGAATAAATGTCAAAATAATCCAGAGCTTCATTCTATGGGGTCAAAAGCCAAAAATGTCATATGGACTATTTCTTAGTAAGATATTTATCTGAAAACCTGGAGAAATGAAATCAAACTATCCCTATGGCTAGATATCACCACTAATAGTTTGGGTGTGTGTTTTTATAATTTAAGTAGAGCAGAACCAAATTACTTTAAGGAATCTGTATGTTAAATGTAGTGTGTGATTAAGAATGCTGTTTTGCTTACATACAAATCCATAAACGTGTATGTCTCTCTCTCTCTCTCTAACATACAAGCAGCTTACACGAGAGCCGTGTGTACATCAAATCATCTCCATATATGTACGGCATCTTTTTTTTGGCATGGTAAGACATACTCACAGCCATTCTGCTTAATTTTAAACTTTTTTGGCTCATTCAGTGTGCAAAGTCTAAGCAGGAAATGAGCAAACGCACACAAAAACACACACTGATACACACAAGTAAGCACATAGGAACATTATACTAGAGTCATTTTTCCATCTTTTGCCAAATTCTAGCTGGACTAATATTATTTCCAGCTGTTATGAAGCTCATACCTACGCCAATCAAACAGCTAAAGGGCCCCACCACCTGGTCAACCATGGTTACTACGATTAGGAGTCAGACAAATTCAAGACGATTCACAGAAATGGTGATTTGGTGATACCCAGTGGATTCACACTGCCATTACAATTCTGATCACGAGACCAACATTGGGAATTCCTCATTACAATAAAAACACACAAACATACAAACAACATACAACTTTCTGCATGCCTTCACATTAATAATCATATTGATTCCAATGTTAACCAAACAACATCATTTAATAAATGATTTTGCAATACAAAACATCTGTGCAAAAATGTTCAGACAAAATACAAAGACAAGGCCTCTCTTGGTCAAAAGGATAAGCATGTAAACCTTCTGTAATGGGTACACTGAAATATAAATTTAATTGTATTTAGTGTTTTTTTTATGGATCTCGAATACGACAAAAAAAAAAAGGCACAAGAAAGATTTTTTTTGCCAAATACAAAAATACCTAGACTTGATTAAGATTCACAGTCTTGTGTACAAGTGGTTTTTGCACTGCTATATTAGTACACATAAATCCTTTACATGCTGGAGGTACAAACTTAGATGCCAAGGTAGCTCGATCTGCTTCAGAGGAACAAAAAGATAAAGTACAGAGACAAAAGACAGCAATGAAATAAAAACTTGATGGGAAAATTAACTTAAAATGATTCAAATCATTGTGGACTAGATCTGACACGAGGAACAAATATCTTCTCCCTTCATTTCGCTAATGGCAGACAATCTGCTTCTGTTGACCATATTTGGTTGAATAAATTATTTCGGGGGAAACTAAAGAAATGTTATATTTTATTCTACCGTGAATGGGGCCAGCTGCTCTTCCTGTGGCCATGATTTAAAGGATCAAGGCTTTAAGGGTGGATGAACCAAATACTGAAGTCTTGTCTATCTACATTCCACAAATGTCAACTTAAAAACTTTACCATTAAAACGGTTAAAACAATAAATGCACTACAGGCAACAAGCCGTCTTCACTATGCTTTCTGCTCTGCACATCCACAGTGAAATGCTGTCAGTGTAACCTTGTGTCATGCTGGTTAGAAAATTACAGCTGATTGATAGAACGATAGTCTGTAAACAACAGCAGAGTGCAACACATACATACAGTTTACTTATGATTGTCTACTATACAGGTACCACTAAGATCACAAACTGTTCTGTTACTGCAGCTGGTTCTATAAAACGAAATGGGGGTGCTGAGGGGGCTGCCCATAATGAAAACCATTAGTTCATAAAAATGTAAAAACTTTCTCCTTTTTTACTGGGATTTACATTTATACAGTGGTATTTACGACAGGAAATAGTTTCAGTTTTATTCACTAAAAAGTTGTTAATAACTATTATCGGCTATAAATGATCCTGTCCATTCAAATTAATGCAAAAACCATAAATGTCATGCATTTAGCATTTAGTATAACATACTTATCTTAGACAGACTTTCTCTCAGCACCCCCAACTGTGACTGCATTCCAGCGTCCCCGTAACAAAAGCTTCATATTAAGCCGTGCTTCTAATCAGCTCATCATCTAATAATAACACAGAGCTGAGGGATCATTTGTGTGATTACAGGACTGAGAGCTCTTCCTCAAACGTCTTCATCTCACAAAGGATATTTGAGTAATTACATCCAACACCATACATGATTACCTGCTACTGAACAGTGGACATGTTGAAAAAAACAACACACAGCTGTAATTTTAGAGACTCAAAAGGCAACAGAAAATGGGCAGATTAATTTTGTTCTTTTTCTTGCCATGATGGGATCACGTACATGTCAGTACATTTGGCGCCAGTGGTTCACTGACTCTACGATACTCAACATTTACTTATACATAATCAATAGGAGCGACATACATAAATCTTTTTGCATGTAGTGACACAGTCAGACCCCGGCTCACAGAATGTATCCTTTTTTAGGTCAAACATTCTTCTGTTCAAGCATAGAGGGGGCATAAATTCAAGCACATCAAATATACTACTATATGAGTTTTTGTTCATGCACATGGCTGAGACATTACAAAATACAGACAAAGGCTAATTTTCATTATCTAGAATGAGCCTCCAACCCTCCCCGCTTTGAGTACTTTCATTCCTCCATGTCTTCAACAGTATATTTTTCCACAATACAGATGCCGAAAAACAAGAAAGGAAATTACAAAGACATGAAGACAAGCCCTGTGAATAAAATCTTTAAGTTCCTTCAAATTTTAAATACTGAAAAACCCTCCCTTAAAAATGAAAACACCACAACCAATTTACAATAAACATGTTCTTTTGTGAGGGTGAAAGCTTAGCTTACATCACTGACAGTAAATTGACCCCAGCCCTCGAGTGGTGAATGAAGCGTTTGCCCTGAGACCGGTCCAGTTCATCTGTGGAGGATATGAGTGCTGTGTAATTTAATTTATAGATCTGTGGGGGGTCCACTGAAGCCAGCTTTTGAAATTAGATGCTATATTTGCTGGGAACCCTAGGAAGATGGCGTGAGAAGAGAAAATGAGGATGTGGAAATGATGAATGGATAACCTGTGATGGTTAGAGAGAGGAATGACGGGTTTATTGTCCAATCAGATGTACTCCCAGCTGCCTTATTCCTCAGCCTGGAAAACTGTACACTGAGATTTGAAAAAGGCAAAGGGGCCTGTGTCCATGTTGCAAAAGTGTCAGATAGTCATGTCGAGGTTGCACAAAAAACATTCAGGTGTCATTTCCGAAGGGATTTTGCGTGATCATGATGATCCAATTTGCCAGATCTCAGTGCCTGGACGGGTATTTGTAGCCAACTTATCACCTGTATCTGTTTTAGTTTGACATAGCCGGGCTGCTGGAACCCAAAAGGCGGGGGTACGTCACCTGTAGGTCTTGTATACTGGTGTATTCAAGCAGGTCAGTGCTGGTATTCCCAGTAAAAGCTGCTACTTCTTGTTTGTTGAATCTGCTGTTCCCGTTCTTGTTCGCTTGGTTATCGCCTGCTTAATGCAGTTTCTTTCACTGTACAAGAAAATGTACAGCACATTTTTGTCTTCTAATGTGTCCAGAAACAAGCAAATCACACAACTACTGAAAGGCAATGGCTAAAGGTCATGGTATGAATGTCAGTGTTTCCTTCTCATCCTGCTTGAAGCAATGGACTTGAAGCAGTCCATTGACTGGGTTTTTGACTTTTTGTCAGACTGTACTACAAACTATTTCTTTTGACACAGGATGGAATTTTTCACCTTTAAAAATTTTCCTAAATAAAAAGTTCTTTTGAATATATATCTTTGTATTTCATTCATTCATTCAGGACTGTACCGTATTTACACAAAGGTTATAATAACACAACATTTTCAAACCATGGTAGTAAGTACACTTTAAACAATAAGGCATTAAAAAGTCAGACAGATGTGTATATACTTGTGTAGCTGCGGCAGTGTTTCTTGCACACCAAAGCGTGCGTACAGGCCGTTTTTCTTTTGGGTCTCCATG
This sequence comes from Morone saxatilis, assembly GCF_004916995.1. Lineage (NCBI taxonomy): Eukaryota > Metazoa > Chordata > Actinopteri > Moronidae > Morone > Morone saxatilis. Next base: position 6,864,232 of record NW_023339674.1, on the reverse strand, counting down.
TGACCAGAGTAGAATTGTTAGACTGGGTCCCTGGCTGAGAGGCGTAACTTCTCAAATTTGGGTCCCAAGCTGGAAGAGTGCGAGTATCCCTCTATGTATCTACAGGTCTGCGGTGATGACCGTGTCGTTGTACATCAGTACGTCAGAATCACCAACGAGCAGCGCTGATGTTTGTGAGTGGTCCAGCTGTCCCACCCCCTTCTGGCAAACTTGTCCATACACCTGAGCCGGCCCTCCGCTCCCCGGCATGATGCAGTGGGAAAGCAGCGGCGTGTTGGCGTCATGGTTGGAGCCCGTGGTGGAGGGCACTCCGCTGACGTGACCTGTGCTGGTGGAGCCGCTGGCGCTACTAGGGGAGCGGCTTTTGGGAGGGGGCAGGTGATGTTGAATGACCCTAGTTGGTGGGACAGGGGCAGTGAAGTGGGCTGGAAAAGCTGCGTATCCTGGAGGGATGGGGTATCCATTGACGGGGATAAAGCGCTGGTGGGTTTGGGACACAGCCATGGGCGTCCATGCTGTAATCGGAGCCATCTGGCCTGCTGAGGGAATAGCCTGGGCAGGGTAGAGGTATCCTGCAGCCGCGGCGGCAGCAGCGTACCGCGGGTTACTGAGGTTGCTGACAGGGCTAGCGCTGAGCGAGGTGGTCTGGGTGGTCGCATTGCCTCCGCCACCTGAGGGCGTACTGGAGCTGGCGTGGGATGACATCCCTTCCCAGGCTCGCAGGCGGGCGTGGATGTCCTTGAAGCGTGGTCGACGTGCTGGTCCCTCCTGCCAGCATTCAGTCATCAAACCATAAAACCTGAGAGACAACAGAGTTAGTTATTAGGCAATTGAAAGAAAGTTTTTAAAATCCAATTTTAATCCGATAAATTGATTTTAATACCAAAAGCAGACTTTTGTCGTACTGTTTTATAAATATGGTGAATGAATACTTATTATTATTACTAGTTATGTGATATACTATGTAATAAAGCTTAATCTAGTGCTTTTCTCTTTACTCTGTATTCTGTCAGTGGTAGCCCTCGCAGAGCTAAATGTACATTTGTGATTCTTCTCATGATTAGATTGAAAATGTCCAAATATCAAAAAATAAAAGCGACAAATAAAGTCATGAATTTCAGGAACTCTGATCACATTTACATTGCATAATGTGATTGTGATTTGAAGAGGTCAACATTTTTGTGTTTGGGGATTAAATAGATATTGTTTTTAAGTTAATAATTGGCCTTTGACACACAAAGTGAGGGCCCGACACACGTTTCTTGTCTATTCTTCAGAAGAAGCTGAAGATAAAGTGAATTTTGTGAGCTTTGTAACACAACATGAGAATACAAATAAGTCACAACATGTATGTACTGTATCGCATTCTCATCATTTAGTTCACAGCTTATGGTATTAGCAACATCAACTTGAACATACCTTGGCGGACAGTCCTCAGGGCATGGCAGCAGCTGCCTCTTTCTCACCATCTCCATCACTTCCTGGTTGGAGAAGCCGTAATAGGGCTGCAGACCGTAGCTGAAGATCTCCCACAGCACAACTCCGAACGACCAGATGTCTGAGTCTGTGGTGAACTTGCCGTAAGCAATGGACTCGGGGGGCATCCAGCGGATGGGCAGCAGAGTTTTGGGCTGGAGGCAGTAGTAGTCTGAGGAGTAGATCTCTCTGGAGAGACCCAGGTCGGAGATCTTGACGTGAAGCTGTTCGCCCACCAGAATATTCCTAGCTGCAAGGTCTTTATGGATGTAAAAGTGGCTGGCCAAGTACTCCATCCCAGCAGTCACCTAGGGTTGATTAGCCAGAAAGAATATAATCATTTAAGGAGTAAGTAACTGTGAACTATGGCTGGTACACAGCAAGGTGGATGGAGCAAAGAGAGATAATATAGTATAGTAATAATAAGAAAGCACCAATACATGAATCTCTATTTTCGTGTAAAAACAAGTATGGAGATTACGGACTAAAAACTGCGTTCATATCCCTACCTGTATGGACATATGAAGGAAGTCTCCATGATCTAGGCTGGATTTCACAGTGCCATCTTCATCACTGCTGCAGCCGACGTCAGAGTGTGGTGAACGCATGATGAGGAACTCGTGGAGGTCACCTTGGGGCAAAAACTCAAAGAGCATGCAGACAGGCTGCTCCTGTGTCACCACTCCTAGCAGGCACACCACGTTTGGGTGCTGCAGCTCTGTCAGCACTGCGGCCTCCTGTGATGGACACCAAAAAGTCAGTGAACATCAAGCAAAGACAAATGTGGCAGCTTTATTTAAACAAAAATTATTGGGGAAGGACTTTTTATTTGCTCATTGGAGCCTGCTCAAGTGATGCTCAAGTATAAATCTACTTTTTGGCCATAAGACATTTGTTGGAGTGTTTCAAACTTAAAAGAGAGATTGTTGGTGTGTCACTTTAAAGGCCGGGAGTTCAGGTCTACCTCATTCTCTGTGCATTGAAAGCTAGGACTATGTTTTCACGAGTGAGCTGTTTCAATCCTCCTTAACATCTAAATTTATCAGGACAATCTGGCAGTAGTTAAAGTTTATTTTTGGAACTATTTCCAGTGAATTAATCTGCTACCCAGTGATCTTAAGATGTATACAGTCTGGCATGGCCACCACGTCTCCTTCTGTGCAAATATAACAAGTCACGCTTCAAGTCCTGTGGGAAGAGAGGTCTCTCCACTGGGGAAATAGTCCCTTGTAGTTTAAAACAGTAGATTATTTTGGAACCACATTTAATTTTAGCAATTCACACACAATTGCCAGTTTGAAAAAGCATGTCTTTTAAAATGACTATTTAGCCTTAGAGCTGCTATGCAGGTTACCCATTGTTGATTTTTTTTCATCGGTGTCCTATATTATATGTTTACACATTTTTTATTTCATATTTCTTTAATGGCCTAATTAACAGAACAGGTTAGAATAAACCTAAAGCTTTGGAGGCAGGGATCCATTCTGTACCTGCTGGAAGTCAGTCCACTGCTGGGCATTGGAGATATCCTTCAGGGTCTTTATGGCCACGAGCTGTGCCTGGTCCATGCCCGGCAGATACAGGTGACCCTTGTAGATCTTCCCTAAAGTGCACTCCCCAAGCTCCTCCATGAAACGTACAGCCGATAGGGGAAGCTCTTTGGCCTTACTCTGCAGAGAGAAGAAGGAAGAAGTGAGATCAGTGGTCAGAGAGATGTGACAGAAAAATTAGATCATTATTTTCTTTGTTAGGCCAGTACTCTTTCCATTATCCTTGTATGGAAAAGTGAAATGTTGACATGAAGTTTACATTGGTGCTCCTAATTCGATGCAGGCTAGCTGCCTAACATAACATCAAATATGTGTTTGAGTAGAAAAAAACATAAAGTATACCCCTGAGAGTTGATAATTGAAATAATCAGACTCAATCCATTACATCAGCTCCTAATGACTCCCTTTAAGCCGTTGGAAAGCAATGTGGGAAAACTGTAAACTCTGGCAACACATTCTAAGCTTTAAGATGTCACTTAACTGACACATTAGCAGCTTTTAGGAAGACTAAGACTAATTCTCTTGCCAGTAAAACTGAGGAATCAGCTGCAGGAACAACAGAAAAAGACGATAGCTTTCTTTGTGGGGGAAAAGGGGGAAATTGCCTTTTTAGTCTTTTTCTATGAGGTTTATTTGTACAGCTACAGGACTGATGAACTGCAGGGTTATAACAGGGTCACAAACTTTTTTTTATAATTCAGTTGGACTCAAATCTACTTCGTAATTAAAGAGCAATTTAACAACCCATTCAGCAAATGTATTCAAATCCCAGACAGCTGATGTAGTGACAGCTAATGTATCTTACAATGAACAATACAAACTGAGACCAGATTCCATTGACAGGGCAAAAACTAAATCACTTACTTATTTTATATACACTTATACTTATTTTAATTTACTAATTTTAGTAGTAAGTGGATTTTATGTTAATTAAATCTGATGAAAGGAAGGTGTTTAATTTGGTAATGATGTCATAAAAAATAAGGAAGCAGTATCAAGGCAAACAAATGAGATGTTTATCAATGAGAATAAACACTGACAATATGCCAATGTTTACTGTTGGTGCAATGCTAGAAAGAGATGCAACTGATGCAAAACCACAGTAAATAAAGGTTCATTTTTAAAAACACAACTAAAAGATACACTATCCAGAGATCGACAGTAAACTCTCTGCCTGTGTGGGTGTGTGAGTAAGTGTGTGGGAGTTCTGTGTCTGTGTCTGTCTGTTTCATACGGTTGTCTATCGTTCATGACTTGCTCTCCAGGTGATCTCAGAAAGAGAGGGAGTGGGGATATTTTTGGGTTTGTGTGTGTGTGTGT
>NW_023339674.1:6852977-6859861 GCF_004916995.1 Morone saxatilis | reverse complement strand
AGTAGTTGTGTTGATGTGTGTGTGTGTGTGTGTCTGGAGAGAGAGAGACCGAGAGAGAGAGATGAGCTTCAGTAGGATCTTTGGAGAAAAGAGTTTTTCATACCGGATTGTCTATCCGTGTTCAATGTTGATTGACGTTTGCTCTCCAGGTGATCTCAAGAAAAGAGAGGGAGTGGGGATATTTTTGGTGTTTTGTGTGGTGATTGTGTGTTTTGTGTTGTTGTTTTGTGTTGTGTGTTTAGTGTGTGTGTGTTGTGTTGGGTGTGTAGTTGTGTGTGTGGTAGATAGAGAGATGAGAGATATAGAGAGTTGAAGCTTCAGTAGGTTGTGTGTTCTGTGTTTTTGTTTTTGTGTGTGGTTTTTGGTGTGCCGTGGTTGTTGCGGGTAGTTGTGAGGAGTAGGTTTGGCAGGAGTTTTTTTTCCATAGTAATTTAAGGACTCTGAGAGTGGTAAGTAATGTGAATGTACGCTCAGTGAGCAGGATGAGAGGACACACATGGCTTGGTTATTTGATCCTCCTGGAAGGTGGGTGTTTTTGTTTGTTGTGTAGGTCGTGTGTGTGTTGGTGTGTGTGTGTGTGTGTATGAGGCGAATGTGGGGGCGTGCTGATGTTATGAGACACACAGATGTTTTTAGTTATGGGTTTGTTACACCCCTTCATTTCTCCCCACACACAAACCCTCAGATCCTCCTGACACCGCAGCAGGTTTGTGTGTGTGTATGTTTATGTGTGTCTAAAGGGATTGTCACAGGCAATGGCCCCTGGGTGACCCTGCAGCAAAGCCTTCTGGGTAGCAACCTAAACCTTACCCAAGACAAAGTTGTAGATTATAGGGGTCGAGAAGGGAGACTTGCAATGATATGCATAAATTACTGTATATTCAAAAAGGTTTTAAAGGGTAGAAATCACATGCAAATGCTCATTTATTCAAATGATCATATTGAGCTATTTAGTTACCAGATTTGATACACATACTGGAAACAGAGGTGGGAACTACACTTCTGTAAAATCTTTTTTTTGCTTTTCAGGCCCATGCAGTCCACAAAAACAATTTAAAATTCACAATATAATTCCATAACTGCATGGTTGTCACTCTGAAAAACGTTCTTTGATCTCCCGTTACCCTGACTACTTGCAGATACAAGGTAGTCATCTATACACAGCGAGGAGAGACTCCCTTTTTAGGTCAATGAAACATTTGTTCCATTGCAAATAAACAAAATAAACCACAGATATTAATGGCTTCTGACGCTTCGGTCACATTTTGCGGTCCTTCCTACAGCTGTTGATGGTAATATTATATACATTACCTTGAGCATCAGCTCTGGTTTGCACAAGCAGACACGCTGTCTAGATAACCCCCCCCTCCGAAACCTCCACCTCCACCACCACCAAAATTATGTGGAAAAAGATAAACAGACATGATATGACTGAGTGTGCAACCTTAAAAGAAATATGATACAGGTCCTAATGTGAGCTATGTGTTGGCTGGCAGAGCAAAGGCTCGATGATCTACATTACAAAGAGGTTCTGTGAGAGAGGGAGGGGAGGAAGGAGAGAGTGAGGGATGAAAAAGAGGTCCAGAGGTAAAGGGATGGAGGGAGAGACAGAAGAAGAGCAACAAAGAAAGATGGATTAAGTCAGGAGGGAGAGGAGGAGTGTGAGGAGAAAGAGACAGCAGGAGAGAAATAAACAGAGGAAAAAGAACTGCAGTTGAACATTCCTGGACCTGCTGAGCTCTGATGATAGAGATCTGAAGCTTTGCCTGAGACAGGTCATTTCCACACACTCAAGCCAGTAACCCCAGCATGCTGTGACGCATCCTAGTTGACACAACTGCTCTGCCAGTGTTTTGACTACTTCCTCAGTCTGCTCTTGTGACTTAAAAAGACAAACACAGCAAAAGAGCACTGGTCTAGATTCACCACGGGGTAGTCCAAAATGCTGTGTGAGTATATAAAAGTGTGTTTTTAGCAGCACTGCGGCTGTTCTATACGCGGTGAATGAGGGAGATTATACTTCTGTTTATACTTCTGATATGTTTGGTTGAGAATGTGGCAGAATAGGGAAAGACGTGGATAATGGAGGACTAACACGTCAGTGGCATGTGCAGAGTCTCCATGAGTCATGAGTCTAGGGTGTATTTTCCCAGTTAGTTTGGTTCATTTAGGCTAGTGTGACAACCAACCAAACCCTTCCAAGTGAACTCTGCTGCAGTTCATATGTGGATCTTTTAGGCCTGAGTGATTTGTAATATATGCATGCGTATATATTTATGCGAGAACATACTCCGTTGATTTTAGCAATCATCATTAAAAAGTGAGCGAACAGTAACTGTCCCCCACAGTGTAATATAAATGTACAAGATGCTTCCTGATTCCTGATTCCTGTACCAGTATGAGATTCAACAACAGTCTCAACAAATGATCATCATAATAAATGATTTCTTCCAGAGGACACAAACACAGAAGCAGTTCGGCACTGTCGGTGTCTGGCATTAGATTTCCCCACATGGAGCCCCATGCCAGATGACATCATCACTGTCCAGTCAATGAGTTAACTGTCAGTCCGTATGACGTCATGTTTATTCCTCTTGGTTTGTTTATATATCTTCATATATATAATAAATCAGTGTGAATGTGAACTGGGACCCAAGATACAGCACACTCCACCAAAGTGTGTGTAGTGACTGAACTGAGAGTCTGTCATCATTAACTTATGTAGCTGAACCTTAAGTGCTATATTGTCTGTATCATCCTATCATATAACCTCTGTGCATTTAATTTTAGTAAAAAAAAAATCTTTGTGATGTGTAAACATGAAAATAATGGACCACCCTTGTGTCTAAGTCTCAGTGAGGGAGAGCAGAGCTTCCATCATTTACTACCCCAACCCACAGGATCATGTGCTGTCACTGTCACTCTACCTTCGGCTTGTATGCAGTTGTGAGCATGGACATCTCAACGTTTTGTCCTCGGACTGGTTTGGGCTGGCGAGGGGCAGGAGGCCTGGAGGACTTCTGGTTGTTGCGGCACACGCAAATAAAGAAGAAGAGCAAGGCAATGGCCAATGGGATCGCCACACTGGGAACCAGGATGTACAAGATCTCCATGTTGCCGCCGCCAGACTTGTCTTTATGGTCTGTGGGCGTGGACGGAGAGAGAAGACTAATATTAGATGTATGGGTTATTGCATGACTGCGCAATATAATATGATAAAGAGACATAGTAGAGCAATTAATTGATTAGCTGATCGACATTTTGATAAGCAATTACATAGTTTCCGTGGTGTGATAGAAAAAGGTTCAATATTTAATTGGGTTTTTGACTGCTGTTAAAAAAAACACAAGAAATTTGAGGACGTCTCATGGGCCTTGTGATGGTAATTTTTCACTATTTTCTGACATTTTATAAACCAAATCATGAAAATAGTCATACTGGCATACTGATAATAATTTCGCCATACTGTTGCAACTTAAATATACATATATATTGAAAAAAGAGGCAATATTAGCAGTTTTATTACATACAGTAAAAGTCTTGGATATTTAATTTGTGTAGTTTGGCATCAAATTACACTTTGGAAATTCAAGAAAAATTGCTTGATTTCTTGCATAATGGGACATTTGCACAGCAGTTGAAAGAGATCAATAAACCTATAGGAAGGTCATTAAATATTCTCTTTAATATTTTCAGTGGAATAGAAAATGTGTTAATGCAGTTTTGGACATCAAAACAAATGTGCTACAAAGACAACATCACACATGACATATAAATCTCACTACTATAGACTTAAACACATTTTAGTCTCTTACCACAGATGGCTATGTCACAGAGCTCCATGCGGACCCCCTCGTCCAGCGTGAAGCACCAGGGGGCCTCGTGTTTGTTCCCAGGATTGCGGCAGTACGAGTGTCCTCCGTTCAGCTCCGGGTAGCGGACGGCCAGGAAGGTGTGGCTGTGAGGATACTGGGAGTTCCACGGCTGACACTGACGCCCCGACTTGGTCATACTGACTGTCCCTCTGTAGTCTGCCCCACTGTTGTTGTAACACTTGTGATCTGGGGGAGAAGAAGGCGTGGTTGTGCATTAGTTGTTAGGTTCAGGTGAGGCTTGGTACGCTCACATTACCACTTTCCTCCTTTCTTTTATAAGCTGATTGTTTGTTGTTTGAGTTTTTGCTTTCATAAAATTAATTTTTACTACAAAACATGTCAACTTTACAACACAACAATCCATTTTCCAAAACATACCACAGATGAAATTATTACAAGTAAGATAAACTTGCTTGAGATAGATAATCTGTTGCAGGGAACATTTAGTCTCCTGCCAACCTTCCATCATTGTCACATTGTAATACAGCTGAAAGCAGAAAGTGTTGAATCTAAAACTTGTTTCATTGCTTCCAAAAATATTAACAAACTACTTTGCTGGAATCTTAAATCTGGAGGGAAATGATTGACAATGTAAATAATTGTTAGTTACAGCCGTTTAACCATACTTTGCCTCAATTATAAGAGCCCCTGTCAGCAGTTACATTAGGGGCCACAGAGATGCCTCTCCTCATATAATAATAATAAAAATAATAATTATAATAATAATGAGCTTTATTAGCAGTAGTAATGAAGGAAGTCTTACTCTTGTTTATGGGCTCGGCCATAGGAATGCCGATCCTGAGACAGTTGGCAGCCTCAGGGCTGTCAGAGGCAGCCAGATCCTCACAGTTTGGCAGCTTTAGTCTCTTCAGGATGATGGGGTTTGAGCGGGCGATGATGTACTCGGTCTTACACAAGTCATTCTCCAGGATCTCACACTCGTCCTTACACAGGTCCCGAGGTTTGTCGGTTCCAGAGCTGCGGTCGCATGTCGGGAAGGCGAAGTGGCATAGAGACGGGATGGCGAACTGGGAGCAACGATCGGACAAATGGTTGGATGTTCCGATCATGGTGAAAGCCGCTGGAAAGAGGGGAGACTTTCTTTTAAACAACATATCATCTTTAATTCATCTATAAATTTAGCATGTATATTACGGTTTTGTTGATGTTTAAGAGATAAGAGACTGAATAAAAATCAATTATTTCATATATTCTATGATTGACATTCATTAAAAGACACAAGGAGTTTAAAAGCCATCCTTTGCTCACGTTGCTACTAACGTTTGAGTATCTGAACCCTTGAAGGATCAAAGAGGGAGACTGACAATGAAAGCTGCAGTTGTAAATGTATGATTCATAGTCAGGCTGTACAGTTATTGCAAACATATGCTTTGCTGTGGTTGTGATTATCAGTAAAGCAGCTCTGTGGGGGGTGGAGGAGAAGACAACTGATTATAAAGTGGATAGCTTAAGCTGGAAGTTATCCAAACGCTCCTGCAGCACATGCTGCTTGAATCAAATGATATTCAAGATCAGTGAAAGTAATATTATATTTAAGATGGTGAATAGCTACCGAATGTGGATGTTCTGGGAACGTAATGTATGATTTACAGTGCTACTGTAGGCTCATTACGACCCAGTGGCACCATAAATCTCAATTATCACTCGCCCTTGATGTTTCAGATTCGAGTCTCAGTTCATAGCCCCTTTGTCCCTGAAGCTGACAGCTGTACGGATGTAATCAATAACATACACATTAAAGTAACCTCTGAGGACATATGCATACAAACGCACTAAACAAAAACACAGAAGCAGACACACAGACGTGTATAACAGCATGAAACAGTACTGTATGCGCATGGTGGTGACCCTGCTGAACTTCCTTTGAACTCCATAAATGACGTCCTGTTTTCTTCCTATTGCATATTAGTTAAGGTTTACCTTCTAAACAGTCCTCATTCGCAGATGGTTTTCATTGATTTAGTGTATGAGGAGAAGGCAGCTTTACAAAGGTGCTCCATCAGCCCTGGTTGCTGAAGACATATGTGAGCAGGGTTTGGCTCCTCAAGACAGAATTGCTAAATGATGGTTGAACTAGTGAACTCACTGAATGAAAGCAGGCTGTCAGCTTTTCCTGTCAGACACAAAATGCCTGGGAGGAAACTGCTAGTTTGTCCTTTAAAAACTATGTAATGTTTGGTGATCTGGCAACATTTAATGAAGACGCATATATAAGTAATTGAATGTATATAGATCACGTTAAATACGGCTAAATTGTATCTGAATTATCACCATAAACTGAGTGAAACTTAGCTTAACATAAAAAGCACATTTAGACAGAATTTGTTTAGATACTGGTTTGAAAATGCCCAATAACTTGAACCAAGAGAACCAAAGTTCTGCAGAAAAAAAATTATGTAATGAAGGAATGCCTCCTACTGTACAAGTAGAAGTATATTTAGACCTTTCTTGATATTCTTGAGTATAAGCAAAATTGAACTTCTGCAGTGGAGGTCAAACCCAGTTATACACATCGCCCGTTTCTTACCAGTGATCTGTGTCTCGATCTCGCCCTGCATCTGCAGCGAGTCGACAAAGATGCTGCGGTTACCGATGAAACGGGCGCAGGCTATACCTCTGTACGGCTGGCAGAATCCCTCTTCATCAAAATCCTCCCTGAGAAAGACAGAGGATAGAGTTTAGAGACATTAAAAAAGTTTGTTTATAGATATCACAACAATATTAATAACACATACAGTGGATCTGCAATATGTGTATCACTAGACATGAAAGGAGACACAGTTACAGATACAATACACCAAAATTCCACTAGAGGGCAGTCTGTGTTTGACAATGACAGAAAACCATCTAGTTGCTGGTCCTAAACCAACAGGTCTCTCTTTGCTTGATAAGTCACATTCACCAAAGGCAGAGATCTGAAACACACACACACACACACACACACACACACACACACACACACACACCAGTTCACAGATGTAAACCGCA
>NW_023339674.1:6847527-6852877 GCF_004916995.1 Morone saxatilis | reverse complement strand
TAGACGACTGGGTCAGAGCTCTTGTGCGGTGTTCCCGGTCTGCAGAGGTCAGTACCTATCAAAAGTGATCCAAGGAAGGAAAAGTGGTGAACCGGAGACAGGGTCGGGGCTCACTCATGCATGCGGGAAGCGAAGGCTGGCCCGTGGGGTCCGATCCAACAGACGAGCTACTGCAGCTCAAACTGCTGAAAATGTTAATGCTGGTTCTGATAGAAAGGTGTCAGAACAGGTGTTGCATATGGGGCTGCGTAGGCACAGACCTGTCAGGGTGCCCAGGCGGTCATAATGTCATGGCTGATCGGTGTACGCCTGAATTTCCTGTAGAACAGAATAAAATCATTATTTTTCTCTGTTTTGATATTGGCATTATATATCGGCCACCGGCTGCCCGGCTCTCTAGATACTGGCATCGGCATGGGCCATTGGAAAAACCCATATTGATATATATATACCACTATTCTGCATCCATTTATTCAGATGTAAGCAGAACTTCTATGGTGGGCCAGATGAGTGAACAAAGTGACATAAAGTTATTAAACTATATTCATTATGTAGGATTTAAAAAAATATTCAATATGGGACAAAAGACAAAAATTTTACTGTAAGTTACATCCTGTGGTCCTTGATGGATAAACAGCTGCTTTAGTACCTGCGGCACTGTAATACATCTGCACTGCTACACCAAACGCAGGTATTATTATACAGTTATAACTAAAAAAAAAACCCCACAACGAGTCAGTAACGTTACACACAGATAAAGCCATTTTAAAAAAAAAAAGCGGCCGTTTATAACCGTTGATGTCATTCACAGGAGGTGACCGTTACCGCAACCGTTACAGTGAACCGCATTAACCGTTGGCGCTCTCCGCTGTTTCCCAACAGGTGACGATGCAGTCGAGCTAACGTTAGCCACTGTCGTTCAACACCGCGAAGACGGCGACTCTTCTTCCCGACACCGACACCTTCAACTCGCACAGTTTCACCTCCACATGTAACACACGCCTAAATGACCCACCGGGTTAGCCGTTTGGATCTTCTCTCGTTTCCCCGGCCGTGGTGTCGCTGCTGGTGGTGGTGGCTGCCTCCCACCCCTTCCTCCGACTAAAACAAACAAGATGGCGTCCTCTCTCTGTCGCCCCCCTGCACGGTTCGGAAAGGCTCGGCAGGATGCAGAGTGGTGCTGATGTGGGGAGAGAGGGAGGAGGGATGCTGAGCGTTGCACCTGTGCACACTCATCTGTCCACTCATCTGTCCACCTGTCTGTCCACCTGTGTCCACCTCCTCCTCCACCTCTGGCCAGATCTTCATTACAGATTATTTCTTGGGGAAAAAAGTAATCATGTTTATCTTGAATACCTGAATAAATTTGTAATTTGTAATCTCGTTTGCAACTCTGTTTAGAAATCCTATGCAAATATACTGTAGCAATACATAAGTGTGTTGTGTTTGGCCTGAACATGTGCAGTGTTGAGCAGTAATATTATTACAGGAATGATATTACTTTCCACAGTAAACAGTAGTGTAATTACTAATACATTTCAGTAATAACATTATATTACACTATAACACATTAATTAGTTACAACATTACTTTTGTTGTCACCTCCTACTGATCTGAAATCCAATCACATCCTTGCATTCATTTTTGAAATCGTGGAAGAAACTAGTTTTTAAAGATGGAAACTATTTGTCGTAAGTCTGCATTCTGGGGAGAAAAGACACAATTTACCAATTTTGTGGGGAGTAGCAGAAAAGTAATATAACTACTATAACTAATTACTGTTGGCAGGGAGAAATAAGTAAAGTAATAACATTTGAAAAGAGTAATTGGAGTAATAGCCCAACACTGTTTATGTGTCCATGAAGATGCTCAGTCTTCCAGGTCATGGTTAAACACGGAGGGTCGAATGAGGGGACAACTGGACTTGGTTGAAGGTACTTTGGTCTCACAGGGGCGGATGTAGAGAAGCATTTATAAGGTGGCATGGAGACTTTAAGGGGTGACAGAAATAAATGCTGATTTAATCACATACATCAATATATGCTTGAAAAATTCCCCAAATGAAGATATTTAACCAAAAAACTTTACATAACTGTGGCCTTTATTCATTAAACTAAAGTCTATTAATTATTTTACACCACCTGTCTAAATCTGCCCCTGCTTGGATGAGAAGCAAAACATCTTCAAGTATCTTCCAGTCCAGTCCATCCTGTATTCAACCCCCTCGTTGGGTTTACTCATGTGACTCCAGAACCAGCTCAGCTGACAGAGGACTGAGCACTGCAGTCCCTCAGGCTGCTGGAGCACATCTGCTCTCACACATCACACAACTAAGAAAGAAAAAGAAAAAATCAGCTTAAAGTTGAGCATACACATTTTATAAACTGATTTCATTACCTTCCAGTGGTGGATGAAGTATTAACTAAAAGTATTAACACCAAACTCTCCCCAAAAATCACCACATTACAAGTAAAACCACACTGAATAATCAGTAACATGTAATTAGTATTTACAGTAAAAGTACTCAATGCAGAAAAATGTGACCGTGTCTGTGACTGGTATACTATTATATACTATATCATTAGATTATCATTACTCATGCATTTACATTAACACTGGTTGCTTTGTCCAACTCAAATAATGAATGAATAAAATAATTAAAAAGAAAATCCTCAAAATCCTTAAGAAGCTGTAACCGGGAAATGTTTTTGCATGAAAAATGACAATACAAATCTCAAAATTGTTGCTACTTAATTCAGTCTTACTTTATTTTACATTTTTTACATTTATTTTTAAATGTTTTGTGTTCAAAAAATATATAGAAAGTAACTAGTAACTGTGTCAAATACTCAAGTTAAGTACAAGTACTTCAAATTTGTACTTAAGTATAGTACTTGAGGGTGTTAGAAAGCCAGTCAAAGACAGCACTTTAGTTCCACTTGGAAAGAGCCGAATGGACACAAATTGCTGTGTTTGTGTTAGTGTGTCCTATTTTCTCCCGACAGACACAGTTTCTTTTAATGGCGTTCAAACTGCACCGGCTTTTGTCCATGGTTTCCTCTCAAGTTCCCTTTGTCTGCCTCGATAATGTTCAACTGTCCTGTTAGTAGTGAATTGACTGAATTGACTTCAAAGGTCCATTTAAAGGAGAGAAAAACAATCAAACAATGAAACACTTTAACTTGCTGTCTCAGCCGGAGTCTCCTTTCAGTAAAAATTGTCTCCATTTGGATGAATGTCAGTAACATAAACACACAATCATACTATATTAACTGTTTGTATATTAGATGTTATAAAGCACTGCAAGACTTTTCTTGTGACATGCTGCAAACAGCTGAATGAACCAGCAGGTGGCAGCAGAGTTGGCTGAAAAGTTAAATACCATTGAAATAAAAGACACGATCCCACCAGAGCTGAATTCAGATGAAGTCATTTCCAGGTGTAAAGTGGAGTTCTTTTCAGTGTGGAGAAAAACCACCAGCCTGTGGCGCATAAAAGCTAAAATATAAAGTAGTAACTTCACTTTTAATGGTCTCAAGTCTTTAAAATAAATGGTCTAAGTCAGATTGATGTTTGGTTTCTGAGAACATTTTTGGTGGAATTTCTTTTCAAGACAAAAATGATTCCCCAGTGTTTAATTACTATAATACCATATTATTTTCCATTTGTGTAATTGCAGTAATTTAAGTGAAACAGGGGCTGAAGCCTTCCAGTCCATTACTACAATTTAATTTTCATCAAATGTCTCTAGAATCTAACCTCGTCCTTCCACAAATGGAAATATAGACGTGTTTTGTGTTTGAATCTGAAATTATACTACTTGCAAGAACCATTCAAAAATATTTTTCTAAACATTGTTATAGAGCTGGGCATGGCCAAGACAACATGTAAGTGGTATCTGTCACACAAAGGGAAGGCTTTGATATGCTTTATGGGGCTGGATAGTGTATGGTTTACTATTACATCACTGATTAAATTAAGTTAAAGACAAGGTGTAGACTTGACTTGACATAATTAAGACCGAGAGCTTAACTTTTAACACCAATGACTTCAGCCTTTTGACTAGCAAGCACTTAATACAAAGTGTGACATTAAAATCATATTTTCACGATTCTCTTTAGAATATACTACAATAATGTAGTGCTGGGAAAGAAGCCATTCTGCAGAATGAGTACTTGATAGTTTACATTTGCTGATAATACTTCTGTACCTTTACTTAAACCTACAACAAGGTGTTTTTTAACTGGTTATGAAACTCTGCTGCCACTATATGACCAACATAAACAAAGACCATCAGAGAGAGAATTGGCCATTTCTTTACACATTATTATTCTTAATGCCTGCCACCAGGTCGGATTCCTCTTGATATCAATGGAACTAGGTGGTGGAAACACTACCGCTTTTGTCCACAGGGGCCGCCAGAATCAACAAAAAAAAATTAAAGTTTCTTGTTGCTGTTTTCAGTAACATTTTCAATGCAGAACTTTTACTTGTAATGGAGTATTTTTAGAATGTGGTATTTAGGCATTGGCAGCACTTTGTTAAAAACCATGGTCTGGTTTAATACAGAACATTTCCGCAGTGACTTGAATCCTGATGCATTTATTAACAGTTAACCAAAACCACGATCTTTCCCTAAACAAAGCACTTTTTTTGCCAAAACCGAACCACAGACGGGACTCTGGATGCCAGTCCCTAACCACCTCCCTGCAACTTCTGTGTGGTACAGTCACTAAAAAAGAAAATCTCTGACCATAATTCAGACAGCAATTATATTTGCCCATCCCAAAACAAAAAAGCAAAGTGAAAACAAACTTTATTGTGGTTGTCTAGTCATACAAAGGTATCCCACCACCTGATGCTCAGTGTGTGCTCAGCTTCTTTGTCCCTGTCATTGTTGTCACATGTCGCCCTGCTTCCTTGACCTTCAAGACTGACAGCCCAATCCCTCCAACCTCTTCTCACGCTCCACAGACCTCCGCACAAATGGAGTCATAGCTCACATCTTATGAGCTCTGACAAGTGCTCTCTCTCACTCTCTCTCTCTCTGTCCAACACAACTCCTCCATCCGTCTTTACACATTGCTGTATGACCGAATTGCAAATCAAAGCCATTTATTTAATGGTCAATGTGAGGAGCAGGACTTGGCTGTGAGTTTTTTAATAGGATGTTAGATATCACAAGGTTTCATACACACACACACACACACCAGTTCACAGATGTAAACCGCATTAGGAATTAATGTTTGCCGTTTGACTTTATTCCTGTTTATGGCAGAGAGATGTCATCATGAGCCATAATCTGAAACATATGCACAAAGAGAGGGAGAAGAGGGAGAGAGAGAGAGAG
>NW_023339674.1:6833620-6847445 GCF_004916995.1 Morone saxatilis | reverse complement strand
GAGAGAGAGAGAGAGAGAGGTTGATCATGTTTTCACAACTTTTACTTCCTTTGGTGACTTTTTCAACGTTGTACGTAGTCATTCTCTGTTCTTGCAGTTTCTTTTTAATCTGTTCATCTCCCTCCCTTGTTCTTGTTCTGCCCCAATCTCTCACCTCTCTCGTTTCGTATATACACCCACTCATACTTGCACATACGCACAAACCACATGCTGACTAGCAGGCTATTCGCTCAGCGTGAGATCACTGTGTCGTGCTTTAAATCGGGCCATATGGGGACTTTAAGACCAGGCATAACCACAATATATAGGGGGAGTGCATGATGCCACTGTGCATGCACACACACATACGCAAAACTAAGCACAAAATAACCATATTGTAGCTATTGGCTGATTGAAAGTGCATCCTCATGCCTCAGACACTACTGCTCGAGTAATGGCAAACAGAAGTACTCCAGTTGACACTGACCAGAGTAGGACATTTTGGAAAATACTTAATTCATTAAATTATCAAGTGGGTAGATGCAGTGCAGTCTTCAACTCTCAATGGCTTGAATACAACTTTGTTTAGCTAAAATGCACTGCTTCATTTCACATTGTGCTCAACTGTTAAATAAAGCCTCTTGAGGCTTGACGCTTCATTATCATCCAACCATGTCTGCTGCCTTCGTAGAATAGAATCAGGTACTTTACAAGGGACGTAAGAGCGTGTGAATTACACCAATTACTGCACAGACTGTAAAAACTGCACTAAAAAAGCCTTGAACTTTAAACAAGGTGACAACGGTGCATGCACATACACACACACAACATCCATGTGGGCACAAAAACACACACACACACACACACCACCTTCATAATGCCAGGGGTCTGTAAGTTTGGTGCGAGTACAGGGTCACAAGGTTCCCTCTCTCTGAGGAGTGTTAAGTGACTGAAGGGCCAAGGTCAGCTCTCTCTATCCCTGTCTCTGCAGATCTAAATGGGCTTTCCAGACATGGACACACACACACACACACACACACACACACAGAACTATATAACAGTGGTCTGCCAATTCCATGGAGATATGGTAACATTACATTTATAACTTAATACAGGTTTAAGCAGATTTTGGAATATGTAATTTCCTAGTAAAATGCGGATATCAGTAATAATGATTTCATGTTGCGGTGTGCCTGTAGACGGCTTAGCACCCCTTCATCAAGCCACAAACTCACAAACTGCCACATCTTCAGATATTTTTCCTTTGGCAAAGAGCTTCTTCTCTTTAGGTGAAAATCATGTCTGGCATTAAAGCTGTAAGTGGAGAGTCTTGTAATAAAAAAAAGCTGCCACTGTGAAAACTAGTTGAACGATTTGAGGGAATGTTGACTGATTGGGTCGCAGCCATTCTGAATGTAATGAAGCAGAATATGAAAAGGCAGAAGAGAAAACACACACACACACACACACACACATACATGCAAGATACAAAGTGAGGGCTGGAGTGTGTCCAGGCAGCAGAGAGGTTAGTTTGGTTGTGCGTCACAGAGGATGGTGGACACACACATCCACACTAACATCAAGCCACACACAGACAAGTAAATGACAAGGGAGAACAGACGATCCACCACAATGCAGCCAGATCCCCGCAGGCAAATTACAACTCTGGCCAGCCCGAACGGCCTCAACCGAACCAGCTCAGCCCAAATCACAAATCGCCCCTCACTGCTTTTTATATTTTAATTTCTTTCACTATTCCCCAAGTCGATTTAGATTGAAAGCCATGTCTGAGAGGCATATTAAAGTGTCGGTATTCTGCCCAGTGCAACAGAAATGACTTATAACATGTCTAAAGAGAGAAATGGGTAGGAAAGACACATCAAGAATAACGTAATCACTGTGAGACATCAGAGGTTTTTTCCGAAAATCTTTCATGAGTTTTGTTTTTGTGGATCCATTTGCTTCTCTGTTTGTGTGTTTGTGTGCGCGCGTGTGTGCATGTGTGTGAGCTATTCCAGGCAGGCACAGCCAAGTGTGGTTGCTATTTGTGTAAACAGTGGATGGCTGTTCAGGCCTTTTATTTTACACACCAACGCCATGGGCTCTCTGTGTAATGTTTTATAATAGTTAATTACAAGGAGAAGCTTTTCCCTCCGAGCCCCGATCTATAATCCAGATCTAAACAGAAAGGCGAGCCTCACCACAGAACCTAAACAAGGTATTGAGGACATTGATTCATTGTCCAATTAAATTTTTTCCAACCTCATTATTTATTCAGGGAAGCGCTTGCTAAGCAGCTATGCTCTTTTTCCAGCATTACCCTGATTCAAATCCATATGGAGATTACATACATTCACACCTGGGTGGTTCCAGTACAGTAAGATCCAGAATGTAGCTCCAGTGCTTGAGACAGTTGGTGGTTTGGACTTTTCAGTACATCATGATTAAGTTTTATGTATATTTTCTGAAAGTGCACATATGCACACTTGCATTGTATCTTTTTAATCAAGACAGAAATGTAAGCGGGCGCGCCAGCAGGGTATAAATAGTTTAATGTGGAATCTTTAACTCCAGTCCAGTGCTGTAGGCAAGACCACTTTTGTGGAGTCCAAGACCAGGACTAGTCCAGACAGGGTGAAGACCGAGTCCAAAGACATTTGAGTCTAAGTTAAGACCTTGTCCAAATGAGAGAGTCAAGACCAAGACAGGAAAAAAAGTATGCTTTTTCCAATGCCAATGACATGTGTTTTGGCAGCCAGCCATACAACTACAAATGACATTGAATGGGATTCTAGATTTCAAATTAAACCCATTAATACCCGTTTTCTGAACAAGCGCTGAACTTCATCAATAGTTTTGAAGGAGAATTTTACTTTAATGAAGAAACATATATTGCTGGAGTCATACTGGACCAACTAGAATATCTGGTGAGACCAATGGCCAAGAATGCAAAATACCAACGAGTCCAAGACAAGTTTGAGACAATAGGAACCGGACTTGAGTACCACCGAACAGCTCCAGTTTTCCTGATTTGATTACAAGTAAGGCAACATTTAAAATTGATGACATCCGTCCTACCAGAGACGCACATAAATAGCCAGAAAATATCAGCAAAGAAAGTTAAATTGAAAATATATCTGCCAGGCAGCAACAGCATATAATATAGTTACACACATGAGTATTTATTTAACTATAGGCCTAAAAGTTACACAAAAAACCAATTGTATAAACATTAGTTTGTATATTATCTTACTGTACTTTATCATACGCACACATGCATGGACATATAAAGAAGACTGAGAGGGTAAAGTGATAAACCAGAAACTGATGACAGAATGAAGTGGGCTTTTTGTGTGTGTTCTGACTGCAACAATGAAACACAATTGAGCATTTGAAGATAGCTCTACCTTAACTAAAACAGTTCCCTGTATAGACATAACAAAGACAAATAAACAGTGACACACACATTCACTTTCTTGACCTCAGACGATGATGAGGGTTAGGATTTAAGGACTAAAAAGGGAGAGTTTTTAAAGTTGAGGTGGTTGAATGTTAAGCCCACAAAAATGGATGATTCATTCAGTCGACTCCACACTCTTCCTCAAAAAGAAGTTCAATTTGGCAGCAAAGACAAAAAGACAGGATTCCTTTAAAACTTGTAATCGATCAAAATGTGGAGTCTCCCTTTTCTCAATGCCTTTGAAGGAGCTGCTAACACTCCTCGTTCTGCCTCCAGCCTTCCCTTGCTTTCTTTCCCTCCACCTCCACCTCGGAGTACTTGAATCCATGGCATCAAAAGGAAATAACGGTATATGCAGTTCAGACTACTGAGCATTAAGAAAAACAACTAATCCTGGAGGTATTTTGACCTTTACCATTAGCTAAATATGAACATTTTTTGCATCTGTAAAATTACATTAAAACACCTTAAAAGGTGTAGGACATTACTACTGTAGCACATGCTCTGTTTATTCCAGAATAAACAAACTTGTCCTTGCTTAGAATTTAATTGTTGGGTTCATACTTTATGTTTTGATTATAAAACAAATCTTTAGGCCTTCAGCAAGTAAACTTGGGTAATTTTCACCAAGAAACTGTGGGCTGGAATGACAGGTTTGCATTTAGTTTTGGGGTTAAGGGGATGTGAAATTCAACACTCTTTGTTGGAGGGGGCTCTAGAAAGGATGGGATTTGAGAGTGAGGAGGCAAGGGGCGGATCCCGATGACATTTTAGATTTCAGGGTTTCATTTCCAGGAGCTGCTGTGGGTGCTGAGTGAAGAGGAGATGAGCTGCTGCCAGCATGAGGTCACAGCTGTTCTATCCTGATTGGGGATGCCCCTCAACTTGTGTTATATGTGCTTTTAAACATACGCTCCCTGCTTTTATTTTAGTGTTTACTGTGGTAGCTTTTGAAACAACAATGAGCTGGGAGAGAATTTTGAGATTCCATTCAATACTTTAATACAATCAGGGCAGTGGTTTTAATGTTTTAGCTCCTAAACTAAACATTTATGGGTGAATATAATGTACCATCTTGTGCATGATGGTTGTGCATATGTTGTTTATCCATTAATGTTAACATGTTTTATTATGGTTTTATTAATTTTATCTGGCAATGGGAAAACAAATAAAAAGTAGCCACCTAGGATAAATCATTTACATTTACTTTTTCTTATTGATCAATGAGCAATTTGCCTGACAAACAAACTAATAATGTATATAATAATGTTTCTAAAACAGCAGCGGCAAATGGCAAAATAGATTTGATGTAAAGTTCAGGTGATTACATTGGTTAAAATGTACAAAACCACTGATATAGTTCTTTAAATTCTGATTTATTTATTTATTACAGTATTTGTGTATTCGTTTCCCAGGAAATTCTTGTCAAATCAATTAAGATAAGATGACGTACTGAAGAAAAGTCATAGTTGGATTAAAATATGTTCTTGAGCTCAATGACTCACTGAGATACGGCCCTTTTGTGCCTTTTCAGAGAGTATTTGTGAACATATGTATGTGTGTTAGATGGTGTCCAAAAACAAATCAAAGACACTTGCGGGTCTGGAAAAAAAACGGACAGGGAGAGAGGATGAGAGGGAGAAAACAATGAACAATCTCGTGGTCACTGTCCTCAAGAGACTGCATTTCCTCCCTAGAAGTAAGTCTGACACAGATGGGAAAAAGAAGATGAGAAAACTAAATCTGTTCAGCATTATTCAGCCTGCTTACAATTATAAAAGGTACCACAGAATTAGAACTCAGCAAATAAATACAGGATCCTGCCAAAGTCTCACTTTTTGTTTTATCTGTGCAATGCTGCTCGAGTATATCCAGATATTTTGCAGCAACCAACAATAGCTGTAGGGCAATTATTCATGTGTTGGACCCTTTATATTGGTCACCGCTTATAGTGACAGTGTAACTCAGTTATCATAGAGAATCACAGAATGCATGTGTGGCTGCAGTGCGTTATGATCTCTCACTGACAGGGAGCCAAAATGGCCACCAGAGGCTGAGGTTGACTTGGGTCTGTGGCTGCCAGTGGCCCGTGACCGCACTGGGAATGAGAGAGGGCAACTGCCTTGGGATACAATGGAGAAAGAACAAGCCCTCCTGAGTCCTCGTGTTACTACTGCTTACTGACTGCAACAATAGAGGCTTCTGTCAGAGAGAAGGGCAGAGAGATTCAGAGCGTATTGAAAGAGGAAGAAGAAACCGAAGAGAAGATGTGGAGAGGACATCATAGGTGGATTTGAGTTGGGTTTCTTCTCATTTCAAATATTTAAAAATGCTCATGTCTGTTTGCTAATAAGTAGTCTTGCTGCTTTTCCTTGTATTTTATGTTTAAGTTTGACTTCTTGCTTTTTCCTTAGTCAGTTTAGGTTGAAAACAGCTATACATTAAAACAATGTAAGGGGCAGCACTGATGTGGTTATGTTGCTTCAGGTACTGGTGAGAAGATATTCAGACTATTCAGGAAGTCCAGTTTAAGTATGTGTATGAGTATGAAAGGTTATCAGAAACCAAAACACAGGAGACTAGGTATTACAACTAAATATAAAGTTAACACAGAAACAGTTATTTTGTCCCCTACAGAATTTATTAGAAAGTAATATACCTGGAATCTGTGCTTGCATGTGTTTGATTGTTGTCACATAATATAGTGTTGTGGCAAATGTTGAGCCACATTCATCATTATTTACACATGAGTCTGTTAGTTTGTTTTTTCTGCCCTCGGTATGGGGACTGGTGCTGTAATCTCATTGAAATGAATGAGGAGGCCCCCGCAACCACACTGCATCAACATACTAGCATCATTCAAATTAATGAGGGGGCTAGGTTTTTTACACACATGGGTACACTCAGTGTGAACTTGGCCTACAGTACACAGTCATGGTGGCTATCTCTGCTCATGCTACATATATTCAAACAAGCAATTGTTTCTGCTGCCAGAAATGTAAAATGCATCATTTCCAGTGAGTCTCAGGAATTTTCCCAGAAAAGACGTATTAGGCTGTGGTTTGTTCAGTTAATTCTAATGCTTTTAAAAAACTTCCTATGGTTGAAATACTCTTGATCTGAGATAGAGAGTAACTATTTATTTATGTTAACATTTTACGGGATGTAACTGTAACGCTGATTTTATCTCAAGTAGTCCACAGAATTACTCCCAGATATGGATTCTGGTGTTTGATGTTGTTGGACCGCTGAAGTATTTGTTGTAAGGCCCAGTCTTTGCCCACATAGGCTGGAAGTCATGTGTGTGGATGATGCTAAAGAGTTTTAATAACAGGGTTAACAAATACATGGTGATTTGACATGCAGGGAAGGACCCTAGATCAGTCCTGTCACTCCTCACAATGCTCCTGACCTGGTGACATCACTTCCCCCGGAGGACTGCAGGGTATTAGAGGTCCAGGTGGGGGGAGGGTTTGGGGGAGTAAGGGTGTCAATCAGCCTAGCAATTAGCAGGATAGGAAGGCAATATGTCTCCTAAAACCTAACATAAACCCAGTGGTGTTTAGACAGACACATACACACACAAACAAAAGCACAGGGGTTAGGCAGTAGAATCCATTACTCTCACCCAAGAAGTTGTGCGAGGGGGCAGGCAGATTTGTTTGACTTCTCATTGACCCATTGGTTAAAGAGATCACAGAAAACAACATAGATGGATGGGGAACAGAGATGGCATAGGGAAGCAAAAAACACAAGAAAGGGAAAGTAAAAAAGGGGGATAAAGAAAAGTGAAATCAGAGAGAAGAATTGTCAGAAACAGATTGGGAGATAATTGAGGAAAAGAAGACCGAGGACTGGAAACTGTTAAGAGCTCTGGGCATGAAGTCTGACTGCCTTTTAACAATGTAGTATCTGTGTGTCTGTCCAAAACACCATTATCTCAAAAACATCTTCCATGATGATGACCCGACAACAGTGACACAGGTACAGTATCTCAACACTAACTCTATCATGCCTCGATGTGGGAGGTCCAACATAATATGAAAACAACTGACAAGGAGTATTACAAATATAAAAGTTACAGTGCATGATCTATTTTTAAAAGGAGTTTTTACCCCCCTGAAGCACTATTACAAACTTCATTCCGGTTTTCCATTTTTGTTGCTGTAAAAATTCCTGTCTTCAGTTTTCCTTAATAGCATTCCTTGAATTGACTCCAGGCTGCCTTGAAACATCCGTGTGGAAATAATAATAACAGGAAAAGCAAAGAGAGCACAAAAGAAACAACAGGGGAAAGAGATAGCCAAGAGCAAAGCTACTTCTCTGATTTGGACAGCATGGTAACCCCCCCGTCCACACAAACACACACTTTCCTGCATGATTTACGACAGCGTATTGCCTAGATCACAGATCCCAATCTGAACACACAAAGGCAGACACTTAAAAAGACAGGAGGACACATGTTTTGGCTGACTGGCTACTGACGGTGCTTCAGGAACAAGAACACACACGTTTGAACACAAGCGTGGCTTCCCAAGGAAAGTGGAATAATCCTTGATGAGAGCGATTAAGAGTCACCAAAGGCATGTACTGTAGGAAGGTAAAACACTGTCGCACTGTGGAGCCCATAAATAATCCCTCTTTACACAATCTGCCGTCAAAAGGTGTCTGTAGGACACAGAAAACAAACAAAAAGGGCTTAAGTCTGGTTGAAGGATATCCACCTTAATACATTCACACAGTTAACAAAGCCGTTAAATAACAGATAATCATGGTATGCTTTGCACTGTATATCTTTGTCCAACGCAAGTCATGAATTCTTCCGGTGAGAGTAACCTCATTATACCAGAAGGTGATGCAGCTGCAAGACTTACTGATGACTTGCTGATGACTGTGTATGACTTATATTCTAGTAAGTCTTTTTCTTGACTGGAAAACTTCTCCCTCTGCAATATGGATCACTACAATTATTGCTTTCTCTGCCTACACATAAAACCCACATCCGACATTCAGAGAGCTCAGGCATGTTGTCTGAGGTTTCTGGGTATTATGAGAAAAATAGTAAGGCTAATGCTTGATGGAGCTGCAACGGAGGCTATACCTTTGCCAAAACTCATAGAGAAAACTAAAAACACACACCTTGACAGTTATCAACAAATGGATATAATAACATGCAGGCCACACACATAATGTACACACACGATCTTTCAGCCGAAGGTCATGCGTTGTTAAAACAGTCTAGAGAGGACCTAATCTTCCAATAAGAGATAATATACAGGCTCATGCACTCTTAAAAACAAAGGGGACTAACCAGCACATTATTCAGCTGGTACAAGGGCCAGACACACACTCTCAGAGTTGTCACGTATATTTACAACATGGTCTACAAGTATGTGTTCATGTGACATGTGTGTTCATATGAACTTCCTGCCTGGAGGCAAAATGATCGAGAGAAGAGAAGAAAAGTGCAGAGGGTGACAATGCAAACAAAAAAAATATCTTGTCATTATATCAGCCTGGTAAAGTGTTTAGTTGAAAATGGACAAGAACAAACTTTCTACAAACTTTACAAATTTGGCAATTTAGTTTGATGCTCAGTGCTAGTTATTTTCTCTTATGATAATTTCAGGGAAAGTTCAAGCAAATTATATGCAAGTATAATGTTAACACAGACACAAACCACCGCCCTTTTCTTGTCTTCTATCTCCATCATTTGATCTGTTCTTTGGCTGCACTGCTGTTTAACTGGCTGGCTGACCAGGAGAGCCCACCCACATTCTGGCCTTAAGGGACCAATTCAGGTTACACTGACAACTGTTATTTTTGCATATGAAAATGATTTTATCTTTACAAAAACATATCTTGGGAGCAGAAAACAGGAGTGAGTACAGGCGTCTAGAATGCCTAAATGAAATTTGCTCCCTTTTCCGAATTATTTTACCGTCAACGGCTACTGGCAGCCTGAGATTGTTCATACTGAACCTCGCCCCGTCCACGCAGTTCACTTTCAGGCCATTGTAAGACTATTTTGGCTTTATTCCACAGACGTTATTTGACACTAATAACATTGTAAATACGGTACATGGTATGGCCCACTGAACCCCTGGGACGCCTCCATAGAGTCAGAATAAACTAATGTTGGATAAGTTTGTCTGTTACTGTTGGATTTAAAAGGTCAAGATCATGAGTGGACTGCTGACAAACCTACTGTATACTGTAGGTAAATACAGAGTATGAAAGGGTGGAAAATGATAATGACTTCTTAATTAATCTCTCAATCTGTCGTAGTCTCAATAATGAAACTCTACTTCAATTTTATTTCTTTTTAAGTTTGTGTGTGTCTGTAATATCTATATTGTTAAATCACTCTTGTAAAGTAAAATGTTTGTAATGTCTCCATCAAGTACCCCATCTGCCTTCATTTGACCATTCCATTGTTGTCTGAACATTCAAATGTCTTCCTGGTAAAATCTTTCTCTGCGTAAGAGGTGGGAGCTAAATTGAAAATGAAAGACTTTCTGTTTTTATCACAACCCAAAATGTTGTCTAGTCATATGCATGCAATCTGGTAGGCACCAGGACCAATAAATACAAAACTGATTGATAAGCTGGCTTCAACTGAAAGGGCATCCTTTATCAACACTCTACATGAAACTGCATTGATCCTGTTAAGCTCTACAAATTACTAAATATCCCCTGGCTCAGGCTCACAGGTTACAAGTCCAAACTGCAAACAAAAGCCTCTATTTATACCTAGAAATACTCAAGGTAATACTGTGCCTGCCTCTGTTTCTCTCACACACTCCATCCCACCACTGAGGGCAAAGAAAGAACACTTTCTGTGCATACGTGTCTGCATGTATGTATGTTTTTTTTTCTTTGCAGGAGTGTGCGTGTATGTGTGTTCATGGGAGGTTTAGGGCAAAGTTCAGGGAAACCCCACATACCCCAACCAGGCCTTGTAAGCCTCAGGGAGAAACTATGATTCACGAAAACACACACACAAACACACTTTCTTAAACCACAGACTTTACCAGACCTGACCTTGACCAGACCTGCCAACGGGATCACCAACAGACAGACACAGGGGATTCTGGGAAACAGGAAACAGGAAGTGGGCCCTGTCCAAGCTGAGTGTGAAAACTTTGTTCATAATGAGTTGTGTATGAAACTCGTGGTGTGTGGTACAGCATGTAAAGGCAGACTTGCGTCTTTATTAACGCTTACTAATGTAAATTGCTTTAATGGGTAAAGCAGGCTACACATCATGACAGTCTCCACGTGTGTGTGTGTGTGTGTGTGTTCACATGTGTCTGCCTCCATGTGTGTGAAGCTGCCTGACCTGGGCAGCATTTAGCAGAGAGGCATCCAGGCTTGTGGGAGGGGGCTGCGGTGGGATCTCTGGTTTCAAATAGTGGCGGTGCCCTGGGACCAGGCCATGTCAAAGGGCCTGTCCCCGATGAGCCATATTAGGGCCCTGATCCCCAATCAATCAGCACTGTGCTAAAAAGAATCCCCAACAAGACGGCAATTAAGCCCCACCGAGGACTTAACTAAACATGTGTGAGAGATAGGGTTTGTAAGAGTAACTGCGTGTGCAGTTCTTTGACTCTGTGTTTTATGTAGAACTGCAAGTGTGCATATGTGTGAGTGCGTGTGGGTAAAAGCCTTCTGAGACAGAAGGGAAAAAAAAAGCCCCAGTCTACTCCGGACGTCGAAAGGAATAGAGGACAGAGGTGGAGAAAGTCTCAGTAGGCTGTCTTTTTTCCCTTCTGTATCAGTGTAGCTACATACAAAAAGTAGTGGAGTATACACGCACTCAACATTTGAAACCCGGTCCAAAAGTGAATGTAGAACACTGACAGAATGCCCTTTTTTACCTTTTGCCAAGATAGTTTAATCCATTTTCCATGTTTGGCAGTTAACAGGGCTATTAAGCAATTTGGGAATACTGCAGCAGCTATTGCTCTCGCTCTTGGTTAAACTATGGCCACTCGTACAGAGCCTGTTGTTGGCAGGTCTGAGTCGTGGCTCAAAGAGTTCCAGAGTGAAAATACATTTTTAACTAGATCCCAAATCGAAATAAGTTCAGCAGAACCCCCTGTGTTAGTCTGATGTGGAGTGCTGAAGTGCATCAGTATGTGGCACAGGAGTAGTGCATCCAAAACTTGAGTGGGCCTGTCATCCCCTCTGTCTGAATGGGTACGATGGTTGTGGTGTGGAGAAAATCATCATCAATCCTGGCCAGCATCTGAGAACCACAGCAGTGTTGACACTGGCACTGAGGTGAGGAGAAGTGAAACCAAAATCCACAGTTTCTCAATACAGCACACACAAGCTCACAGTCTGAGTTAAGAGCCTATTGTGACCAAAAACAGCACATACTGTGTGCTGAGGGCAGAGTGAGAAGGGAGCTTGGTTTTTTAAGTGGTGGACCGGGCATATCTTTCTAGCTAAAGTGACCTTGAGCATTCAGACATTCAGCACCACAACCTCTGTGCCTCATTTCAGATTCTGCACCC
The DNA here is from genome assembly GCF_004916995.1 of Morone saxatilis. Taxonomy (NCBI): domain Eukaryota; kingdom Metazoa; phylum Chordata; class Actinopteri; family Moronidae; genus Morone; species Morone saxatilis. The sequence goes on along the minus strand of NW_023339674.1, from coordinate 6,835,484 downwards.
AGGGAGGGGCGTGTTATTTATCAAACAGACACACCAAGACTGCACTGTAGTTTTCCATTAAGAGTGTTATCAGTGAAGTGCATCCCTTAACTTTATGTATATGTATTAAAAACCATAGTTCAGCATTTTGGGGAATGCGCTTGTTAGTTGCTGAGAGTTAGATGAGACAACTGACAGCACTCTCATATCTGTATGCTAAATATGAAGCTACCACCAGCAGCAAGTTGGCTTAGTTTATAGCATAAAGACTGGAAACAGGGGGAATAAGCTAGCCTGACTGCACCTATAAAGTTTACAGATTACAATTATATCTCGACTGTGCAATCTGTACCCAAAAATGTGTAAAGATGTTTGTGGTTTTATGTGCTGAATTATTTCTTGACAGGGCACTGCACGTTGTCACTGCAAGGTTGTCAGGCAACCAGTTTCTACATTTCAGTTTTTGTATGGATTAAACAAACAAGAAATGACTTGTTAATTAGTAAGCTTGAGAAGTGCTGGGTGTCGTATTTTGTCGAGAGCCAGACTAGTTATTTTTTCCAGTTTTTGTGCAAAGTTATGCAAACTAGCTGTTGGCGGTAGCTTAAAATTTAGTTACTATATCTTCTCATCTAACTTCTGGCAACAAAGCAAATGAGCATATTCTCAAAATATCTATTATATTTATTTATTTATTTATTTATTTATACTATTTCTATATAGAGGGTTTGTGGGAACACAGAAGGAAATACAATAACTATGGTAGATTGCACATTCCTGTGGATTTACGAAGGAACCTTCAACTTGCAACAGTTATGTGTGGAAAAACTGTCAATTTCTAAAGACGTTGGCGTTAAAGAGGTGCAGGTATATTAAGAAGTCTGTGGTTGGGAAGCTTGTATTTACAGGAAGACACCACAAGAAAGACTGCAGGGGAGCTGCAGTGAATATAAAAAACACACAACATCTGGTAATAACTAATATTGTTTGGACAAGGATTGGTGCCTATGTGCTCATTAATCTTAAATGTGATATTCTTTGAGCAGGTAATGCACTATATTGATAAGACATTTACCTTGCGGCAGCTTGTATTTATGCCAAACAAGCGGCAAGGCTGCTTGATCAGTCAGCTTGTTGGCAGTCTCTCTTGAGGGATGATGCAAGATAACGCTGAGAGCAAAATATCTGTAAAAGATTCTCTACATAATAACCTCAGTTAAGATCTTAATTGCAGTTTAAGTAAATGTTCCTTCATTAATGACTTTGGATGCTTTGCTGATCTGTGCCACATAAAACCCTTTGATGGCATCCTTTTATCCTCCTGCACTCACAGAAAACACCTAGAAGGCAGTCAGAGGCGCTGATCTGTGTGATTACCTGAGTTCTTAATAAATCAGTTGCTAATTACACAGACATTGTAAGTACAACTCTTTCACAACAGCTACAGTAGAAAAGAAAGGAGAAGAGAAAATAGTTTTCAGGGTATCAATAAATCAAATATTACTGTACACACATATTTAAGCGCCTAATACCTTTGAGCAAGCCTAAGCAAGCTTCACCATCAACACAGTGTGACATCTTCAAGTCATTACACCTTTTGGAAACTACTTCCTTAAACTAATTTGTCAATCAACCAGTGCGCCGCTATGGGTGAGACACACATGCTACAATCCTGTCTATACAAAGTCAAATTACTCCTTCATTTTTAACTCTTTGATGCTTCGACTGTATAATTGGATTGCCAGGGGGCTGATGGCAGTACGGGCCTCACGGTCCTTGTCACGTCAGCTCCGAGGACAATTTAATCCAGTGTGTTGACAGCTGGCTAATTACAGAGGCATTCACCGTGTGTTGGTTGGTTTCTTGCCACACAGCAACCCCCCCC
>NW_023339674.1:6831949-6833520 GCF_004916995.1 Morone saxatilis | reverse complement strand
TATATATATATATATAATATCATTGACAAACCAGCACTTTCAGCAATGTGTGATATTGGATTTACTGTCAACCGTGGTTAGACTTGACATATGAAAGTAAAATGTTGTTCGAATAAGGTATTTGAAGGAGAATAATGAAAAGAACAGCAAAGCAGGGAAGTGAGAATCTGTTCTTTGTTAAACCTGTGCTCTTTATGCTCCAGTACAGAGTGGACAGAGGAAAGAGCAGAGGCACAGTGGAGGGAAAAGAAGAAAAAAAAAAAAGCAGCTATTTTTGTAATTGCTTTTTTTGCCAGTGCTGAGAGAAAAGTGGTGGGGAAAGTTTTGAGAAATTTAAACACCCTTGACAGCCAGGGTGTAGTGGTATTAATCTTTTCAAACAGGGAGAAAACCCCTCTATTATAAACACAGACAGAGACTCTGAGATCAGCTGCCGCGTTGCATAAAGTCTGTTTATCGCTGCTGTCAGATTAAAAAACTTAGATATCCAGTACGTCAATGTTTTTAGAAATATAAAAGCAACTGTGTTTTGGAAATCATACAAGACATTATGAAATAATAATGTTAAATCAGTAATAACTGATATAAATTTGTTTTTAGTCCATCAACTCTTGAGGGTAGCTGCTAAATGCTCCACCATATTCACCAGCTAGTTGCTAACTTGGTCTGTCTGCTGTTTGGAGCTGGGAAGGTACAGGTACCCACAGTACAGTGGGTTTTTCAGAGCTTTTTCACTGAAAAGTGGCTTGCTGCTGCTGGAAATGGAGAGCTATAAAAAGTTATTAGAACTAACAGTGATTTATGAGGAAAATCTCAGCTCAGAAAACATGTTCCTTTTCATACCAATCTCATTAAAATATGATTAATTTACAGCAACACTGTCATTAATTTTCTGTGATTAAAGGTGGGGTCAGTCATTCTGGTTGATTCTCATTCACAGCTTCCTAAAATAATGACAATTTGGGTTGCGAGAGCATCGGTTTTTGACGACCTAGGAATGAAACTGAACAATCACCTATCTTTTCCCAGAATGATTGGCCCCACCTTTAATTTGCCCATTCAAATGCCTAATACAGACAGAAAGAGAAAAAAATACCTGAAAGAACTAATAAGTCATTTATAGTTCAGTTTCAGTCCTACCTGCCTAACGTGTCTGATGAAGATCTAATTAATCCTACTGATTCATTTAATTGAAAAGACAACAATATACAGACAGAAGATGAAGAAGAGAGTGTTTAATTGCGTCTTGGGACAATTTTAGCCTGCTTTGTCAGAGCGTGGGCAGTTAGCACACAGGCCTCAGTCAGGAGTTATTAACCGACTCTGATCTGAGCTTACAGCTAAACCTCCCGTCGCCTCCAAACAGCTAATCACACCTGAAGGCCGCCGACCCCGCAGAACCCGGGAGTCAAAGAACAACATGCAACCCCAAGTGTTAATGGTACCATCCTCCTCCTACCCTGCTAACACTGTTTTTCTTTTACTCCCTTCACTCTCCCGCCGTCTCCATCACGCTGTTTTTTTTCTGTAAACGAAGGAAGTGTGGCTGCGTAAAGAGAGAGAGAGAGAGA
>NW_023339674.1:6831628-6831800 GCF_004916995.1 Morone saxatilis | reverse complement strand
GGGGGGGGGGGGGTTTGGAGGGAGTAGCATGGGCACAGTGAGAGGCATTATGATAAGTGGTGGCATTCTAATGAATTTTGGATTAGAAATTAAAGTCGGAGTTGTAGATGTGAGACTATAAACTTGGACTTGAAGCCAGACTTAAGCAACAAAAATGAGGACTTGAGACTTG
>NW_023339674.1:6831257-6831500 GCF_004916995.1 Morone saxatilis | reverse complement strand
ATTATTAGATAGCACCAGATGGTAGGAAATGAGGGAGAAACAGAGGCAATAAAGGTCCCCAGTCTGATTCGCACCGAGGATGTTGCGGTTCAAGGTCGGCGTCTTAACGTCTAAGTCGTGGGGTGGAGGTTGGGGGATGCTACAACCAGTGGAGACTTCAACAAGCTATTGGTCGAGGCCGATAAATACTGCACCGCGTAACTAACCATAAAACCACAAAGTGTTGTTTTTACACTTCGGTTT
>NW_023339674.1:6824949-6831199 GCF_004916995.1 Morone saxatilis | reverse complement strand
CTTTAGAGGTGCTGGTAGATGGATTTTGTAACCTTTGGACAGAGCCAGGCTAACTGTTTCCCCCCCTTTTCCAGTCTTTATTTGAATTAAGCTAACCGGCTGCTGGATCCAACTATTATATATTGTTATTTACCATTATGACACAAGAGTGGTATTGATCTTCTCATCTAACTCTTGGAAAAACTTGGAATAGGCTTATATCTTAAGAAAGCAACAGACAAGCCTTGCATAGCCACACACCTTACACATCTATTTATTAGGCCTCCAGATTGAAAGGAATGGTCTGAACCACGTAAAATACTATTAACACTTGCTTTAAAAGGAAAATTCTGCCGTGTCCTTCTAACCCTGAAAGACTTTTATCTTAACTTGAAATATGCTTATCAAAACTTGTAACCCAACAAGGACTTGAGACTTGTAAACTTGTCTTGAATTACTTGAAACATCAAATGGACCTGCATTAAGAGACTTAACCAAAGCTCTGGAAAGAATACTTAGAAATCCAAAAAATGTCTGTGCTTAAGGAAAAAAATCATGCTTCAAACTTTCCTCTTGTCCTCATCCTTCTCCTTCTCCTCCTCCGTCTCCTCCTTCTTGTATTTCTGATCTGCTCTGCTGTAGTTTTCTACTCTGGCAGTCACACTGAACACAAGCTGCTTGAATTGTAGTTGAAACCTCCGGGCTGTCAGCTTTTAGTTTGCCTGTGGCTACTCTCAAAAACCCAACCCTGAGGATATATACGAACACACACTCACACTGTAATGTCCCGCACACCACAGAGTGTATACTTAAGCCCAACGTAGAGGGGATGGAAATTAGAGCACAGACCGAAGCAAAGACAACACGGAGGACATGAAGTTCATGTTATGCTCAGGTTCAACAAGGTGGGTGGCAAGAAATTTTCCCCAAAATTTGTGAGTAATATTTGTGGCTAAGAAAACGGAAGTCACTGCGCTCTCTGTAACGCTCTCTGCTGAATGCGGAGAGGACGGGAGAGAGAGTGGGAGGTACGAAAAAAAGTGGTGGAACGTGCAAATTAATATATTTCACTTAAACTGACAGCTCCTGGACCAGATGTCTTTCTGAAAACGTTGAATCAAGGAGCGGCAAGTTTTGACGTTTGAACAGCTGCGGCATGAGGTAAGCGGCTGCAGGTCATCACGTGTCATCATTAGTTGACCCTGTCTTCTTGACGGCCTGCCATCCTACTTTACAGCCAATAAAGTTGGCCGTGGCACTAATGATGAGCAGCAGTGACGACCAGCCCACCACCGCCGCAGCTCCACCGCTGTCAAAAGAGGCCCCTGTCCATTTAACTGAAGTCTGTAATGACTGTAATGTGACTCAAGATCGCGTGCTGGTCTTCGGTTGACTGCAACATTTTCCTTAACTAGTTGGCAGGAAAAAAAAGCAACAGCAGAAAAAGCTAAATTTATTCGATTTTGCAAAGCGTAATCTTGTGTATGCTGTGTTTAAGCTGTACCTCAGTGAGTTTTAATCTTCGTTTCAATGCAAGAAGCTTCTGTGAGATTTAATCAACTGGAATATCAGACAAAGAATTTGCTTTGCACAGAAATTTCTGCATATCATCATGGTGATTTTCATGCAACCAAGTCCAAATAACAACTCTTTCAAGAAAATAGATCATTTTATCTCCAGTTAAAGCCATGTATAAACCTTTATAGCCTGCATCATCACCAAGCAAGAGGTGAAAACCCTTTTTTTATTCCTGAAAAAAGAACATAAAAACTAATATGTGTTCCAATATTTTATGGAAGCACACACAGATATGTCCAGATGGGGTTATTAATCTAGAGGTCAAAATTTAAAAAAAAGATTAAATTAAATTAAAAGTTTTTTTAGTTTAGTTTGCTATAAAATCACTCCTCCAATGTGAGAAATTAGATTACAAAACCCTCACAATCATAAATATTGCTAGTGTGGCACTGTAATCCAGGTAATGTCTTAAATCAACATGTAACATAGCCAGAATCACACCCTCCTATTTTCTGATCTACATTTATTTATTTAAATTTATGTCCAGTATTTTCACATTGTTGACAGTCTAGTTGATTGTTCCTCTTTATTGATAACTCCCATGAGAAAACTGCTATGGGATTTCTCTGCGAGCCAACTGTCTCATCTATGAAACAAGCTGCAATTGAGCCGTGCAAGGATAAAAAAACAAAACATGTAAACAAAGGAATGGCAGAAACAGATGTTTGCAAAGGAGCGTGAGTACATGCGCTCCAATGTGTGCGTGTGTGCACGGATGCGCGTGCAACCGTTTCAGTGTGTGAGTGGATTTAGTAAGTGTCTGTTATTCACTTTGTGCCAACAGTTTTGATTCACAGAACGCCGCATGGAACATGGCAGTCAGCCTTGCCATAATGTCATTGGGGAAAATCATCCAGCTTAACTCCTTTGATCCTGCGGGAATCAAACAAACTGAAAAAGTTCTTAGCGTTTTAACCTGAAACACTGGGGAGATGTCAAAACAGAGCAAAGGAAGCTCGCCAGACTCAAACAAAAATTTGGATTTGGGCAGAATTATTGCCATTGCCAAGAACATGAAAATGCTTAAGTGGAATTTTTTGATAGTTTGTTACAATATTTTGCATTGTTTGTTTTTATTTGTTACTCTCAAGATCCTATATCCTAATAGGAGATCAGGACTGTGGTTGGTTTTGCTGTATAGTCAGACAGCTGGCAGCTAATTGGGCGACTATAAAAGGTTATATAACAGAAACCACAAAGACAGATGTGGGTCATTTTTTTGTACTGCTCATTTCAGGCGGCAATATTTTACGGAGACTTCAGTTAATCAACTAAACTCACTAGTAGACACAAGACATTCAGTCTTAATTATAATAACTTCATTATAGCCCTGAAATTAGATGAATGTCTCATTATTACCCCGAAATTAAATGAATGGCACAGGTTTTGGATTTAGAGTAGGCTAAAGGTAAATTAACCCAATTCCCCCAATATTACGAGGATCAGTATGTTACAGATGCTATAGAGTATATTATAGATATCAACATCTGCTTCAAGATCTCCTGACTTGTGATTGGTGAACAGTCCTGTTCCCTCCAGTCCACATGGTCCACATTCCAACTGTGGCACAGAGTCTATATTCAAATGTGAACCATGTGAGCTGTGATGGTTGGACAGAAACAGCAGCACAGAACATCAGACATTTGGGATTTAAAGACTCATATTAAATATTAATTCAGCCACACTGAGACCTGTACCAATGAAACAGAAAATTACAGACCAAGCTTGCCATAATGTGTGTGATTGCTCAATGAATGTGCCGCATAGGACTTTTTAGGGTGTCTCTATGCAAGCAGGCGATAAATTACTATGAAAAGTATAAAATAGAAAAACAATGCTGGATTTTTCCAGTTTTTAAAGATTGTCAGTTGTTGTTCAGTGCTATTTAATCAATATACTAAACTGGAACTTTGTCTTTAGTTTATCTATTAATCAACCTTTGTATTCTCTATAATGAAATTTGTTTCTATTATGGACACAGACACGGAAACAGACCCACAAATAGTTACCAGTACAGACAGCAAATCAAAATGAGTTTCTCTTCCTCTATAATTTTTTTTTTGTTTTGTTTGTGCTTTTGTTTGTAAATTCCGTAAAGCACTTTGGGTTGCCCTGGGAATGAAAATGGCAAGTTGTGATTATTACACTTTTCAGTAATAAAAAAAATAAAAAATAAGTTGCATCACAACACAGGTGTTGGGCATGCAAGAGGTTTTCAAGTTTTTGAGTTGCAATATATTCTGAAATGCGATGCTGCTAGCATTTGTAATCCGCATCAAAAACACCTGTGAAACGGCCCCCCTATACTGCATTCTGCTAAGTACAGCATGAACAGTCTGACAGGAGAAAAATGGTTAGAGGAAAAGCAACTTACGTTGGCCTTCCTGGCAGAAGTGTAGGGAGTGGATCTGGAAAAGAAGACAAGGGGATTTTTTACAACAGGATAAACAATATTGCTCCCAGATTTTTCACTGCACAAGCTGCCAGCTACGAGCAAGAATCAGTTGAGAAGAGTGCTGCTAAAAGGAGCCAGATCTTAAGTAGGAAAAGATGAATAAGAGAAAATGTCATTATTTGTCACAATGAGTGCATAAGACATTTGTCATGAAGCCACTTCACTGTGACATCTGCATGCCAGTAAGTAAAAAAAAAAGTTTCAAAGGTTTTAAATGCACAGGTGCTACTGTCACTTTAACTCCTCTTACCAAATTTGACAAACAGCACACCCGTCGTGGACACAGTGCCCTGGTCGTTGGTGGCCACGCACTGGAAGTAGCCTGTGTCAGTAGTGTCCAGGTTGCGGATGCGGAGGCGTGATCCATAGGACATGGATCGGTACGAGACACGTCGGGGCTCTTGCACCACGGGGGCGTCGTTTTTCAACCAGCGCACAACGGGCGTTGGGTTGCCAGACACACGACAGAAAAGTTCTGCTGTGTGGCCCAGAGAGGTGGTAATGTTGTTCATGGGAGCTTCAAGACGGATGAAGAAGGGCCCTGGAAGACACAGAGGCATAGCAGAGATGAAAAGTCAGAATTTGGAGAAAACAAAATATGTAAAAAGAAGCCAAGTGAAAAGAAACATTGGGGGTGAGATGATTTAGAGGCAAAAAGACAAAAGGAAAGGGTAATTGTATTACACAAGCCCAACAGCTAAGACATAAATCAAACAACACTTACTGTACTATATCAGAGCCAGATATTAAAACATGATGCTGTATAAAACTAAAGTGGTAAAACAACTCAATGTTTTCAGACACACATATTCAGGACCTGGTTTTGCAAGTTATTTTGTGGTTGCCACTGTGGTGACACCTAATTTTACTTTTCATCATGCCTGTATGATGCCAGAGGGTTTTCTCCAGCTTGTGTATGAGCTTATGAGGCAACATCACCTGTGTTGTGGGTAAAAAACTGAAGAAGAACAACCTTAAGGACCCACTATAATGCCCCAGTTTGACCATGATGAGTTCAGAAAAGAGTTGGAAAAGACAAAGCAAAACATTTTTGCATGATTATCTCCAGGACCACATTTTTCCTCGCGGTGGTCAGAAAAAAACAATCTGGAGGGCCACCTAAGAGTTTAATGTGCAGGAAAAACATTAGTGTTAATGTTAAGAAAAACCTCTGGAAAGTTTCCTCAACCCCAAAACCCATCTTAGGTATGCAGAAATGCTCCTGGTTACACAAATCAGCCAAAACAAACAAAAGAGGAAAAACACATACAGGGGAATCTCAAATACTAGTCAGACAAACTTCAATTTGTGTGAATAGAGAGGTTGAGGAGTAAAAATAGAGGCCCGCACTTACATATGCAAGGACGCCCGCACATTTAAATCTTTGCTATGCCATGCAAATTCATTAGTTAGGGCATCTCTGCACTGGACAACGTAACGTTTGACATTACTTTCATGTTTAAGTTTAAAATATGTAAGAATCAGAATCAGAAATACTTAATTGATCCCCAGGGGGAAACTGGTTGAGTTACAGTTGCTCAAGTTACTAAGCAAGACATTATAATAAATAAAAACAATAATAATTAAAATATGTGCATTAAATTACAATATACAACAAAAATATATAAAGAAACATAAAAAGTTTTTCCCTTGATTTTTGAGACATCTGTTTGATGAAATCATATGACCATTCAGGAAAGTTAGAGTTGGAGAGTTGTTGGAAGAATAAAACGTAACTCTCTCAGAAACACTTCACAGTCAGGTCTTGCTTCAAGGGTGCAACAAAGGTTTTCCCTAAAAGAGTACTGCTGTCCTTTTCCAAAGTTTGAGTACAGTCTTATGGCTGTCAAAAGATTACTTAGAAACTGTAGTAAGCTTGTTTTAAAAGGTCCAGTGTGTAACATTCAGGAGGATCTATGGGCACAAATGCAATATAATATTCACAGGTATGTTTTCACTAGTGTATAATCATTTTCACCATATTGCCAACACTGTTGAGGACAGGATTGTCTTGTTTGAATTAACTTTTCAGGAATTGTCAATGGACATGCTGGTGGCCTTACTTGGTACTCTGTCACCATAGCAACCCTTGTGGTTGTATGTACAGCTCATCTATACTCCTGCGGCTAACATATTGTCATGAGGTGTCTAAAATGAGTGCCTACTAAATGTTTGTGAAAAAAAGAAGTGGGCACATTTGTCTTGGCATCGAGCCTCTCTTTCTCTCTCTGTGTGTGT
>NW_023339674.1:6824722-6824909 GCF_004916995.1 Morone saxatilis | reverse complement strand
TGTGTGTGTGTGTGTGTCTGTACTCTCACATTGTCCTCCCTAAAGCTCCAGGCTTAACATGGCAATGTGGTACTAACAAGTGTGTGACAATATGAGAAGACTCCCACCATTGACCGTATCACCACCACCTCTCTGCCTTCTCACCCACTTTTTATCTGTCCTCCTTTCTCTTCACACACACACACAC
>NW_023339674.1:6823152-6824660 GCF_004916995.1 Morone saxatilis | reverse complement strand
CACACACACACACACAATGGCCTCCATATTTATACAGTCCTGTCTCTCCACATTATAGCACTGCATTCAGAATAAAACTTCCAGCACGTTAATGTTGACGATGTCAATAAAATTGATATAAATCAAAACATCTGGATAGTATCCGAAACATCAGGACAGTATTCAGAATCTCCAATTTTACTATTATATAGTGACATACTTTATTGCCACATAGTATCATCCATCCTGTCTCTCCCACTTTCATTCATTCCCTTTCCTGTCTCTCCCAATCTATTTACTCCCCCACTCTCCTGCCCATGTATGTGCTACAATTTCAGACATACAAAAAATGTATCTCACTTAGGTGTGTGTGTGTGGGGGGAGATGCTCTTGCATTACATCATACAGACAAAAAGTATAAGTCAGACCATTTCTTCTCTGCAATATAAGATATGTCAAAAAGACACTTAAAAGTGAGACTGTACAAGTAAACTCATTTAAGACATTTAAAGGCCTAAAATTAAATTAATGTCAACATTTTTCTTTTTTTTCTATCTAGCCAACAATACACACATTTAAAGAACATTTAATGTACTGACACAGACTCCTGTGTCTTCTGTTGATTTAACAAGCCTTGTAAATGGATTATCAAGGCAAAATCTGATAGTTAAACGTAATAGGTGCTGTAATGGGTTGTGCATAATTGATAGCCAGGTCAAAGTCTGATATGATTATAAACCACGAAGCATGCTCTGACAGAAAGTAATGCAAAAGCACAACTGTGCAATTTGTAATAGTGTGTGAGAGAGACTGAATAAAGAAAATATTGAATGCAGCAGTTTCTGCATTTAATTTGTGTCACTCGATTTTTTTCATAACTTGTTTATTCAGCTGTTTTGCCACTCTGTGTTTTGCTTTATTTTTTCTATTTAATCTGTCAAGTCTGATTATGTTACCATTTGTAATCACTTTAAATGTCATGAGACAAGCGTAAGAGTACTGAGATGGAAGACATTAACTGTGTTACTTCTTTATCAAGCATAAGGCCAGTTTTATTTAGTAAAAATATTTTCTCATTAAACTTGTGCTGTTTACTCTGAATTTGTCACATTAACCAACTCGAACTCCTCGCTAAAACATCTCGAAAAGGTAAATATGTGCCATGACGTTGTCATTACAGTTCAGGGGAAAATGTCAATTGAAACCTTTCCAGGAATCCAGGAAAGGGAAAGGCATTTTTAGACCCCTGATTGGTTCCTCAAAGGGTTTAATAAGTCTAATAGGTAGGTAAATTTTCTCAAAACATAAAGAAGCATTCATTGGAACAGCAAAGATATGCAACTCCTGTATTTATTAATAAGTGGTCATTGTATGAGTGGACATTTTTAGTAGAATCATTAATATATATATATATTTTTTTGGCTTTATTTGATAGGACAGCTGGAGACAGACAGGAAAGGGGGTCAGAGAGAGGGGGGATGACACGCAGCAAAGGGCCGCAGGTCGGATTCGAACCCTGGGCCGCTACA
>NW_023339674.1:6818300-6823132 GCF_004916995.1 Morone saxatilis | reverse complement strand
CAAGGACTCAGCCTTGGTACATGGGTCGCCAGCTTTACCCACTGAGCTAACCAGGCGCCCAAATCATTAATATTTTTGCTGCTCTCTCCGATACTCTGTGTGAACTGGGGCTGTCATAATAGTCTTTGACAGTGTTTGGCGAGGTGGTGCCGTCAGTCTGGTCTGTGTTGTTGTGTTCCTTTGATTATGTGTTTAGTTGCACTTTTGTTGGTGTATTCCTCTTTTTATATAAATTAAAAAAAAAAAAACATAAGCTCAACGCAGCTCTACCTGCAATGTAGGATTGTCCACTAATGACAGGGTTGGCGGTTGGAACGGCAGCTCCTACTGTAACACTGAGAAACTTGGAGATACGTAGGTAAGTAATGTACATAGATAGATAGTGTGTGATTTAGATGAGACAAGCTTTGAAAAGTGTTGCAACGCTCCTTATATTCACAGGTCATCACTTCTCACAAACTCACTTACACTCACAGGAAAAAACAACCATACTCAATTTGCAATGCTGACATTAATAAGAACCTGAGGTTATTGGCTCTGATGATACATTTGTCTTCGTGAGAGTGTGTGACAGTGTGTGCTTACTTCTGTGTGTGTGGGTGTGTGTTTTCATTTTGATTTGACTTCCAAACTGTCAACACAAAGTCATGAGGGATCTGCTGGGAATCTGTGCCTATACACGCTTATGAGTGTAGTAGACAGAAGTTTGCTTACATGCCGATGCCTTAGTGTCCCTGTTGAGTTTGACTATAATATCTAAAAACAAAAAGTACTTTATATATTAAATGAGAACAGACTCGCTTTAAAAATACGTATGTTTTGCCAAAGGCAAGAGGGTCACTTTATCACCGTCTCATTAGTTGAGTTGATGGAAAAGAAAATGGTCTTTGGAGCTGTAAGCCTGCACACTTCATTAGCTGTTATAATAACTGACAATAAAGCAGTGGGGAGCAGAAAAGGGGAAAGAAGAGACAAAAGGAAAAGACAAGAGGAGACGATAAGAAGAGAGGTGAAGAGGAGAAAGAAGAGAAGGATGTCCTGCCAATGTCTGTGTAACAAAGCCACTCTGTATGTAATTGTCTCGTGGTGAGTGTTGTGGTATTTGGCACCAGGAGTACTGTGAAACTCAAACCGTTGCTGCGGACTGTCCCTTTAATGTGGCAGTTGACTAAATGGTGCCCTGTCATCGGCCTGCATTTTCTCGCAGTGGTTTTGTACAATCAAACACTCACACACAGGCACACAAATGTAAACACACGCACCCCCCACACAACCGCAACACACACAAACTCTACTGTACATGTTCCAAACTAGACCAGTTACACAATACCTTTTCATTTCACCCCTATCATTGTATTATATATGTGAATATGTCTACACTCAACAACACACGAGCAAAGCTGTCCTAGGCAGGCTGCTCTCAGCAAGACGCCGGCACAGAAACCTGAGTGGCTGCACAGCTAACTAAACATACACAGTGGATACACTGAGGAGCTGGGATTCTAGCATTGCCAGCTATGGCTAAAGGTGAATTTCATTAAAGCTGGGTCACTCTCCAACAGGGAAAGAGAGAGGGGAAAGGAAGTAAGGGAAGCAAAATGGATCAAATGCAACAAAGAAAAAGAAAGGACGAATGAAAGAGAGAAAGCCCCAGGGAAAATGAGTTCAGTAAACTATCATCACCCTTGATTTCAGCCCAATAATGAGCCTCTTTCAGCATGATAACTTCCTGCTACTGATGCATACTGATAGAGCCACGCTACCTGAATGCTGTCTGCTTGGTCAATCAAAACCATTCCCTGCCTGCAGACAAAACAAGTGGTGCAATCACCATCCATCCATCAGATAAGAAACAGATGTTAGTCATGGGGCCGAGCTCAACATGACACACACAGATACACTACTATGAACACATGGGTACGTGCACGCCTTTGTAGGTTTTCATATTTCATGTTGTTGTGGAAAAATAAAGCTGTTTCTAAGATTTGTTTGGAACTACTCCTCATTGTATTTATGACTTTTTAAACATCCTTGATTGGTCACCATAATCATTACGTTGACTAAACTGCTCCATCATGTCCAGAAAACTACTGTCTTCGTTCTTGCCTGTGTATTTAACAATGTCTGTTTTTGTGTACACAGAATCTGCTGTGGGATCCGGATGCTGTGGGTGACTTGGCTTTGCAAGAGATGAATTAAAAAAACCAGACAAAATGAGAGAGCAAAAATAAAGGTCAAGTTCAATTAAGTTACATGTCGAGTATCTTCCAAGTCAGGTTATCTTCGTGGGGGATTAGGCGGATGTTGGCTCTCCAAGCCCAGGGGAAACGGAGGAGAAGGATTTGACAGATAACTCTGGGCAACAGAGTAAAAAAAAATATATCCAGAATATTTTATGGATCTGACTCAGTTGTTCCTGCAGTGCTGAAAGAAGAACAGCAGTTTTAAATGCTTCCTCTGCCAGGATCTGCTGATCTAAACCTGGACAGCTCCAGGAGACGGGATCATCCTCACCACAAAATACATAATTTTAATAAACTGGCAAGAATCCTTACTGATAAAGAAAAGGAAGGAATATGCTGACCAAGTCTATGTGGGAGAACCGAGGAGCCTTTAAGGCATTTTCGTCTCAAGTCAATTTTCTTGGGGTTTTAGACCAGGTGGAAAGTATGTTAAATCTGACTTGCTGAAAGGTTTGTTTTCTACAAGCCTGTCAGATGTAGAAGCCATTGTTGGACTGTGAAACTCCTGGAGATCTTGAGAACATTGTTGCAGTGCAGGATCCTCTGTGACTTGGCAGCTCTCTCTTTCATGTACAACACTAGCTGATATATTTGATTTGAACTAACTAACTTAGACATGTATGCAAGGTGTCCACAAGATACAATCAAACACATCAGTGATGGGGGCATTTAGGGAAATTACGGACATTTCTACCTGAAATAGAAGATAAGAAGTGTGGCTTCTCTGTCTTATGAAAATGATGCTACTACTACAGCTCAGTTACCATTTATATGTCTTGTCTAGAGTCTACAACTCTTGATTTCTACGTCACATCCACACATTTCATACTTCCTGTATGGGATGGGGATGCCTGGCAGGAGACAAACTGAGCAACATGAAAAAAGGGAAGTCAAGCTGGAAGATACTTCGATGAATATATGGAGCAAAGGTTTATAAAATGTAGTGGCAGCACTGGAGGCTTTTGCTTAAAGGAGAACTAAAAGTAGGTCAGTGGAAACGAGGGAAATGCAGTGCACCTGTGGCTGTATTCCCACATGCTGAGTAGATCAATGTGTAATTTGTTCCATCAATTATCCTCCATAGTGGCCTACACTGGGACAATGGGTGTTGGGGTCTGGGTTGCTGAAGGTGACCACTCACAGAGGATGTGTTTAACACATCATTCAATAGATTTTTAGTCAACACATGGTATAGTATAGTTCAGTGTACCATGTGTTAATTGCATTATGAACATATACTCATGTATTGCAGATGTATTCACAGCAATTAGAGGTTTGCTGAAAATAAGTCTGTTCAGGATGTGTTGAAATAGAGCCCTGGTTTGTGTGTGTGTGTGTGTTTATGTGTGTGCATTTACCATCACTAGAGGTGTTCCATGAAGTGGTAGCTAGCACACTGGGGTCTTGGGGCAACTCAGACCCTGTAAACAAAGGAAATGGAGAAGACTATTAGCATATTTCTGACTGTTGGGCCCTTCCATTTTTTCCATTGCTATTTCACTAGATGGATCATGAACCCTGCAATTAGAATAAATGTGGAAGAGTGAGTGAAAAAATGACAAACTCTGAGCTTCAGCCCTCTTCACAGATAGAGAGTCAAATACTGGAAATGCAGCAGGATGCCATTTATTTTTAACTGAACCTTGAAAAACATGCTGCCAGAGCCTACTGCTCAAAGAACCTAAAGTTGCCCAGTTGAGCTAAGATGGAGTCTAAGGAAGGTCCAACTTTATGATAATGTCCTGTGACATACAGGGGGGACAACCAAATTAAACAAACAAACAAATTGAGTAGACGACAACTTCTTCTGACTCCAAAACCAATGCGTGAAAACATCCCTCAGGAAATGAAATACTTTGTTGTTCACCAGTATAGTGGCATCAAGAGAAAACAACTGTTCAATCTGAGAGTACATTAAATTTAAATAAAAAAGCCAAACTCATCCATAAGCCAAACTTTGTGAGAGCATCACTTTAAATAGATACACTGGTCCCACCCATTGTGATGCTCCTAAATTTAAAACAAGAAATAGGCTATACTCTTTCATGGGAGTTCAAAAAAGTCAAACAACAAAACAAACATCTGAGTATTAGCTCATTCTGTTTTAATCATATTATTAATGAAGTAAACAATCACAATGTTGTAGCCACTTTGCTATGTAAAAGACTGCTTACAGACACACAGTTTCTTTTTGTTTCCATCTTAAATGCAAAACAACACTGATGATAGCATTGTACATTTGCTAGTGTAGATCAAAGGTTTGAATGTATAACAGGGAGCCTATCAGCGAGCCATGTGGACCTAATGCTGCATTATTACCAGCTGACGACAGAGCAGCCTCTGCTTTTCATTACAGGAGAGAGGAGACAGAAAATGGGCTTCAGTGTGCACTGCCACAGGTCATGAGGTGATTCCTGTGAAAAAGCCTGAGCAGGACTTAAACTTGACTGACAAGGACGGAACCTGAAACAGTTTTATCTGCTGATTCTTTGGACAGCAGACAACTGACAAACCCTCAACACACCTACATTACCCCATGATTACAATGCGTTCTGCTTCTCAGGCTGACACAGTGTGTGCAGGTGTGTG
>NW_023339674.1:6778126-6818177 GCF_004916995.1 Morone saxatilis | reverse complement strand
GAGAGAGAGAGAGAGAGAAGGCTGGGATAGTTTAACATGATGAATGAGCAAATGGCTGCCAGCCAACTGAGGGCAGGCATCGTACATTCACAATCATGCAAAAAACACAAGCATGTGAACTGATACTGTTGTACACACACACACACACACACACACTTATCTGCAAACTTAACCTTCAGCACCAAATTTAAAAAGAACTCGATAAAAGTATCTTGAATGAATTTACAACTTGAAAACATTATTGTTGCATGTGTGGCATGAGGGGTGACAGTCGGAGGGGGTATGAGAGGAAAGAAAGTCTGCAGTCAAACAGGCGCCTGACACCGGGTCATACTAATTGGGTGATAATGTGTTGTTTCACACGTGCTGTGTCAGGATGGTAACGCCTTTGTGGTGATGCCTATGAAATGAGCTGTGTTAATGAGCAGCGCTTTGGGCCTCTGCACCTGTTAGTGAGAGAGTCTGGAGGCTCGGCAATAGGCTCACAACAAGCAGCTGGCAGTTTTATGAGTTATAGAGAAGACTGTTAGAGATAAGAAGCAACACTTGAGGGTTGATATGCGGTAAAGATAGGCCTATGTTCATTACGTTATCTTTTCATTAAGCTGATTATTATTTTCAAATCAATAACCGATAATCTCGGTTGGCTAGATTCTTATCCCCTCTTGAGAAACACTTCATCCTTTGCTTTCCTTATCCCTTTGGGAGGGAGGAGAGAAGAGGGAAAGGTGTACAATGAGGAGGTTTCTCTCTTCCACTTTATATCTCCTCTATTTAGGTCACATCTGTTAGTTCTCTTTCATTGAGACAATCATCTGGAATATCTAGGATGATTTGCAGAGTAATTTTGAGATTAGCTTTCTAATGTTTCTCAGTAACAGAGGGAAGCAATTGTATTACGCCAATTTGTTAATGAGGGCCTAAAAATAGGCAACTTCACAGCGCCTGTGTCAGTTCAGATCAATGGTTCTTGCTGTTGTGGTTCTGGCCCCTGATTGGATCATAAACCTAATTCTGATGGCCTCCCATATGTTAACTGGAATGTGTATTAGGGATGCTGGTGTGCCAGTATGAATCATTGAAAAGGATCAAAGGTTTAGATGATAATATGTAGAAGGAAGAAACTTTAACCGCATCTTATTTCCAATCCATTCAACATTGATCTATTTTTTTAAGGATGACTACAAACTCTCCCAAGCAGTTTTAATTGCCTTAGTTGAGGAAGCAAATCAGAAAACAACCATATGGATGTTTTTGTAACATGGGTTATTTTGAAAGGGAACAGACAAAGAATTGGAAGTAACCCTGGAAGATTATTTAAAAAGGCTAAACTTGTCACTGTTAGAAAAGTGCAGTGTTCTAACTTAATCAGGCCGACTGTACAAATTCTACTTTACATCTGAATGTGCCCCCCACTTTTTGTAATTGGCTGTTGATAACATTACTGTGGTCATATGCATGGGGTGCACACCTACAGCGCCTCCTAAAATCCCCATTTCAGTCTGCTTCGTGCTGTCTCTCCAGCCAAGAGCCAAGCTACCTTTTAGCTGGTTGTCTACCATTTCACAGCACTTCCGTTTTGAACAGCCACAAGTCAGTCTCCCAGAACTATTTGTCCACTGATACCATCTCTGCCCATTGGTTTTTATTAAAATGACGATTATCTCAGCTGTTAGAAACCCTAATTTCCTTTTAAGTACCATCAAAGAGAATCAATCTAACCTGGATCATAGAGCAGTGCACATATTTCCATAGCATGTCAGCAGTGATATGTTAAAACTTCAGAGGCCACTTTGGTATGGCAGTGAACACGCATCAAAAATCTGGATGTCTGACAACCTTAGTATAGTATCACTTTCCCTTCTTGGCTGGTAGTGCATATTTCATACAACTGAAAGTTTTGGAACCTCTTCTCTCATTTGCAACTAAGTGCCACTCAATTGCCATCCTAGTGGCAAAAATATACAGTGAATGGTTAACATGAAGGTGCCTTTGAGAAGTCCAGACATCAAATCTCCACACAAGTTCCATGAGAACAGCCTGTGATCCTCATCCAGCTGTATTTGACTAGTGATGATAAAAATCACATAGGGACATAGGCTTAACCCTTATAAAGCTCTGAGAATTTGTGTGACTTTACTGTGACAGCAGCATATGGGAATTAGTGTAGAACTTCAAACTTCAAGGCATGGGAATGAGGCCTCTGAGGCCTAAAGTAGAGTAAAGCAGAAGAAAGTGAGAAAGAGGCAGCCTCAGAGGGTAACGCTGAACCAAATCAGAAATGTTCAATTTGAGCGGTTATGCGTTGCAACTGATATGCTGTTATATGGTCTGGGGGGCTGTGTTTGGAGCCAGGCTGGTTGGTGTGGTGAGTGAGACTGATGTATGAGCTCTCCCACTCTGTTATTAGGGCCTCTCCCAAGGTCCTCTTCCTTCCCTATTAACTGGAAAACTGACCTAACTCTGGGGTTATCTGGAAGAACAGCAAACCAACCATTTTCACAATATAGCTATGTCATATTTCTGTCTTAAAGAGGTGAAAGATACATATGCTTACAGTAGATGAGGAAAAATCAGGAATGATAATCATTTCCTTCTTCAATTTGTCTTCATCAGATCTCTCTTTCTGTCCAACAAGTTTCTTTCTCTCTTTTTATATCCCAATTCTCTCGTCTTTTTGTTTTCTAAGTTCATGTGCTTCTACTGAAAAAGATCTCCTCACAATCCTGCTCTGATTTTACAAAAAACACTGTCTCACTTCCCTCCTGCCTGCTTATCTAAAGGAAGCAGTTAAAGTGAACATCTATTTGTCTTGTATAACCAACTATACAGTTACAGACAACGAGAAGAGTGAAATGAGAAGCTAATGTCCGACTGTGGCCTGCATCCAGAACCAGACTAAGCACCATGTAGGGCTCAAACTGCCTTAATGAATTATTAGCACAATTAGGTTTGAGATTGGAAAACGAGCAGAAAGTCACAGTCTTGGCGAAAGGACAGGGATTTGAGAAAATAAAGATTTTTCATGGAAAAAGGAAGAGGAAAAAAAGAGTGGGGAGAGAAGAAAAGGAGAATAGAGGACTTGGAGATAAATTGAGGGAAGAAGACTTGGAAAATGTGACAGTGTAGAAAAAAAAAAGACAGCAAGAAAGAAAATAAAAGAGAAACTTCATAATAACACCAGAGTGAAGGCGCTCGTAAAATCTGCTTTTTAAGAAGTGGGCTTCTGTCCCACCAGGCAGAGTGCAGGTTTGTGTTGGCCGGTGTGTTTATTCCCTGTCAATGTATCAGATGTAAATAACTGTTACACTGGCCATTCATTGGCATTACAAAGTCAAGGGACTGATGGCCAGCCACAGGGAAGGAGGAGATATTGGGGGAAAAAATAGATAGATGGTCATTCTAGTGACTGAAACAGTTTATTACAACTTGATAACTGATAACATTACACTTGCCAAAATAACTGCTGAGATCTAGGACCACGGCAACAACGCTGCAACAAGAAATGCAAGCATTTTGACGATTTGACATGTTGTAAACAGGCCACAAGATCAGGCAGATTAATCACAAGAAAATTTTGTGTGCGCACAACTCTGCCAAGTAAAGTAGATAAAAACTGGACCTGGAAGTCAGTTTGTAAACTGTGGTGGATGTACATCATACTGTTGAGAGTTTGGAAAATAACATTACTGTGTGCCTTTGTTTTCTCTTCCAACTAAATTTGGGGGTTTTGTTTAAAATGTGTGTGACTGTCTGCATTGTTGTGTTTCTTGTTCCCAACCTGGTAAGTAAAATGTAAAATAAAATGAAATTATCATTTAAAGAGAGACAGAGGGGACAAGACAGAAGGACTACAAACAGGATAATGAGGCCTGTCTCTAAAAATGGCTGACTCTAAATACAGTCTAGTACACTATCTAGACTGGGTATGTGTGTGCGTGTGCTTGTATAGCTGCACCTGCATGTCTGCATGCAGGTGTTTGTTCCCAGGCTCAACTGGAGCATAAAGAGGAATAAAAGCAGACCCAGTTCAGGGACTGAGTGTTCACCTGAGGACATCATGGACCAAAGAACACAAGATTTACTAACACACATATACACACACACACATACACTCACACACATACTCCTGCATCGCCTCAGAAAGTTCTACTCTGTAACCTTATAAGACCACAGAAAGGGGTGTGTGTGAGAGAGAGAGGGGCAGGAGGGCTGAGTGGGGGAGAGATGTGAGCAGGATAGATGACAGGAGGCTGTCTGACAGGGCCCTTTTTGGATCAGCACAATAGACAACAAGAGAAAGAAAGAGCTCAAGTTGCAACAGAAATTTGCTCTAACATGAAAAAAAAAAGACTTTTAAAAAAAGTCAAAAACTTTAGCTTTCACTCCAAAAATCACAGAGCTGAGCAGTGAGGATGTTTTATGCAACCTATACTACATGTTTGTGAAAGCTGTGTTGCATTTGGAATTACAGTTTGGCTTGACCACAAACTCTCAATAAATGTTGGAGGAAACTTTTGACTCTTTGAATAAAAAAAGCTACAAGTGCCTGTTTTTTAAACCTTTTTTTGAAATATTATGGAGCTTGACTGAGGTGTACGTGCTTTCTGGAGACTCGGTCCAGAGACTAGCATTTTGAGGGAGTGAGTAAACCTATTGAAATCTTAGCTTTGCAAAAACATAACTTTATTTTACACTGATTTGAATAGGAGGCTGTAAACCTATCAAACATTAAATCTGAACTCCCAGTCACTTCAGAGCGTTTCTAAACTGCTGCAGAGCGACTTCAGAGGAAACTTGAGTACACCGAGAATAAGTTAAAAGCTGACACAGACCAACCAAGTGCTGAGAAGGTTCCTTCAAACAGCAGCTTGTCACTTTACTGAAAATTATCTCACAGCATCAGGCTCATACTGACAACTGTCACTACCCAGCATTCCTCAGTCCAAGGGAGCATGGCTGAATGGACAGCAGGGTGACATCCTTAAGAAAGAAACTGAATCCTTACAACCTCCTGGGATGCAGCAGACTCTGACCTCTGACCTCTCTAGAAGTGACAAGCAAAATGAGAATGTCCACAGAGGTATCAATTGTAGTTCTAACATAAACCTGTAGTTTAACTTCATCTCTCCAAACCACATGTAACACAAATGGGGGGGAAGGGGCTCCCACTATGTGCACTGAAACCCTATAGTAGCGTCTCTCCCTCACAAGGCCGAATTGGGCAGCAGACAGTACCCATGCCAGATCATACTGTGTACTGTAAATATAAGTATCATGATGATCCAAAACTGCATGAATGCTACCTTTATACCCTTACTAAGATCTTAATTAACTGACATTAGGGCTGGACTTTCAGTAGAATAATATAATAAAGACTGTATTATGTTATTTATTCATTTTTACAGAAATGTTTGTATAAAGTAATGATTCCCAGCAAGGAAAATATTCCTCATAATATTGTGATATTTATTTCACCTATATATGTTTAGGTGACAACTCCATAACTGCTAACCTTTTTTACTGGTCAGGTCCAATCACACATTTGCACCCACAGGCAAATTAAAGTTTCCAGTCCACCAGACTACTTGCATGTCTTTGAAATATGGGAGGAAACCTGAGAGTGCCAAGGAAACCCACGCAAACACAGCATGTAAACTGGACACAGAGGGCTGGAGCTTGGGAATGTATTTAGGTCTAGTGGGTTTGTTCGGATTTATGTACAGTGAAGGTAATTTCACACATTTCCTCTGCAGGAAAAGGCTGCCTATGCTATGAATCTTAGTTTATATTAAGCTATAGTCCATCTTTCACATTTTTGTCTGTTTTGTCATGACAGAAACTTTGCTCTTGGAGTAACTTCATGCTGTGCTGCAGAAGCACTGCCTTATCATGTTTGGCCCTATAGAACTACTTTTGGCCTCATAGGTTAAACATGCTGATGCACAAGCCCGCACCGTCCCTGAGAGGCTCTGCAATGGAAACCACGCTGATGTATAAGGCCTGGTTAGCCCATTTTGGGTGAGGCTCTCCTCGTCTCCGGTTACCAGTGGTGTAAGCAGACTAGTGAGGAATGTGCACAAGCATGTTACCACCTACTGTGCAGCTCATCTGTTTTCACCTGACAGGTCCAGTACAAGTGTGTGTGTGTGTGTGTGTGTGTGTGTGTGTGTGTGTGTGTGTGTGGTCCGCACAAATGCTCAGCTTTCTGGAAAACCTGATCGCTTCCAAGCAGATAGACTGAGCCCTGAGACCTTGACGTAATGTGCAGAGGTAGCCGTCTGTCCCGTTCATCTGTCTGTGGAATGTGAATAGAGTCATCACACCTGCATGTTAGTGGGTCACTTTATTGCAGAGGATGTGCTACTCAGTGTATTTGCAGAATGAGCATAGCGTTTAATAATGTGAACATGGCGCACATTAACGTTATGTCCGCGTTGAGTCCTGCGTGCGTGTGTGTGTGTGTCATGGGTCAGGTGTGGAATGGAAGATTTAAAACCTAGTCAGTCAGTCAGGCTGTCTGTGTGTGGGACATGAATACAGTCAACTTACTTGGCTTTTTGTACGTGACTTTTCAGTAAATAGTGTGAATGGTGTGAATAAGACAGATGCCATGTTGCATGCCTGCTTGTGCTTGTGTGTTGTCGAGTGTGTGTGTGTCTGCTCAGGTGCAGCCAGGGACATGTACACACTCCATAAGCTCACTGCCAGCATTCCCAGATTCCTCAAGGATAACAAATTCAAAAGGAGAGGCCCCAGCAGATGGAATCTGGGAACGCCAGCATAATGCTGCTGAATTTCAAACGTGATTCGGATTTAGACATCATGTGACTACAGTTCAGCTGGGCGCCATTCCAAAACCATTCTTTACGTCTGTTGGTATTTCCTTACTCACCAAGCTGAATCACGTCTCGTCTGCAGGACGTATAATGACTGAAAAGTGTTGGCAGGCCAGCTTAAGTCAATGGGAATATTTAGACCAGGCACTATTAATGAAACAGAGCGTGACCATCTCTAGTTGAGAAAATCTGATTTAAATGACATGTCAAGCATGGTGATGGTGTCATTTGGACAACATTATTAGCCAGAATGCTGCTGGTCTGTCTTTAATCAGGTTATATGGCTGCATGAATAAAGTCCCATTCAATCTGCATATTTCTCTTTCCAAACACAATTAAGATAAGTGTACAATAAATCATATAAATAAAACAAGTTATCAAAGTGTTTAAGCTCTGTAGAGGTTTTCCACAAAGAACTCCATTCATAGAACCATTGTGGTTTGCACATTTTCTTTTTACTACCACTGCGCTTATTAAACTGACTGACTTGATGTTTAACACGGGTCACTGATTGCTGGCTTCCGACTGCACCGATAAACTGTGCTAAATAACGTAGGGATGCTTCTGGGAAACTGGGTGTGAGACATCGTGTCGCCATCAACTCAAGACTCTTAGTCAGCTCTCTGTGACTGATGCTGTAGGACAGACTCAGCCACAAGAAATCTGACTCCAGGCCAGAGAGAAAGTTAGACTGGGAGAGAGGAAGACATTGAAATAGAGACGAACACAGAGCAAGCAGTTGTATAAATAAGAGACAGGGAGATATACTGTAGAGACAAAGAGGGAGAGAGATGAAAGCAAGAAAGAAACGCCATGCATGCAAAAAAATATTAATTCCATCAAAAACGTGTTGTTCCTATTCTTTGGTTTTCCAGCTCTGTATTAGAGACCAAGTCTGGGCTGCCAACAGCGAGACTCTGAGGCAAACAGAGAACCTCTGAGCCATTCCAGCACGCTTCCCTTGTCAATCAAAGCCGATGCTCTACGGGAACCTCTTCTCGTCCCAGGTTAAAAAAATAAGCACCAGCATTCCTCCACTTGTTTAGAGGAAAAGGTAGCCTGCTAATGAGGAAGACAGAAGGATAGAAGAGAGAAAAAGAAGATGGAAGGAGAAGTGAGAGTTTAGTGTCCAAAAAGACAGAGCTGAAAACAAGCCAGAGGCAAACCCACACTGTCAGCGTCCAAAACACTTTCCGCTACTGCAGAAAAAATTACTTAGAGCCAGGGAATTGGACTGAATTTCCACATAGCGTACCACAAAAACAGATTTCACATACATTTCAGAAGAGAGATAAAGTATGATTCAACATACAAACACTGGTGGACAACTGTATTAACAAGTTGATGGTATTCATTCAAGATATTCAAGATCAAAAATGTATTAACATAGTAAATGAACATATTATACGTGTGTATATACACTGTAATATAAGCATGAGAAAAAGCAGGTCTCCCCTACGGTCCTATCATCTGAGATTATCAATACATTTTGTGAAGATCTGTCAGACAAAAATAACCCTCTAGTCTAGCTTGTGTGGTTAATGTTAAAAAGTAAAAAAATGGATATTAAATAAACTATACTGGTCATAGATCTTAAGTAACTGAGATTCATCTGCAATGTTTGCCAGCCTCCTACAATGAGTTGTTTACCATTGTGTCTAACAACACAAAGTGGTTTCATTCAGTGGTGAAATATTGGTCTCATGAAAGAATAATAGCAATCTAATATTACAGCAATGCTGTGACTGCAGTTCAGAATACAATTCCAGTTTTACACGACTCATGAATCTTAATCAACGGCTGAAACACAAGAAAAACTCCCCTAACGTGTCAATTCTGAACAGCTGGACAGTAACAGGTACAGTAACTACATACAACACCGGCATCTATAAAAAATTATGCAATCAAGTAAAAATAATACAGGCCAATAAAAAAACAAAAGGCACTTCAGAGGATATTTTCTGTACTTCTCATAAAAAAGTCTCATGCAAGACTAGATCTTCACTCCTTTTAATGACCTGCCCTCTAAAATAAAGGTTACAGTGTTGGCATACAACCTACATTTTGACTCAAAACTGAGTTTGTAAAATATATTTTAAGAATACTAGAACATTACTGCAACCAGAGAAAAAAACCCTTACACAATATGTTTCCACTTTCCAAAGAAAATGTGTATGAAATTTGCTTGGTAAATTGGAAACATAATGTAATTTTGACTGTCAAGAGTGGGGGTCCAGCTCTGTCAATCAGCCCTTTTTATTCCCTCAAAAGTGTACAAGTATCCAATTTCGTGATTACACTAAAATAGTGAATTAAACATAAATAAGTAGCAAAAACGGAAAAAGAATATTGCTTTTAACACATGTGAGGGAGGATTTAGGTGATTCAGCGGCCCAAAAGCCTCCCTTAATGGGAAGGATTTGTCAAAAGGGATTCTCTTATAATGAAATTTACCTTTTGCCCTCATAAGTGAAGAACCAGATGGACCAAAAGTGTTTGTGTGTGTATACACTTTGTGTGCGCTGTAGAGACACACGCCCTGATTTCCAATTCCCTTCCGACCCATCTCTAATATCAGGAAGAGGGAGGAGGAACTGAAGAGGATAGGGGGACACCTGCTCTGGATCTGCTTCAGTTTTGAAAAAAAGAGTGCAACAATATGTAAAACAGGAACAAAACAGTAAAGGAGAAGGAGAAATGTCATGCAGATGTAGCTGATAAAAACTTTGGAGATGATACAAGGTAAACTTGACGTGGGAAACTTGCTGAATAGAAGCAGACTGGAAGATTTTTAAAAAGTATGTTGATAAAATGCCTAACAGACTTATCTATACACATACCCATTCTGCAGTTTTCTACTAAACCCCACAGTGTAAATAATCTAGTGTCATTATTCATCATTTGCTCCAAAAACAATTTATTATGGAGATAATTAATGATGCATGAGGCCTCACAGTTCAAAACAAATAACTGTGCTGGGTGGAACATCACGCCTGATCTCGCTTTATTGGACGTAGTTTTCCATTGGCTGCAACTGTGTGCTGATTATGAAAACTCTTCCACCCAAAGTCATCTTTGTGGACTGAAGACTTTAAAAAAGTAGAGGGGGTGGGGATGGTTGAGGGATTAGAAAGCCTGGATTATTATTAAAGTGCGCGAAATACAGAAATAGGGCAAAATTAAGAGTGCCAGAAAGAGACATGAAATCTGCCACAAGAGACAAAGATGATCACAGTTCTTCTCACATTTCCAAAGCTTGTTGTAATTTCCATCTCATTTCACCAGATGACTGGTGCGGGGGCTGACTAAGCACACCTTGTAAAGCATCCCAGCTTGCTTCTCCAAACACAGTCTCACCTCACCTCCCATAAACCCTGTTCTCTCAAACACACACTTCATAGCTGATCCACCTCCACCCCAGACGATGGAAAGGAGGATAGGCAGATGGCGGCGCAGAGAAGAGCGAGGTGTTAAAGGAGTTCTACTACAGGCACAAAGATCTCTATTGTATTACCTCATTTCCTGTTCGGAATCTCCCAGGTTGCAGAGATGAAATCTGTTAGATCCCTCTGAGAGCAGGATCCCACAGCCTGCTATGCACCTTCATATGTTATTTCTGCTCCTTACTTCTCATCAGTGTGCCAGACCTTTGAACCTGAGACTGTTTTCTTTTAACTTTTTTTCTACAGATTTGAGGCATAGTCCGTTCTTTGGCATGCCATACATCGTTATTTTTTCCAGGTACGTTAGGCTACCTATAAATGGCATCATTTGGCATATCAGTGGAGTAAAACATGTTCTCGAGCAGTCAACAATGGATGACTTTGATCATTGTGAGGAAATGTGTATATTAAGTTTTAAGGGGTATTTACAGCATTTCTAAACATACTCATTCTTACAAATGATAATTTACTCCTCCTTTATCCTCAACAGAGATGGAAGAAACGTTTTAACTTCGTTATCATTTGGCAACTATCAATCAACCAACAGAGGTTAAAATATATATATTCTGGTGCCTTAAGTCTATTTGTATGATGTTATCATGTGCCAAATGTTGTAAGAATGTTTTGTAACTCCACATTCACTGCAGCGGATATATATAAGAGATAGATAGGAGGGAAAAGGTGACATTAAAAGCCGGAATGAACTAATGTGCCCTCCTGATACGGGTACATTAGCTTTAGTTTGCATCTAGAAGATCACTAGTGTCAGTGATGTGTGCTGTCATGTCTATTATTTATTATTGATTTTCATGAGTCTGCTGTGGAGGAAAGTTATAGAGAAAGGGTGGGGCGACAAAATGCGTGCAATATAAGCTTTCAAATGTGGTGAGCTGTATGAAGGCTCTTGTCGTGAGCAACCCTGAGTGTGTATGTGTGTGTGTGTGTAAGAGTCATGCATGTGCAGTGTCTATGTATGTGTTAGAATTGGCAGCAGGTTAGGGTACTCTGGCCTTGATTAGGCGTCTCTTTCCCATCCACCAGTCGCCGAGTGAAGCAGTGAATTATGCTGCCATCTCAGCGGTGTAATTGGGGACACATGCAACCTTAAACCCCTCCTCCCTCCCTCCATCTTTAGGTCAAAGCAGCACTAAGATCAAATGCTCTCCTCAGTGGAGCATTCCTCAATAAAACAACAAGCAGGCAGGAGAGAAGGGGGAAGAGACGAGAAGTGAGGAAAAGGAGAATGAAAGGAAATCAAAAGAGATGGGGCGAGACAGGCAGAGAGGAGAAAAGAAGGAGACAGAGGTGGAGACAGTGAGAGCATATGGAATATGTTTACAGTAATATCGCTGTGCCTTGATGTTATCGTGGCGCTTCATTTGGTGGATCACAATGTCTCATCAAATTGCAGTATCGTCTGTCATTTTCTCTGCCGTGTCACTTTTTCTCTCTTCTCCGTGCAAGAATAACCTGCCCATGCATAGTTTTGCTTCATTACCTTTGCAGGAATCCCCTTTTTCTCCAAGCCTGTCCTACCAACACACTGTAACAGTGTCTCTCTTCTGTACACATTATGCAGTGTCCTGGGTCCTTTTTAAAGCAATAAAACCATAAAGGGCTCAGGTCTGGTTCAAGCTAACATAAACAATCCTCCCTCTTCCTCAAAAGGCACAGAGAAACAGAGGTTGACAAATGGGCTGCTAGGCTACTGAAAGTCCACTCATTTGAGATCCGCAGTGACAAATGAGGACACAAAAATAGTTTGGATCAAAGTAACTGCATAGTTTGTAAGAGAACAAAACTATTTATCATGAGTTTAGGACAAAGATGAAGGAATTTTCCCAGTTCTATCCAAGCCTTTGATGATACAGTTGGAGCCTAATGACGCACACAGCTCTGCAGTGTCAGAATGATTTCACAGGTTTCTTAGCGGTTTTATGAAAGGCGTAGAACTGATGTCTAAGATGGAAGAAACCATTTACGGGATAAACCCTGGATATTAGGTTGATAGATTGTGAGATATTGAGTGGGAACAAGTGCGCAAGAGAGAAAAAGACAGAGAAAGATGTGCAATGAGGAACTAAGCTATTTATGATGAAGTAGAGATTTCCTATTAATTCATTTCTTCGTATATGTATGTTGCCTGCTTGTCAGTGTGTGTATTGTATAGCTGCAGGCTGCAGACGGACAGCACAGATGCTGGAGTGTGTCAGACTCCACATCTGGTGGATGGGCTCTGTTAGCTCCGTCTGTCTGCCTATTATTATATAGTATGAAGCCTTTGAACTGAGCAGCCACTGCTGACAATCACCAGACTCCAACACACCGGGTCATTCCTTGATTTTAAAAAGGAGACGGGCGCAGTCCTTTCTCACTAAGTGTTTTCGTTCTGTAAAGAGACAGTACAGTATGTTCATTTTCCTTCAACATCAGAAAATGCGACAGCTAGGTGGAGGGAGAGGGAAGAAAAGAAAAGTTGCTCAATTCAGGAAAAGTATCTCAGTTTCATACTGTTCTGTGGGGGACAATCAACGGTTTCCTGATGTTACAAATGGAAGTCGTGGAGAGAGAAAAATGTATGGACTTAATTATCCTTCAAGCCAAAAACACTACAATACTGGACTGAAGTTGAGACTAAAGAGTGAAAGGAAATTTAGATGCATGGCGAAAGTCAGTGTTCACAAAAACCTGCAAACCAGCTGTACCTAACAACTATTTCTTAATGTGCACCTGTCATCACTTTGTATAGAATGGCCTTGATATATTGATGAAGTGCCTCAACACTTTTTGATATACACAAGGCCTTCACAATGGGAAACTAAATGTGGTATTACTGGGTGGTTCTCTGGCTGCCAGCATGTTGAAAAAAAACGGATACATTCAGCTCTTTGTGGTGTTTCTACTATGAGTCTGTTCAGCTTTTTCAGCTGTCAAACTACAAAATTTAAGGCCCATGAGTAACTTTTCAAAGACGAAAGGTTAAGTTTAAGATGCGTATTTCCAAACGAACCAAATATGAGATATTTAAAGTATGCTGCCTTTTATGTGCAGCCAGTGCAACGGTGTGACTCATTTATTTGTCTTTAATAGTTTTTGGATAAAAATAAAGGGCTTTGCAACAGAGGAATACATTAAAGCTGCCTTTGAACACAGACTTTACTTGTTAGTAGGATTCATTTATCATGGGAATTGGGATGGGACAATAATAAACAAAAACAGAATATCACCAGACCATTTAAGGATATGTAATCCCACCTAATTCTCAATATGTAATAAGTGATGGAAAAAATTATATATTTTGGCTTTCATACTACAGTTTATATCAGAGAGCGCTTGACATTATCCAGCTATGAAACTCAATTTAAAATGTTGGCATGATAATGTTTTTCGAATAATTTACAACATTCGTTGATGTCTTCTTGAAGCCTCACACTATATATGAAGCTCTGTGTCTCCTGCCAGATGTTTGTCAGGGTCAAGGCTTGTCAGCTGAAGTGGTGACCTCCTCATGATGTGTTGAGCACACAAAGCTTAGTAGAGAAATTACAGAGTCCGACCAGTGCTGATGACATTTACAGCCCCACTCACTTTGTGAGATGGTAACAATCAACAGCAAGAAAAGGGTCGACACAGTTTACTGTAGTGTGTGTTATGTGTGTACTCTTATGCGCAATGCTTAGCATGTTTACCTTTGAGTTTACCAGGAATGGCGATGTGAAATAGCAACAGTGTAAGATAAAATCCTGTAGCCATGTATGAGAGGGAGCTGTTACATTGCTCAGTCGTAAATCAAAGTTGACAGTTTACATTTTTTTGTCTGAGTAAACACACACACACAGCCAAAACAGCTGAAAGCACATAAACTGTGTTATGTTATGTTGCTAGTAGAAGATCAAATACAATAAATTAATTTTAGAAAAACAGTAGTCAAGTAAATTAGTAAGTCCGCTGTTATAAAATAATAAAATAATAATTTTGGAATAATTCAGGACCATGGTAGCTTGCTTGTATATTTTTCACTGTTCACATTCATTTTACATTGGCAGTAACTGAATCAGGTTCCATAAGAACTGGATGAGGTTGATGTATCTTAAAGAAGCTTCAAAGTTTAAAAAATGTCTTTTGTGCATTTTTTGTTCAATCAATACAGCAAATATTTGAATCTTCTAACAAAAGACAACAAAATGTTCCCTTTACAAATGCCATGCCCAACCCTTTTACTATTGGACCCAGTTCAAAGTCAGTTCAAAGTCAAACAGTTAACACAACCTTAAGCTCCTTTACCATCCCTGTTGAGCACTTGCTGGTAAACTCTCACTAACCTACTCTCACCTAAGACACACAAGACACAACAACGTAGATTCACTATGCAAAGAAAAGAAAACAATAATATACACTATAGTAATATTGAGTATGTCAAATGCCCCCCCTCATGAGTTGCAATTAACATTGCTGTAGGCTGATAAATTAAACCTCCAGACAAAGAAAACTGCTTATACTTGAAATGGTTAAAGTGAAACCAGTAAGATAAAAATTAAAGTCAGCTGACTTCTGCATAGCACAATGGATAAAGCCCTATCTACAAAATAAGTTCTTTGGAATAAACCAGTAGATCACAGTATTTCCACAGGCATGAAGGCATGAAGCTCAACAGCATTAAACTGCAATTTGAAAACTGTTTATTTTTTCACCAGCCAACTGCTCCAGTTACAATTTTATACAGATAGTTAGAGGGCAGAGTGTGTGTTTGTGTACTCACACACAACTACCAAACCGGGTCTAAGAAACCATATAATTCAGTAAAATGACTGTGAAACTAACCCACGTAAAGACACAAACAGATACACAAGCTCAGTCACACAAACTTCTTTGGATAACAGGTCCTTTATTCCTCCACTTCCACTGCATACAACCGCATACACAAAGTACGAGGGCGAACACATGCATGCACACAAACATAGAAAAACACACATCACGCTGTATTGTCAGGCCCCTGATTTAAATCACTTGCAGGCTCAGAGTTTTCCTGTGCCTTATTACTCCTCCTTTGTTTGACTGGAGCGTGATTTGAGCTTGGGCCCTTTTACATTCTTTCATTACTCTCCAGTCAACACACAGGCATGCCAGAGGGACTCTATGATCCACACTTCACTTACTTTGATTGTTTTTGGGAGAAATTGCTATTCTGGCTGGCACTCTCCTATTGGTGCAGCATGCCTGGGGTCTGGTAAATGGGACTGTCTGTGCACGTGGTGGTCTGTTTCAAAGCATATCACTGTTGCCTGATGAAAACCTCCTCAGATTTTTGTGATGTTTGTATTTTAAACTATTGTAGGATTTCATGCCTCTCTAAAAGGTAATAAATTCGTCAACCCCTCAGCCTATAAACATAAAAGACTTCTTTTAAGGTTGTTCCTGAAAAGCCGATACTAAGTAGATGTGACATTTTTTGTATTTTAGCCACGCTTTGGCTGCGTACAGCAGAAATATCACATATTGGACAGATGAAATTTTGTACAGACATTCATGATCTCCAGAGGATGAATCCTACTGACTTCAGTCTCCTGACTTCTCCTTTTCACTCCTTTCACAAAATGTTGTACAGACATTCTTGATTCCAAGACAATGTATACTTGTATAATGACTTTGGTAATCACCTCACTTTTTTTCCCAAATGGTGAACATTAATGTAATGAAAGAATGTAAAAGGGCACAAGCTCAGGGCGGCGGTAGCTCAGTCTGTGGGGACTAGGCTTGGGAGCCAGAGGGTTGCCGGTTCAAGTCCAGTACGGACCACAGAGTGTGGACTGGTAGCTGGAGAGGTGCCAGTTACACCTCCTGTGCACTCCTGAGGTACCCTTGAGCATTCTGGGCAAGTATCTGCAAAAAAGTGTTTCATCTGATTTGTTGTAGAATGAAGAACAAAGCATATGAATTCTCACTTGTGTCACTGAAGTAATAGTGAATATGTCAAATATGAGCAATCAGCTCTTCTTCATTTAGTTAGTGGGCCCCATGAGGCCCCTGCAACAACCCCAGAGCTGTCCAGCTGGACTGAGAATCTAGTATGTGTCAAGGTCACTGCAAGGACAAATCATTACATATTAAGACCCTTGGTGCTCTGTTTTTGCTTTCAGAACAGACGACAAAACAGCAGACATAACCGTCGCCTATAAAGGCACAATAGCAGCAACTGTACCATCCGTGACTACCTGACCTTTCATTAGAACCAGAGTGACAGTGAGGCAAGACAGCTGGGCAGAGAGGAGAAAATGAGCAGTCACTCAGACTATGAATAGACCTTTGTATCATCTCCTCTGTCTAGGAGAGAAGAGAGGAGAGGAGAGGAGAGGAGGAAAATGATGTAGATGACGATTGGAAAAAAAATACGAAGGAGGAAAAACTAGAGAAGAGGAGATAAAAAGAGAAAGAAGAGAAGAAAAAAGAAAATTGTAGGCAAGTAAGAAGGAAAACAAAGGGAAAGGAGTGACCTGGATGGTGTTAGCAGATAGCAGGAAGGTTCTCCAGAGTCCCATTTAACCAGTTATGATCTAAGGGATCCTCACTGTTGTAAATCCACTGTAATTCCGAGCGTGCCCACTGCCTAGCAAACAAAGCTTGTGTTTTCCTTCAGCCCTGTCGTCTAATCACTTGCACATGAGGGGAGGAACAACAAAGCTGGAACAGTGGAGAGGAAGAGACAGAGAAGAAGGGAAGCATGGGGATGAGAAGAGAAGGCCACTCGGGGCCAAAGCCTTTGATGCCCTCTATGTCTTTGAAGCTTTCCAACAGTTGGAGAGGACAGAGAAGACAACTGAAGCAGCCGCACAGTGAGAACAGACAATAAAAAGGTCCAAACAAGGAAAAGATTGTGCGCATAGACAATAGGGAAAAAAGACGATAAACGGAGGGATATACAATAGGAGGTGAGATCAGCTTTATTTACTGATACAACTGTGCTCCGTGGACTAAGAGCAGCTTTGATCAGGAACTTTTAAGATGTGTCCCAGTGGGCTGCTGGTCAGATCACATGGCCTTGACAATGAAACCTCTCGACATGTTGTATCTTGCACTGACTTGCCTTACTCTAACATTGTAATGCAGCCTCTTTTAGTCTAATCAACAGGTAAGAATGTTACATGGCCTGGAAGCGCATCATTCACTCCTGTAAATAATAAACTTCTGAGCATTAAACATGGTAACAATCCCTGTGCAGGGGTTGAACACAGCAGACTATAAACCCAGTTCTCCCCTCTCATCACTCTCTTTCCTTCCACAACATATAACTTCTGCTTTATATTCTTCC
This sequence comes from Morone saxatilis, assembly GCF_004916995.1. Classification (NCBI taxonomy): domain Eukaryota; kingdom Metazoa; phylum Chordata; class Actinopteri; family Moronidae; genus Morone; species Morone saxatilis. Next base: position 6,800,589 of record NW_023339674.1, on the reverse strand, counting down.
TTGGCTTGCTCCACTCATATCTATTCCAAGGACAACACTGCAGAAAATAAAAAGCATAGCAAACCAGGAACAGTGTCGTCTTTATCACGTTCTTTTTTCAAACTTCTAGTCTATTTCATCACATATTTAAACTCAGATTATCTTGTTGTGCTTGTTGGGCTGTTTCATTTCATGGTACTGCAACATCTTTCAACATATATTTGTAAAATATGAGTCTTAAGCCATGTTTCCTCTTTTTAAATGTTCTCCTTCACTATGATGTTATTTATGAATTAATTTGACTTGAAAGATCTCAAAAGAGGTGTAAAGTTTATTTTGTGTAGTATTTTCAACTGGAGTAAATCTTGACTTCAAAATAAAACTATAGCACTGATGATATGTGAATTTACAAACAGGAACTGCTGCGGTCTATAAATAGTGTTGAAAACACTGTACCTGTAAAGTGTATTTCTAAAAAAGGAATCAAGTGAGCAAAGCCTGCACTGTAATATGAGTTGGCACACAGCAGCTGATGGTGAAAAGCACAGCGGTTACAATGAATTATAACAATATAGTCTTACAGGATTCCCCAAACACCTTTCATATTTCATATTTTATTTGTGTGTCTGCTCTGTTTCCTTCCCTCTCAGTGCAGTAATCCACTTAGGAGAAATCTCTTGTCTTTTTTATTATTATTCCTTCATTATATTGGGCATTTCACTCTGCACTTGTGCAAATCGTCACCTTACTTGAAATTCTAGAGAAGCAAAACTGTAATTTATGATGGCAGTCCAACATAAAGACAGGAGCCAAGGTTCTGAATTGTGGGGAATGTGAAAGACTAAACACAACAGCTGAGGCTCAGAAATGAATTTCATCTTCTCCACACACGCAGACACATAAAATATCTCAAACATTCAGCCTGAGCTTTCCATTGCACACACACACTTTATTACTTTTCATTATCTTTGATGGCTATCTGTACAGCTAAATCCAGCTCTGTGCTGTTCTTTTGGCTATGCAGCACAACGCTAATCCAGTGTCTTGAAAGACAATCCTCCAGCGATTCAGTTTATACTTCATCTTTTATTTCATTTTAAACTAAATATTTATGCTGAACAGTGCAAGCCAATATGATGCTTACAAACTGCCCCTTTCTGAATGAATAAAATTGCTTGTCTACTCTTTTAACACCCAGTTGAAACAAGAGCAGAAGTTTCCCTGCCATTAATAGTACAAGGCAGCCAAACCCAAATGCTCTTTGCTGACCCCAATAGGAAAATCTGGCATGCTCATTTCATGCGATAAGGGATGTTCATGAGGGCTTGTGAATGGTCACTGCATTCCTTGTTTGCCTCGATGTTCCTAAGCCTTTTGTTTGTTTAAATCTTCAGCCTTGAATCCCCATGGGAAACTCACGATGCTTGCAATGTTAGCCACCTCAGAATCTTTTAAACACAGAAAAATCCCAGCACACCCACGAGAGGCCAAACTAGGCCACTGACCAGTGCTGAGAACACCAGCTGAAACGCTAACAGTTGTTGGACTAAATAGCCCCATCAACCCCCAAGTGCAACATGAGGGTGTGGCCACTAAAGCAAACTTGGCTTTGAGGAGATACGCCAGTGTTATTAGATGGTAGTCAGCACTTGCCTCTGCCCTGCTGACCCTTTATACTGACAGGGTCCACATTAAGCACCACTGCTGCATTTATTCAATTTGATGTACTTGACCGCAAAGCCCTATTGTTCCTATTACAGTAATGGCCATTGTTCCACATCAAGCATCTGTGCTAAATTAATCCAACAATCCTCCATTAATACTGTACCTTATACTGCAATCTGTTTGCTCAGTGAGTTTGCTGCACAACAGAAGTGCCTCAATGCCTGATAAAGGTCTAAAACCAAAGCATCCATACCTCTATTATCTATATCTGCTCTTCCTGTGCAGAGTACGACCAAAAGCAGCTTCCTTAATAAATATTGTGCTGACAGTGTGTGTGAGTTCATCACTTATTCTCTAGATTTCTAGATTTCATATTACAGGTGTGCATTCAATTATATACTATTCTGCTACAAGATAAGAATGCTAAAGCCCAAGATTGACAGAAAGTAACAAAGGGAGAATACAGAAAGAAGACCACTTTCATAAAATGTAAAAACCAAGACAAAAGCAAATGGAGTTGTCTTCTCCAAATGTAAATGTTTAAATAATTTCCCCCTGGGATTATTAAAGTATTTCTGATTCTGATTCAGATTCTGATGTAAAATTGATGCTTCACAAGAATCAATAGATGTGCGAGAGCTCCAGACTGTATTCTTCAAATTCAATGAATGAATCAATAAATATACATTTGACCATTAGATAGAATGTTTATCCAAGTGAAAAAAATAACACACAGAAAAAGTAGGAAAAAGTTGAGTCAATATTCAGTAGTGAGTGAGTAGAGTTCTGGACAAAACAGAGAACAGGTCTAAGACTTCAGAGAAAAGACCCAGACAGGGTTCAAGTAATCCTGCTCCGCCTCCTTCTGTAGGGACAGTATTGTGAGCTGTAGAAACATAATGAGGGTGCCGCTGTAATCTACACCCAATCGTTCACCCGCCCATAACTCTTCATTCAGTAACATTAGAAAGACCTGGACCATTTAAAAGCTAAGCCCTGATCTCACTATTTATGTATCTTTGCCACTGCCAGATGTTACAAGGTTCTAAAAAAAATGCTTCGGCTTACTATATGATGTTGGGCGATATAAATTGTGGCAGGCAAACACAGGTAGTTAGGCTGTAAAAATAGTCCAAACATCAGAGTCTAGGCCTGTGGAGCATATTGTGGGCTGTTAATGTTGCTTGAAGGACCTTTATATCGCCCCCTCTGATGATGCCCTGGAAATTTTCGGGTGTTACTAGCAGACATATTATAATTCATACACATTTCTCTGTGTGTATGTCATTTGTTTTATCTGACAATATACTGCATTCCCGCTTTAGTAGCATAAGAGCTCTCTAATTTTCCATTTTGCCTCATGTAAAGAGGTGTGACAGTAACAAGCTCTGACTGCTGCTTCCAACAAGGACAGTCCCAGTTCTCAGTGCAGTCCCATAAAGAGAGGTCTCCTAAACTTTTACAGGCTGACAACAGCCTGGCTTCCACTAGCAGCCCAAATGGTCACAGTCAGGTTTATATCACTGCTACGTAACGGTTTCAGCAGTAATTTAGGCAGCCATAGGACCAAATTGAAAAAACAAAAAACAAAGGCCAACTGATCATGCAGCAGCAGCAGCCCTCATCAACACCACTATGGTACCCTGGAGTAAAGCACACAGAATAGCACAGCATCCAACAACTGTTCTGTGAGTTTGGAGCAGGGTGTTGGTGTTAGAGAGTATGGATGAAAAAAGATTAAGCAGTATTTCAACATTTTCTTTTTTAGTTCATGAATACAGTTCATTTTATCTACGGTTTGTGCAACCAAGCATTTTTTTTAGCAGTCATTAGCAGTCACTTATTTGTCTCACATGGGACAGAAGTAATTTATGCTTGTTTACTGGAAATAATTGGCCTAGCTGACAAACTGTAGCTCAGCAAGATTATTTAGTGTAATGTCACAGGTAGACCCAAAATTATTTAGATTTTTTGCTTGTCTATTGATTGACCTCTGGCCACTTGATTGTTGTACAGGACAGGCTTTTTGATAATACCTGACCAGTACAGAGAACTAATACTTATTCTATGTATAAGTAAAAAATTTGCTTTCACAATGCTGTGCAATCTGAAAAATGTCCTTCAACAAAGCGTTAAGTGAAACCAGGCTCTTGCAGCATCTACCAGAGTTCAACTGTAATGCACATAAAAAAAATTAGCTTGGATGCCACTGCACTTGAGGCTATTTTACACTTGAGCTCCTGCTGACTGGTAGTAATGATTGAAAATGTGTCACTCCAGTAGAACTGCTATAAAAAGCAGAGGCATAATCGCCCGTCTGAGTCCCCTAGCTTGTGGAAAAGAACTGTCTTTCAGGCTGCTGTCTAACAGATTTGGCATCGCCCTCCTTCCGTCTGCTCAGACATACAGCCTGGCAATACTGGGCAGCATGGAGCCAGATCCGATTGCAGGGTTTATGTATGTTGCTAACATTGTCATTATCCCCAGAGGCCTTCAGAAATGCTGTGCCCTGGAATAACTGCAAATAATAAGCAGGAATAACTGAGAACGGCTGGTCATTCCTATGGTGATTTATGAATGGTGGTTGACAGTGTGTGCCATCTGAGGGTGATTGTATATCCGTATTTATGACTGCATTTTCCTGGCTGATCAACACGTTGGCTGTCTATATCTTTCTCAATCTCTAGGGTAAAATCAAACTTTGTGCAGCTCTTTGAGGAGAGCTTTTCACGTCACTTAGAGCAGCTTGTCAAAAGGTCAGTTGTGCTCTAGGTTCTGTACTGTAGAGTGAATCATGTTGGTTTAATGGCCCGTTGAAAATGGGATCATAGAATTGAGACAGAGAGGTCCCTAGACTGTAAACCATATCTGGGGAGACCAGAGGAAGAGTGAATGGATGTGAGGTAGGGAAAAAGTTCTGTAAAAGGAAGAAAAAGAGATAGAGCTAAGACTGTAATGAGTAATCAAACCAAACTATGTGTCACAAAGCACTTTCACCCTCACAGTGGGAGACAGAGAAAGCAAAGTAAAGAGAAAAAAGGGAAGGGGCGATGAACAGACCTGAAAGAGAGAGGAAAAAGTCAAAGAAAGCTCATAAAAGCAGCATGATTCTCTTTAATTTTCACGCTCGCCGTGACTTTTACAAGCTGCTGTGGCAGAGCTGGGAAGCGGGTGAGTAAACGGGGCAGGAGCGAGGCCCCAGGCACCCACATCACGCTGCAGCACACGACCCTGTTTGGGCTACAATGTGATCACAGGCTGGGCAGGTCCATTCCTGAACAGAAATGATCCAAAAGCAGCACTGTTCAAAAGCATGCGCCGATTTTAACACTTCTGCAAAAGGGTGTTTGGCGACAACACGTCAACACACAAGCTTGTGTTAAGAGCAACAAATGGAGAAGTGTAAAGAGGGCGTAAATTCACCTGAAAATTTAACTGACTGCTTAATGCTCCACATGATCTGCTTTTATCTACAAACAGGACACGCTTTTACAAAAAACAGGCAGCTGGGTGATAAGTGCTTGCGCTTGTAGCTGCGTTTGCGTGTGTTTTGGCGGGCGTGTCAAGATAAGTTAATATCGTGAGTGGGGGGATGGCGAATCGCACTGTATTTAAGGAAAGGGGTGTGCAAGCTCATTGGGGTTTGGCAGTGTGACTTGATGTGTTTACAGGTATGTGTGACAGAACAAAAGAATGGTATTTGTATTCACTTGTGTGTGTGTGTGTGTGTGTGTGTGTGTGTTAAGAAAATGGTTCCCTTGTGTTGAGACGATATGCAGTTTTAAAAAATGCTGACTCAGAAGATCTTTCTCTTGACTAACCTGTAATTTCGAGGAACATTATGGATTGATGTGGAGTGTGTGTGTGAAGGAGATAAAAAGAGTAGGGTTATGACAAAAAGTTCATGTTGGATTGCTTTGCGCATGGGTGCATGTAGCTGTCTATGACTACCTTTTTGTGTGTATGAGATAAAAGCTAGTTTAGAAAATAACCCTTGGGGCAATTTGGGGCCAATAAACCTGTGTGTGTGTCTGTTGGCGTTGTGTATCAATCTGAGGGCTCTTTGGTGGGTGGAGGACAAGACACTGATGTCAAACATGATACGGTAACAGCTGGAAAAATCACTTTACCTCCGCCCTCTGCACACTCTCCCTCCGTCCCTCCCTCTCTCACACTACTCTCCCTCAGGGCAGTTTTTCTGGTTGGCATGTGGCTAATTTGGCAAAGTTCTGCCGTCTGTCTGTATGTATGTTTCTGTGTGTATTTTTATTTTATGGTCTTGTTTCTTTGCTGTAAGGATCTTTTGGGCCAGGTCAGTGTATATTTTCCCTCATTAATCAGAATTACAATAGGTTCAAAATGAGGTTTTATGAAGTTGGCAGCCTTATACTTTCACCAGGCTCCAGTCCAAAATCCAGTATGTGTTCAAGGCAGCTTAGACATGATTAACAAGATAATTACCTCTTCTATATGAGTTAACTTAGGACATCTCCATTACATCCATGTGTTGTTTGTGCTCTGAACCCCCTGTGTGCACTACAGGGAAATCCATCCACTAGGATGACACAATACCTCAAAAATGTTGGACATGAAAACTGAACTGTATCATTTGACTTGTGCGTGATGAAACCTAACAACCGTAATAAAACAAAAGAAAAGTCCATCAATCTCTCAATAACCATTTTTTAACATTCCCTCTTTTTCTGAAAATGTTTAGACATCTCCGACTACCTTTTGTTGACCACAGAGCCTGACAGACGAAGACCAATCAGACAGTTATTTACTGCCCTGTTCCCCTAACCACTCCCTGCTGCTACTGTTGATAAGTGAAGCAAAGGAGATATCACTGGATTCCTCTTTTATCTTCACTATCTCTGCTCATCTCGCCGTCTTTACAAACTACAGGGCAAGCTGCGTCTCCAAGCTCTGCTATTTTCTTCCACTCCTTTTTTTGTCTCACTACCTCGTCTCTAGTTAAAGAGTTTAGATCAAAGTAATCTTAACGGGACCCATTAGCTGTTGGTATGGATCGTCAAATCACTCAAAGAGTCAAACCTGTCCCCATGTGGAAATACAGTGATCTCTGTTGTGGAATTCACCCGTTAGCTGTTATGTCTAATCTATTTCTACCTATCGAGCCATTGTTCATCTCTCTGCTGCTCTTCATGTCTCTCTCCCTCCCTGTTTTTCCTTTAGGGGAACCCTTCTTGCTGTCATTACACCTCCCACCCTGATGAAAACCTCACAGGACCCAGCAGCAACATTCCTGCTTGTTTTACAACCTTCTCTCTACTTATAGCCTAGTATCCAGCTGCCTTTAAATAAAGCCTCTGTCATTTTCACCCTGTCTGTCACTGTCTTGCATGCGCACACACATACAGGGTACAAATTCAAGAGAAATTATACACCCTTTTATTATCTGTCTGTTTATTCTTCTTCCATCTTTTTCTTGGCACTGCAGGTTATTATTAATTGTCAATCAAGATTTTCTCTTTCTTGACACAGGAAAAAAATGTACAAAAACAAGATGATGTTTCACATCTGGGAGATAGAGGATAATTCATAATGGAAGAAAACAATAGGCCTTCTTTACCAGCACATACACATAGACTGGTGACAGCATGGCTGGAGACGATGTTGAATGTTGCCCAAAGATTACAAGCCCACTTTTTGTGACGTCAAGTCTAATGTAATTAAGTTAAGCTGATATCCAGCTAATGAATCATCAGATTCCGAGCAACCTGGCCAGTGGACTCACTCAGTGTCTCAGAACAATCAGTTCTTCAGCCTCTGCATTATTGTCTGTCACAGATGTGTCTCCTGTTTGCATTAAGTACTGATGGAGGAAACATTCAGATACTTAACATAACTTAAAGTAGCAATACCACTAGGGCTGCAAATAACAATAAGTTTTGTTGTGAATTAATCTGCTGATCATTTTCTTAATTTGTATATTACTCTATAAATCCCACGAAAAACAGTGGAAAATGTCCATTACAATATCTTAGAACCTAATGCGGCATCATAAAATGTCCAAAAGCTATTTAATTTACTATAATGTAGGACAGCAGCAATTTTCACATTTGAGAAACATTTTTCTTAAAAATGACATAATTGATTGCCATTGTGGATTTATTTTCTGTTACTCAACTAATTGAACTCCACTACCACAATAGCATAGGAAATGTTTTACTATGGAATGTCAAATGCCTTATGAACTGCTCACTGCTAACACCTCTGTTGGCCTACACCCTGCAGGGTGTAGACAGCCATTTGTTACTGTCATTACACTTGCTGTCCCTAGGCAGTCTCTTTTTTACCTGAACTTCACCTGTAAGGTGTGAAGGGAGGAGCACTTTATCACTCCCAATTCCAACCCCCACTGAACAGTTGTCCTAATCTACCAATAAGAGTCACTTGTGAAGTGACAAAGACAAGAATCCACAAACACAGTCCATTAAACTAAACCAATTGAACCAAGCGCAGAAAGAGTGCCAAGCTGTGCAGTGATTTTGGCCACAGTGAAAACTACAGGTCATGTGATATTTTTTGCCCAAGTTGTATCAGTATATTATATTCTTGACATTTGTGTTTGTTGGGAGTCAGCCAGCTTAGCTAGGGAAGGACTAATACACATGTGAGCCTGATAACTTTTTAAGAATATGTACCTGCTGAGCAACTTTCATTGGACTGACTGGGGTGCCATCTTGAAACATGATATCCACTTTTAATAATTCATCCATAGTATGTTAGTTGGAACAAATTGTGATTAATCAGGAAAATAATTGGCAGATTGATCGGTGAGCCAGAGAACATACAACAAACTCTGAGTCTCCACAGTGGTGGGTGAGAACTCTTAGTTGCAGTGACTAAAAATCAAACAAAATCTAAATTGGACGGGGAAAGAATTGGCTAAAGGCATTTAATGAACACAAACAAGAACTACGTCAGCTTTTAATTTAACGACTTCAAAACATTTACCAGTGTTACACGAGTCCTCTATTTTCACTACAGCATAAATCACATTTATATCTTATATCATTATGACAGCCAAAGAAGAGACTGTGTATCGTCAGGGTCACAAACATACTGCAGTGTAGATGACAATGTTTCATTCTAAAACACACCGACGCGTACACACACGAATACACACACAAGACAAAGGGCCTATTGAATGCAGTATGGTAACAGCCCTTCATAATAAAGGCAAGCTGGGGCTGACTGAAAGAGAGAGCACACAGCCAGGTCCAAAGTCTTCATGAAACTGGACATTCGATAGCTGCTTGCGGGGCTGTTTGTGTGAGATTGTGACATTGATACCTTCTAATAAAACAGCCGACTGCATCCATGCATCCAGCCAGTCGAAAGGTCACTCCAAATAGGTCAACCTCGGACAGATGGGCATGGACAGAGAGGGTGGTGTCAGTGTGTGCGTTTGGGGGATCATTCCCAGAGAACTATTAGGCTCCACAGGCACTACATTGCTCCTCCTCTTACTCCACTAATACACACCGATATTAAAGGTCAAGTGAGAGAGGAAGCCGTATATACATGCACACCTCATTACGGAGACCACAGTCACCTATGATTGTTATGGAAAAACACTGCAATGGTACAATACTGAAGATGATGTCTGTGTCGCACTGTAAGACTTTGAGTACAAGGTGGCTGAGGTGTGCGTGATTATGTACATCATGTGTGAGGTAGATGGGTAATTTTGAGCCATGCTGCATTTATCATCTTTCCTGGCCTGCCCTTGTTTGTACGACTTTGTTAAATTACTCCCAGATTCAGGATCAGTTAACACACAAATACAGCCCTATGGATTTATGCTCATCTATGTCCCTTTGCCAATTTCTGACAGGAGATACAGTATATATCTATTAAGTCTGAATGAATGTTCGTGTGATCCTTCCATGAACAACGCCTGGACTTTCTTTCCATAATGAGAACAGACATCGCTTTGAATCACATATTTTGCTCGAGGAAAAGTCCAGAATGCTTCATCTCCTCCTACCTCAAGACATGCATAACTTACATTGCATGGCATGTCATTTCTTTTGCACATGTCAAGGAAGTAATTACATAACACAAAGTAACGTAACAAACGTTCTTTCAGAATAAAATGCTGTTAGAAGAAGGAAAACGAAACAAACTTTTGATCTTGAAAATACCTACAAATTTTGAACTTCAAACCAATGTTTGAGAACACTATTAACTAAGATATACGCATACAGTTTTTTTCAACAGGACTGAGAAGAGAATAAGAGAACAGGTGGGAAACTGAGGTTATCATGCAACATGAGTCAAAGGCCAAATCCAAACACACATGATACTTGTTATTTGCTTTGGCTCACCACACCACAGGGTATCCTCCGTCTCATTGTTTCCTCCCATTCCCCTCTTCATCTTAGTGGAGCATGAATGACTGATGCTCTGGTGGAAGCAGTGGGGGAGTTAATAGCAAGACTTGGTTCAGGTGAAACACTTGGCTGGAGTGAAGGGAGCTACGGCAAATTACACATTCAGAGAAACTTGGCAGATGTGGGGAGGTGGCTGTTGGGTAAATGTAGAGAAGAAATGAGAAAAAGAAGGTAAAGAGTGGAAAGACAGAGAGAAATGGAGAGCTGGAGCTGTTGCTCATTTTGACAGGGGAGCTACTTTTCTAGGATAAAGCCAGAGAACACAAACATATTGAGAGACTCTTAACTGCTCAGTTCTGCTTAATGAAAAACACTGAGGCTTCATTCAGACAAATTCAACCTCATGCTATTCATTCGCTTCTTCCTGAATTCTATGTCCCTGTACCCTGGTTTGCATGTAGATGTGGACAGTTTATATAAATGAATAGCTGACTCAGTCATGGCAAAATCTCAGTGTGACAGTATTAAACAACCTTGACTTTAAGTACACAAAAAATATTTAGTAATCATGTCTTACTAACTTATGTGCTTTTGTCTATGTGTGTGCTTAGATATTAAACAAGTAAACTTTCACAACTTGTATTTAAAGATTTGTTTTAGCTTTTGACACAAGCATACTATCCAGGATCATTAAAATATATTTCTCCTTGTCAGCTCCTCCAGTTTAAAGGAGCCAATTTGAAATGCATAATTACAGCAAGCCATATAAGACGTCTTATCTGCAGGGTAACTGTCAGCAAAGATATCTATGAAGATAATCATTATGTGCTTTAATGTCAGCTACTGCTTCTTTGGTTTGACCAGTCCAACAACACATAATATGAATACTGGGAGGTAAATGTGGAGGTAAGTCTGTAGGGATTTCAGGGAGACAGATGACCAAAAGTGGCCAGGCCTTCCACAATCAATACACAGAGTGTGTAAGCATGTATGTATACAAATGTAGCATGAGTGTATATTATTAGTGCTCCATCTCCAAGAAAAATGCTGTGTTGAGGATGCACTGCATAACTAAAACACTGTATAATGTCATCATATTGAACATAATACTGGCCAATGTGGCTTTCACTGAAACAAAAAACATCTGGTGAAAAATCCAATTAACAACCTTTTATTGAGTCACTGTAACAGTAGAAAAGATCTAACGCCACAAACATGCCCTGATGGATGCTAAAATACCACGTCAAAAGACAATTATATTACCAGTTTCCAGCACCTTAAACCAGCAAAAAGAATACTACTTGCCTGGACATAGAATGTATGGATCTATAAAATAATGTCAAAGGTTCAAGCATGGGCCACTTACAGCTTCATCAGGCTGGACAAGCTATTAGAGAGCAGATGGGGCTATGAGGCCTTTTCTCTGTTACTGGCTACAGTCAACAAGCATCTGGTCGCAAGCCGGCAGAAAAACAAGTCCTCAGAACATCTGAACCCAACAATGACGTTCAATTCATTAAAGGTTAATCATTGCCGGATCTCTCTCTGGCCAACCTGTAAGGGTTGAGGAAAAGCAGGAGGATGTGGGTTAGCTACCAGGCGAGAGTAAAGTGGTGAAAGTTGGAGGCAGCAGTTAGTAAGGATAAAGAGAAAGCAGAGAGAGTAACACAACAGGATGCCAATGAGGGGAATGCAAATAGAAAACGGAGGATGTGGGGTTTCCCGAAGAAAATGTAATTCTTTTTCATTCTTAAGATCTGTCACTGGATAGTTACACTGTTATGCATGCAGTTGGCTGGATGTGTCCATGATCTAAACGATATATGGCAGAGTTTCCATGTCCAGAGCCAATGACTATGGCAGTGCTTCTCTCTCCCAGCCTGATTCCGTCTGGGTCATGAGTTTAAGACAGAGGTCAACTGTTTCCCTTAAAAACCTTGTGAAAAGAAAAATTATGTTGTTAAGACTATGTTTGTACCTAACTATAAGCTACTTAAAAGGTGGATGACGTTACTTTTTACTTTGTTGAATATAAGATATCATTATACGATTGACAATGTATACAGGGATGACATTTTAAGTAAAATACTTTTGCATATAGACTTGAGAATACTGTTTTGTGACTTATTTGCAATTCATGTAATGAAGTAGAATCTTTATTAATTCAGTGCCATTACTCCAGACCTGACTAGAAACAATGAGCGATGAACGAGAAATACAGTTTAACAAACAAAAGGGAAATGCTAATTATAACTTTAGTTAAGAAGAGATTGAAAGCCAAATACAAATGCAAAAAAAAAAAACATCATGACATTCAATTACAAGTCATGACACAACAATATTCATCTGGCTGCTGGAGTGGAAAGCAGGAACAAAGACGTATAGGCTAAGAGCGAACAGAAGAGATAAAGATGTTTCAAAGCTTTCATCTTGCGGTGCTGTTATCTGCTCATCATATCACAGCCCAGAGCAGCAGGACAGCTTCAATCACATAGACAGAGCTCTTCTTCTCTGGCCTGCATGGACACAGCATACCTGGGATTCCTCTGTCTATGTGTTTTTGTGTGTGTGTGCATGTGAGTCAGAGGAGATGACGCAAAAGAGAGGAAGGGAATCAGAAAGAGGGGAGATGTAGAAGTGTAAAGTTCTTTTAGATAAATGGAAGGAGAAAGTTAGGCTGCATCTAATGATTGTTTTGTATGATTTTTTTTAATTAATTGTTTACACTATAACATTTCAGAACATAGCAACTTTAGCTTACTTTAACATTTCAGAGGCTGGAAGCTGCAACTTCAGGAAATTGTTTCTTGATAATAAATTAAAGGTTCAATCCGATATCAAAATTACTGTGGACTCATTTTTAGGGATGCACTGATCCGTTTAACCAGTACTCTCAATATTAGGACCAATGCTGACTTTATTACACAGATCCACATTAAATACAGGTCCTTCAGGAACATTCATTTAATTCACGGCAGATCCGAGATTCTGAGATTCTGAGCCTCAGTTATATATAGAAACTTGTTTTGTTGATTGACAAATCGATTAATCATTTTAGCATTAAAGAAAACACACCCTTTGCCAAGAAGATGCTTGCATGCTTCGCGTGAGCACACACACACACACTGGAAGGTGATCAATCAGTATTTATTTTTCACTCTTGACAGCCTGTGTACTTTGCCACTGTCCTGTTCCTGGCTGTCTGTCTGCACACTCATCCACACCAGGATTGAAATTCAGAGAAAGATGTGGCAGAACACTGTGTGTATGTGTGTGTGCGTGTTTATGTCTGTGTGTCAGCCAGAGAGGGATATATGCAGAGACTTGTCTGTTACACGTCTCAGATGGCACCTCAGGGTCGGATATGATTTCTCACTGAAACACACACATACACACACACACCTGCTCAGAGACAGATTTCACAGATTATGCGGCTAATATACAAACCCCCCCCCAGGTTTTAAATAGGCAGAGTTCACTGAGGGGGGGGGGGTTAAGACCATGTCACAGGACTCATAACCAAACATAGGGAAACTGGAAGCTCTTTAGCCGCCTTGGGCGAGGAACACATGCCAGTTATCCTGCATGGTGTTTGAGATTTTAGATGTTGCAGATGTTTCTTGGATAGAAAGGAAGCATTTATTCTAGGCTTAACAGAATACACTCATCTCTGGTGTCTGCAGTAACGCATCAGAGTATTCAGATTACTTTTTGAAGTAACTAACAAACAGGACATTACTATTTAACTTTTGAGAAGACTATTATTTTTTCCTGGACTTTCATTCAACTTTCATTTTATGCTCCTTTTCAGTATTACCGTATTTCAGCTCTTTATTATCACTAAACCACAGCCTGACACTGACATAATTAGCACAGTGAAACTACATTAATCTAAACTTCAGAATTCCCACATGTCTATGTAACTGAATAGGTAAGTACAAAACAAGAGGATAGGGTTTTCCACTGGAGTACTTCATCTGCGGCGCTCAAAAGACCTGAGAAAACCTGAGACAGTAAAAAGTGTGGAGAAACAAAAAGAAGGTGGAAGAGAGAGTGAGGGAGCGACGAGGGAGCAGAGAGACGGAGGGAGATGAATGGTTGTGTTTTCGCTTAGAGTTAAAGCTTTTCCAGGCTACATTTTTTTGCAACAGCGGTGTAAGGTATCCCGCTGTATAATCCTCTTGTGGTGACAGACACAGAAAGATGGAGGGAGTGAGGGATGGAGGTGGAGGCGATGTATGCGAGTGTGGTTGTATGTGCGTGAGAGTCCACATGCTTGCAATAATGCTCATTTGTCACTGTGTGCCTACTGTATGTCGATACAGTGTGTGCATGTGTGTGTGTGTGTATGTGCGTGAGTTGACAAGCCATCTATCCCCCTCTGAGAGCAGATTAGTCTTGTTCACCTTCAGAGTCCTGCTCTCTCTCCATTACACTGTAAAACCCATTTACACTCACTCTGCACTGTAAAACCCTCTGGTTCAACTTCAAGTTGTGCAGCTGCACAAATACTCAATTTAAATCACTTGTGACCGTAAGCTGATTAAGTGGTTTTTGGAGTCCAGTACACCTGGGGATATCATGGGTGGACTGACATGGCTATTACACTGAGACGCATCTCCAAGACTTTATCTTTTTGTTCTGGCATACAAGCATGTGCAATTTATGGAATGATGAGGAGAGCAGGTCATGTGAAACAATCTGTACAAAGGGCTAACTAATATAACTTTATTTATTTCATTAATTTATTTTATTTATAAAGTGGTCATTGTTGAGTTTCTTTTGCTGGTTTCCTTGGATTAGATTAATCTAGACTGTGTCTTTAATTGATCAAAAACATGACAGATACAACCAAGTTTTTAAGATGCTGCTACCAGTTTTCTCATCTTCTCACCTTCCTTTAAACATCAAAATGCTATATAGACAGAGTCATTGCACTAAAACAAAGACTTTCATTTATCTGTGTCCTGTCACCTTTCAGATGACCCCTCTGCTTCCCACATCTCCAATTCTGCCCCTATCTATTTTGTGTTCATCTCTGTCTTCTCCCCCGGGAGACGTCAATCCCACACAACAGCCAGGCCATTAGCCTCAGGACTGGAAGCCTTATTCAGTAGCTTAGTAAGTAGTATCTCAGTTAAGTCCCAAACTTAGCAAGCTCCTCTTCAGTGGCCTGAAGTCTGGGGGATGGGAGATGGCCAAAAGGAAAGATTGGAGTCCTGCAGCCCTGTGAAGTCTGGCACTGCAGGTTAGCTAGGGTCAGGGGGACAAATTGTGAAAAGCTTCTTCTCATTGTATGCTGTGGGGCCTGAGGCATCTCATCCCTCCATTGACAGCTGAGGATCTTTGCAGGGCCAAAAGGATACAGCAAAGAAGGGATTTTTTCCTACATACAAAGGCTCGAGGGGGGCACAAATGTAAATCATTGATAGTTCAGAATATTTACATTTGTTGTGTATTGTGTCTGGGAGTGTATGAGTGAGTGAATAAATGAATGACAATGAGAGAAACAGAAAGAAGGGTGCAGAGACACAGACAGAAAAAATAGGTCTTCCAGCCCTGGATGAGAAAACATGACCCAAAAAGACTAATCTGTATTCATTACAGAGAAGTAAAATAAAGAAATTAGTGACCACACATTCGGTTAAATACACAGAGACCAATGTAGTCACGCAGTACGTAAACCTGAGAAGGCTGACATTTCAGCTGAAGAGACCAGTGCTGCGTCTGCTCCAGAGAAATCCTGGACAATGTAGGTGCTGTGTTTCAGAAAGAGACAGAGACATTTTATTTCTAGTAGCAGTCCTTTTATTTTATTAATCTATTATTTATTTGGTCATGTCTGTATGCACAAGCGTGATTACAGATCACTTTCACAAGATATTGTCCATCAAATCAAACCAATGATCCTGTATTGCCCTACAAAATCTGCTATAATATACTTCATTCAAAAAGAGGAGGAAATGTGGCTCAATAACACTGATAGTGGAAATGCTGAACACTTGATTTAACAAGCAGCCCACTGCAGAATTATAATGAACAGGATTAAGATGAAAAAACTTTTATCCCAGCAGATAAATTCCGGTCTTTGGAGATAAAGCCTACAGTGAATCTCTATTTAACTATCCCAGGTTTTAAGGTAACAGGATCATGGTAGACACACTGAATCCATCTGCGTTTCTGTGTTTATGTGTGCGTGCATGTCTACCTATTGGCAGTCTATTTCTGAAGTCTAGCCAACAGGTGGGTCTGGTATTCTTTAACCATGGACTGAAAAAAAGAAAGGCCTTTCTACCAGACTAGAGCAGGCAAAGGATTGGGACACACTGTGTGTGTGTGTGTGTGTGTGGTGTTGTGTGTGTGTGTGTGTGTGTGTGTTCATGCAAGAAGGCTTTCAAAAACATACTATACATGCTTCAATACAGTTACTGAGTTCAGCTACACCCTCAGGTATAGAATTTTTTATGTTTTCATTTCTAAGAGGAAAGGGTTGACCTTATCTGAAAATGATGGTTAATAGATAAATGGTTAATGTGTATTGGAGGGTTTTAAAATGACTGAAGCATACTGGCTGTAAATTCTTATCTCTCTTATCCTTCTCATATCTCTAAGCAGAAATGGAGATAACTAACAGACTATGATCCCCATCTCCATTAAGACTGCACTTTTTTCTGAATGGGATGAGGAGTTGTACAAGAGGGGAACATCAATCACTGACATGAGCACGGAGGTCAGCAGCAGTTCACAGGGTAGTAGATATCGAGGCAAAGAGAACAACTTAAGAGATAAGGAAAGAGGTAGAGGGGGAGCAGCAAACAGAAATTTTGATTGTGTAGAAAAAGAGATCTAAATCTAATAAAATGTAAATGCCATCTCAGAACGTGCCTTACTTTAGTGGATATCATAAAATGGCGAATACTGCGCTCCTAAAGGCCGGTTAGGTAGGACTGAGGAGTCAGCAGTCAATGGTGGTATAAAACAGAGCAGTCAATAAAACAGATTTTTCAAAAGTTGAGAACCCCTGCAACCATGAGAGGTCCTTGAACATACATACAGTCATAAATGTGCACAAAAATATGTGAGATTAGATGTGGAGACATAGACAAAGGGAAAGACACTTCAGGCGATAACAACATTAACTGTGTAAGGCAAGGAGCATGAGCCTGATTTTAGACTTTCAGTGTTGAACCCAGGATGAACACAAAGGCATATCATGTAGCACACACACCGATTTCCAGGAAAACATTGACTAATCTCAATTACACCAATTTGTTTTGGCCATGTCGGAAACATGCTAACGTTTCAGCCTCATGACCTTCTTCAGAGCATCTGACTTTAGACCTTTAAGGAGTCCAACCACACAAAACTAGTGAAACAAGTAGACCTAAACCTTGAACATTGACATCCTTTTCAAATCTACTGCATTATTCGCATCACCACAAATTTCTGCATACATGTGTATATTGATGTGTAAAAATGAGCTCCATTTCAAAGCAGGTTACCATACATTTTAGAGAGCCAAATACTTACACTACTATACAGTATTTTCAATATGTCCGAATTGCTCTTAAACCACATGTACTCACTGTGCACATACACACCTATATACACTGTGTGGCTGAGAGCGTCTCTGTGTGTCTCCCCTTCTCACTGGTTTGGTTTGCTATGAGTTATCTCCCCGCTGAGGTGTATTTATTTGTTGGTTCGTTCCCAGAGTTCCTGTTTGCAGAGGTGAAATTCGGCACGCAGCGTCCAGAGCAGTACTGAAGATCTACTCACATAGCCTACTGTGATTTAAGGCAGGATAAGAGGATGGCGTCCCCTTGTTAGCATAATTTACTACATGCGCGCTCCTTATTTTCCAGAAACTAATTTTAGAGAGAAGAGAGTTTTTCCTCCCCGCCACTTTTCACCTTGTTAAATGTGAGAGCAGTGCAGCCTGGGTTTGTGTGTTTCTGCACAACGAAGGTCGCTGGGGAGAAGTTATAGACTTGCGAGGGAAAAGTTATATACAGTATCCGCAGTCAAAGTTATTTGGTGCTGCTTTGCTGTTTTACTGTACAGTACACAAAGATTTCTAAGACAGTACACCCTCCTATATCTGGACCTTGTTTTAAACTTTGTATGAGCAGAAACTGGTACATTTCAGGCAACGGTCAGGCCACTGCGCTTTGGTAATCCTCCCCTGGGAGCGCGACTGTTCCTGGATCAGTGACCAAAGCAGACTCCATGAGGCCAAAATAAGTGGGCCATAAGTTAGAGTGGAGCAGTGAGAATTCTCTGTTCAGCTTGAAAAATGGCTGGGATAAATATGAGTGGAGCCTGACACATACACACTCACAACACGCACATATACAGGCCTGCACTGTCCATTGGTCTGTGCTGGCTCACATTAGGGTTTGAGCACCTAGATTTATCAATATATGAGCCTTATGACGTTTGAAAGAAAACTGAGACGTATGTTCATACATTGACTGTTCCAGATCCAGGTCCGCTCAGTCTGTGAACTGTGAACTGAGGAGTTTTCAGTATTGGAAAAAGCTCATAAATTATCTCTAGTAAGTGAGTGAGTGCAACTACACTATACTCAACCTGGCTTATAGAGAAAAGAGAACTCTTTCACATAGATACAGAGACATGCCCCCAAATGCCCTCAAAATATGTAGCTTTTTATTCTCAATGTAGAGAAGAGACAAGCATTAAAGGAAAGGCCAGTTCTGTACAATTCTGCAGTGGCAGAAAAAGTACTCCATTACAGTAAAACTTAAAAGTAATACTTAACTGGAAGTTTTATCAGCATGTACATGTAAATGTAAAGTTGTGCAAAATGACTCATAAATACAATACATTATACTACTGAATTTAAGTTACTTATGCATTCATGTCTAAGCAGCATTTGAATGATGCAGCTGGTTAAATTGGAGCTAATTTTGTCTACTTAATATATTAATGTTTAATGAAAAGTCTAATATTGCATCATGATTTATAAGATGATCATGTGTTTTCTGCAAAGTAACTACCACTCTCAAATAATTGTGGTGAAGTAAAAACTATTTCCCTATAATAATATTTAAAAGTACCTCACATTTGTACAGTACTTGTTCCACCACTACAGCTCAGCAAGCCAAAAACATCTTGAGTAATGGATGAGGATGTAGATCCAACTGCACAAAAGAGGTCAACTATAAAATCTGTGTAATTACCAAAGCCTTAACTGAATTATTAATTTATACTAATGTAAAAAATATGAGAAACACCTGCTCTCTTTTCACTGACGTTTACTGGCCCGAGCATTGATAAATGAGTGTGTGAGAAAGTGTGTATCAGGCTGACGCTTGCTTAAAAACAATGGAGGAAAAGGGGGGAGCTCATATTTGATCTGGTGTGAATTAGAGGTGAATCAGCAGGGCGGGGGGAGGAGGTGTAGGTAACCACTGTGCTAAAGGCCAGCTGACCCCGCCTGAGGCTTTGGAGCTGGGGTTGACGAGGGGAGCAGAGCCCTGGAAAAGAGAATCTGGACGGCTACAGTATGTAAGGGCTATAAAAGAGCCATAAAACGGGGTCAAACAGAGGGGACACCGAGAGGTCTGGGAAAACACACCCTGACACATTCAGTATCCCTCCCTCCCTCCCTCCCTCCCTTCCTCCCTCCACTCGCTCAGTCACTCATCAGTGTGTCTGTCTCTCTTTCCTCAAACCACTGGATCTGTCATCTTTTTGTCCCTCTGCTCCAAACTCTTTCAATCTCTCACTGTACTCATTCCTTTTGTTTTGCAATGCAAGAAGCCATATAAACGAGCCATATATCGTTCTCTTTATAGTCATTTACATTAAAAGCTTCCAGGTACATTCAAGATGCCTTACAAAAACCCTTATCCGCCCTTCCTCAACTAGTGCCAATTACAGCACCACTGACCGACTGAAAATATAATAATATTACAAATTGAGAGCCACTTTTAACCACATAATCTATGGAAACTGATCCCAGACTGTGCTAAAATGCTAAATATTTGCTTTTTCTAGCTTCTCAAATGTGATAAATTTATTTCATATATCATTTTCTATCACATTATTTTGTGTTTTGGACTGTAAGCTTTAATTTGATTGTCAAAACAATTTTGACAATGAAACAATTTTCCTAAAACTTTCACACTGTATATAGACTAAACACAGAGAGTAATAAATAGGTTTCTTGCAAAAAAAAAAAAAGAATAATCCTTTGTTGGAGCCCCAACATTTATAGTATCTTAAATACATCTACAGAAGATGCTGCCTATAAAAATATGAACAGAGTTTTCTTTGGCTTGTTAAAGCTGAGAAAAACCTCACCGAATGAAAGATGAACCCCGACCTCTGTGTTGCCTTGTTCACTCACCCATCATATTAGTTGCCCTCCCTCTCTCCCTAAATCCATCTCTCCATCCTTTCCTCCCTCTCTGTCCCTCCTTCGCATATGCAGATCCAGAGACTGATAAATGCCGCTACTCCATTATCCCTGACAGCCCTTTCTCCCTCATTTTTTCCTTTCATCCCTCTCTCCCTCCCTTCTGCATTCCTTTCCTGCTCATCCTCAGTCTCTGTCTTGAGGCCTGCTCTGATTACCCATAATCCACCCACCGCCCTCCAGATGATGTGTGGGCTGCGTTCAGCCTAGCACTGTCTTAAGTTCATGTTGATGAATGGTGATTTGACATCACATCAAGATAAGCAGGTAGAAAGATGCCAAGAGAGGTGTAGAGTGCCTGACTCAAACCTGCCTGCCTGTTATGGATAGTTCTTGGATGACAGTGTAGGCCTTGGATGTACTATAAAGTGCATGTGTGTGGATTTAGTATGCTTCACTTCATTTATCTCTCCTGTGATTGTATTCATTTCACAATTATTGTCTATTTTTCCAGAGATCTTTCTTTGAATATGGCTAAATAATCAACCTGGGCTTCTTTCCACTGTGATTTTCTCTGCTGGCTCAACTCAGTACTGACGTCTTTAGTTTTACATTGCATTACATCACACTGCCAATATCCCACATCTTTAATAAACATTTATGATAGACCCTATTCGCCTGTAGGAGCTCATGTTTCAAAGATAGGGATTTGGAAAAGGTGTACAGCTGCACCTTGTCGCAGATATTTGTTTAACAATCACAGATGACTTTTCAGCAGAGCAATAAATATGTATAACCCTGTTCATTTTTTACTTTTATATTTCTGTATGTAGTAGTGTAGCAGTAGTCTATTTTATTGAGCTTGTTGTCCTGTTTATTTATGCTTATTCTGTGTATGTACATTGAGAGCAACGTAAAACCGAATTCAAAGTCAAATTTCTTGTATATCAAACATAGCTGGACAAAACAGTGTTGTACATAAATCACTACTGCTTGTGATGATTCTGCTCATTTATTTAACTGGATGATAATGAAATCAAATTCAAATTATATTATTTTGGTATCAAATTACCAACATTAGGACTGTCTTACTGACCTAAATCTACTCATATCCCACTGTCTATAAACTGACAAGTATGACAAAAAATTATAATCAGCAGTTCACCACTTTGGTTAGGGATTACATTAGAGGTTCCTGTGAAAATACTAGAGGCCTCTCTAGACAGCAAGAAAACTTTGCTCTACAGCTTTACTCAAGCAACCTCACACAGGACCAATTTTAGCCTTGCCTATTTCCCACGGCGGGGTCTAAAACAGCTAGTTAGAAGGTTTGGAAAGAGCTGACATAGACTCAAAGCTTAGCACACTGTAGCTGCAAGCAAAGGGACTGGGGGGGGGGTTCACCCAAGCTTTCCGCTTAACACCACTCCAGCTGGCCTTGACTAAGACAGGGCGCTCGGTGCAGTCCTCCTCTTGCCACCTGCCTGTGGAATGTTCTATGTGTGCAGCTGTGTATGTATGAAGCTCTCTAATTGGCCGGCATCAGCTCAGGTTGACTTGGTGAGAACTCTAATTGATTGCTGTACTGACCTTGGGGTGGGTGACTGAAAGCTCATTAGTCCCTGAGCACTACTGGCACATGACCTGGCAGGGCCAAGCAGTGGCTGACTGCCTGTTTGAACTTATGAGGTACTGATGATAGAAAATACAAAGACAAGGACACGACTAACAAACTGAATGCATTATTTATTAGGGGTTCAAGACCCGAAGAGGTCCAATTGCTACCAAATCTTCAGTGGGTCATCACTTACCGAAGGTTGTATAAAGCGTTTTCAAGACATTGACCAATGAACTGCAGAAGGGGCATGGCTCAGTAATTAAATAAACTAAAGTCAATAACCGCTGGGTCAATCATCATAAAACTCTCAGGACATGTCCACAGAAGTACCTGAAACATACCCTGAGAGTTTCATACACATTCAGCACTAGGGGGTGGAACAAATGCAATAGACTGGGCGTAAACACAAATCAGACTATAAATCAGAAATTGTTTGTCCAGTCATTACAAAACT
>NW_023339674.1:6777733-6778026 GCF_004916995.1 Morone saxatilis | reverse complement strand
TTGTGTTTGTGCTGAATTTGAAACAGTAACTGTATAGCAGCTAGTGTTGGGTTCTGAGCTGGATCTATTTTGGATTTGGTTTACTGTTAGTTCAGAATTTTAAAATGAATGTATCTATGCTTTGAATTCTTAATCTTAGTTTTCAAATATTGAATTATTATTATTTTTGCTAAAGCTAAATCTAAACAGATTTGCAATCTTCAGTATTGAGTTTACTGGTTAAAACTCCTATTGCAAGTTCAGATTAGACTCCTTTTTCTCTTTCCTTTCTTCTTACTCTCATCATTCAACAC
>NW_023339674.1:6753598-6777722 GCF_004916995.1 Morone saxatilis | reverse complement strand
CGAGAGGCTGCACTAACTCACTGACGTCATGCTGAACAACCAGCCTACTTATTCCCATATTTCTTTCCTCAGGGCTTACCTGCCTCATTACCACTGATAAAATGCAGACATACCTCTCCTCGTACCATTCAAACACATACATAGTTAATGTAACAGATGATTAAAATGCATAAGGTTTGGTGTCCCATGGGTGGGCCCTCAGTACATGCCACACAACTATGGAAGCGGATGCCAAATATATTATAACCCACTGGTATGTTAATATACTCATACAGTTCTTCAGATGCTAGTTTGACTCGTGTGCATCGTAAAGTGCTGAAGCAACGCATGTGTGCTAACCCTAACTCTGCTAAATGGCAATGCGTGTGAATGAGACAACCAGTGAAGAATGTGGGTCACACATGATGCAAGTCAGCATGCAAGCCTGAGCACACACACACACACACATACATATTTCATACTCTTTTCACCAACCCACAAACAAATTCAATCCACAAGTGCTGTTGACCACTTGATATACATGTATGTGTGTGTTTAGCCTATTCGTATTTGTATGAAGTGGGTTGAATTTCATATAGTGCACTATTTCTATGCCTTCCTGTTTTCAGCACTTTGAATTTGACGTGCTAACTAGATACTCTTATTCTCCCCGCCAACAGCCATTTGCTCTTAAGGCCCAACCCACAGCCAGATTTAGACTCATTAATGACAGCTGTCACGTACAGTATGCCATCAACCAAGAGGAAGAGAGAGGAGACGGGAGTCAGCGAAGGACACAAACTTAGTGGGGGAAAGAGAGGGAGACTTGATAAGAGGATGGATAAATGGATGCATGGATGGAGGCCATGGTTCGGGGGGCTTCTGCATTTTTGGGATTGACTGTCTCAAGGGCTGGCAAAGCAATTAGACACATACAACTGAATCCGTCATCTGTAAACATCTTACTGATGCACAAGTGTTTTGAATATCAACCCTATCCAGTGGCTGCTTCTCCTGCCCATGGCCCTCTAGCGTTTTTCTAAAAATCTAATTCAATAACTTGTCTCCAGTGATTTAAGTCAGGAAATTGTCATAATCTATTCCCATGGAAAACAAGTGGATATGTTAAAAACTAATTGCCTTTGGGCCTGGCGGTTTTTGGAATCGGGGCTTAAAGGAAGGTAGTGGTGTATGCAAGTAACAGTGCAGTGCAGAGCGGGACAGCAAGCATGAATGAACACTTTGTGGAGTGTAGGGTCAGTAATGACATGTAAATACAAGGTTCAGGCCACAAAATGAGAAGACAAATATCCTCCGTTCACCTTGCCTCTACTTTAGCTGTCTATCAATGCAAGTTTGTCCTGTCCTTTCAATCTATCACACTGTGGGCAGGTAAAACGCCACTCCTGATCTATGTAATGGTGGATGTCTTACATTTTAAAAGATAGTATGAAACAGAATTAAATTTAAACACATTCATTTTTTTCTAAGTCCAGTATCTTTCAGAAAAAAACCACAGCACACCCGTGTTTTGACTTTCACTTTCTGCACGACTCCACTCTTTCCATGATTTTTTTCCAGTAAATGATTGATCAAACACATAATTTCACAATTCCATTTCTCCAGTTTAATCCTGGATTTTCCAACATGCGAGATTTCCGCAGCACACTAACAATTTGGACAGGCTTTTAATAGACGTTTATGCTGACAGATAGCGGTTGTGCATTCTTTATGGGGCTTCTGTTGGACAACGAACACGTTTGTGACCAACAGTGAGGAGGCCCCTGAAGGGCAGGAGGACAGATGACACCCCTGTCAACACTGCCACCACAAACACCATGAAAACACACAGGCGACCATCCCTGTAGTACCACAAGCTTCCCCTGTTCTACGTTAAACATCTGTATGGTTGCCGCACAGAGCAACTCCCATAAAAACACAGATATGGAACCTATTAGGACCACTGAGACTGTATTTTGGGATTGTATCATTTTCCATTGCACAGATGAAAAAAAAAAAACTGATCACGGCTCTACATTTTACGATTTCATATAATACAACGATAGGAACTGGTTCCATAAACTGTCGCCAAAGGTCTTTTTTATGCAATTTATTGGGGAACTGGAAAAGTCAGAGGTGATCTAGTGGATTGTGAGGGTAACCAAGACATTGGGGTTGAGATAGATGGTACTGTAAGGGGGAAGAGAGAGAATTAGAATCAGACAGTTTCATGTTTAGTGGAGCAGAAGCTCTGTGGAACTAGGACTCAAGATTAGGAAATGTGCTGACAAGCTCTGTAAAAACAGAAATAGGGTTAAAACATTTTAGTGGTGTGGTGGTGAGATCACAGACTCACTGTGACTCATAAGATTGCAATTCTTCAGAAACTGTTTGATTATAATGAAATCAGACTTAAAACATAACCTGAATTTAACATATAATTAGGTTCCATCTAGAAAAACCACAGCAAAGGCATCATTTCATTCCAGTGATAGAGACAGCCTTTACAATTTCCCACCTTTTAATAAAATTCTTGCAAAACGAGTCCTTATATACACTATATAAAAGAGAGAGAGAGCGAATATACACTTCTATCGAAATGTGGTTAGTAACGTTGAGTCCCAGCCAGGTTCTCACCATGCTAAAACAGAGTTTATATCCTTTAATATGAGGGCTGTTAAATATTTTCAGCCTGAGACCAAGAGGAGACACTTAGTCTCTTGCTTTCAGTCCAGAACCATGAAAGCACATTTATGTACTTGTCATGTGAGGAGAGGGACCCAAAACAGGTAGGCCGGTGGCCAAGTGTGGCTCTCTAAACCCATAGTTTCAGAAACATTGAATACAATCCCCTGTCTATACTCTTTTAAAAAGAGACCTTATAAAGAGGCAGTCTGCTGAGGAATTTACTGTTTAATATTACTATGTGGCTCAATTTATTATTAGAATATTTAAATTTTTCTTAAATGAAAAAATTTGTGATTTGGTGAGGATTCTTATATCTCTTACCATACACTGTAGATTAGTATATTGCTCATCAGAATGATTTATGTGTGGCTAAATGTGTGGGTTTTAAAAACATGTTTTTCCTTTTATATTATATTAAAGACAACACAAGGGGTTAACAGCTGAATTGAGCCACATTTTTGCCCAATAATTCTGTTTTTAGAAGTCAATGGATACAAGTTGAATGTATTCAGATACTAGGAACATTTTGCCAATATATTATAGTGCATGCCTTTTTGTACAAACTGTCTCATAGTTTAAAAATACATCTGAATGGAGCGCCCTGGTAGCTGTCTATGCTGCAGTGGTATGGGTTTTGACTCCAGCCTGCAGCCCTTTGCTGCATGTCAACCTCCCTCTCTCCCCCCTTTCCTGTCTATCTTCTATATAAAATAAAGACATAAAAAGCAAAATACTAATTGATTATGGTATGCTGTGTTATGATGTGCTACTACTGTAGTTCCCATAAGCAAGGGTGGCCCCATGAAGGTCTGGTCTCATGTGAGTACATTAGAGGTTTGCATCCCCAGTAACGGTCCTGCTCTCCTCTCATTAACATCCCATTTATCAAATGGTCTGCTGTCATCCTGCGCTGCCACCCTGTCATTTAGCTCACAGTAGAGCTACAACACACTTACACTCATTACTCCCTTTACCAAAGCCTGAAAAGTAAAAGTGCATTTTTGGATGGGGGTTGTGTTTTTTAATCACAGTTTGGGAAAGTATTCATGTGGAATTTGTGTACGTGTGGTTTCTAAAACATACTTCCACTTCCATTACATACCCTTGAAAGGATAACCTCCATGCTGGGGGCAATTCTTAACCAAAAACAAGGGGGAAAAAGATTGTTTAAACAACAACTGCTTGTAAGACTAGTAAAAAGCGCAACGTCTAATTCACGGAGAATGTGAACCATTTTGAAGTGGCTTGTAAATGTGGTCATGTGTGGTTTATGTGAGTGAGGCTGCTTTCCCCTGTAAAGGTTGAGGCTTCGTTTAAGTTGAGCAGAGTAAGGTGCTCTCCATGTGTTCATGCTACGCTGATTTCAAATCCAGCTTATGACCTATATCACATTCCTCCTTCCCAGCTGTTATTTTCCATCGTACTCAATCTGATAAAACACAATAAAAAACACACTCCTTTTCTCTGACTAACGTCCTGCAGTACCCTTTTGCCCCTGTGTCTTAGGGGAATGCGTGTGTGCCTCTGTGACTAAGTAGAGAGTGACATAAAACAGAATATTGTGATGGTAAATTAATGCTGGTCTCATTTTCTACAGCTCTGGCCAAAGAGCGAGTTAAAGAATGATTGGTCTGTATGGGAGACCTCAGTAGACAGACAGAGACAGAACTGGAAATATAGGAAATCACACACACAAGGTCAGCCCTATCTCTCTCTCTCTCTCTCCCTCTCTCTCTCCCACACAAACATACAGGGACACAATGCACCTGGTCTCTCTCTCTCTCCCCACAGTCACAGTGACACACTGCAGGTCTCAGACTCCAGAGTCCAACAAAAACAGCAGTGTGTGTGTGTGTATGTATTGATGTATGTATGTGCGTGTGTCTGTGCACACTGTGCTGTTTAAGGCATGCACAGCAATGTCAATAAACTGTGAGACGAAGCGAAGCCGAACAGAGAGAGCTTAGATTGAATCTACAGTTTGGCAAGTCTACCACCCTGTGAGAAATGACGAAGGACTGAGCTTCTTCTCAGTGTCGAGACTCAAGCCAAAGACTCACCATTACATTTTTTTGTTGTTGTTTAAAGCAGTGCTGTAATGTAACATAAGTTGCACTTTGATGCCAGAACAGTAGGAAGAACAGTGGACACACATTACATGATGCAGTTTGTTTATGAAAACACATACTCAAATGTCTTGGTTCAGGCGTGTCTCTCTCCATCTCACCCGACGCATAAATCAAGGTTTGCCAACTTGCTTCCTAGCTGGGTGTTTCCAAAGCTCAACTAGACAAAGTGAAACTTGACTTTGTTTGGGCCTTATTTAAATAAGATTACAAAAAATAAAAAAAAACATGAAATCAGAAACACTCAGGTTCTGGCACACATGTAAAGGTCTTGAAATTTAACAGGCCAGAATGATACAGTCAACAAGGTGACATCTAAAGGTATTCCTGACTTGACCCATTTCTAAATAGTGCCCACCCTCAGACAAATAGATTTGATAAGAGGAGATATTTTCTTGCCATTTTAGAATATTTGTCCACCGAATACAAAGCTCAGCCTAAAGGCATTTCTGTGTATGCCCTTGCAACACACTGAAATCCTCACTCATACAGAAGGCCAACTGGGAAAAATATATGGAAGGGTGGATCTAACCTAGAAAAAGATGCATTGTACAATTCAGATGAGGATAAGTGAGACCGGCGCAACATGTTGAATGCTGCTTAAAAAAGACAGGAAAAATGTAGGCCAGGGATTGAAGTCACAACATGCAGTCAATGTTAATGATTTCTTGGTGGAAAAAAAAGAAGAAACTTTTAGCCATGCATGAAGCACCTGCAAATTTACAAAAGATTCTATAATGTAATCTTTCGCTGCCCCTTTTCAACTTGATAGTTTGTAATTTCTCTCCCTACGGGTCTCAACAATTGTTCAGCATGATGGAGAGAATAACTTCCTTCTAAAACACAAATATGACGCCTCTTCAATTGAAAACAGTGACAGATTTGGAATACACTTGACCAGCTTGTGTTGAAAATCGTTTTATGCCTTTTAATGCTGAAGCCAAGCCCCTCGCTTTTTTCCTCTCCCTCCTCCCCTCCCTTCATGGTTTCAGTTAGCCAGAGATGCCTGCATTTGATTAGGGTTTCAATGTCAATAACGCCTGTTTTGAAAAACACCCTCAAAGAGGCCTGGAACAGAGACAAAGAAAAGGGCAAGTGGGTGAGAGGGAGAAAGAAAGAGGGAGATTTGAAGGCAAGAAGAAACATAATAAGGTATTATGATTTGACATTCATGTGCAGTCCACATGTTGCTGTATTGTGTTTGTTTGCCCCTCAGCATGATACGACAGCTACACTTGAACTGCTAAAAACTCAAATCTCTAATGACTACGGCCATGGAAACGAGGAGACAGAGAAAATAAAGCAGGACGAAAAAAAAAAAAACAGGAAAAAGGAGGCATATCAATGACATATGAATAGGAATGTATACGAACCATTTCAGCTTACACAAAGTATGAAGAGCTGAACGGACAGGAGAAGAAGTTTTCTTTCACTTCTTCTCACACTTTAATTTTTTTTTCCCCATCCACTGGAATCTAGTTGAGGTTAATTTGGCACATTTCTTAATATTGACTGTGGGGTCAAGTACATTTTTGTCAGTGTGAGTAAGGGAGATAATATGCAACAAACTCCTACTTCCCATATTCCACTTTATACTAGGACATTACAGGGTCATTGGTGAGCAGATAGATAGATATATACTCAGTTAAGCCAATTACATGTTATTAATCTATATATGTCCTATATGCAAGCATTTTTGGCTAACCACATTCAAGACTAGAATTTATCTGCAACTATTTTGATACTTCAATTTCGAAGTTTCATTTTCGAAGCAAAAATGGCAATCATTATGTGGTTTCAGAGTCAGGATCTGTCATATATGACAGCAAACTGAATATGTTTGGACCTGTTGTTTGAACAAAACAAGCCATTTAAAGATGCACCTTGGGCTCTTGATAAATTATAATGGACACTTTTTACTACTCATTATGGCATTTTACAGAAAGAAACACTTACAGATAGCAATAGTTTAAGAAATTATTAAAATGAAAGAAAGTTATTTAAGAGAACCGGATAGGACCCATGCTGGTCTATCTCGGCCTTAAGGCTGCTACCAACGAAATGGGACTCAGGCAGGCCAAACCACAGGAAATCAGAAACTGTCGTGCACACATTTTTAAAGATTCATGCTCCAGCCAAATCCCGGATCACGCTTGGCGGGCGGACTGTCTTCCGAGCTGACAGAGCAAAGGATGAGAGTAGGTGTACTCTGTTTACATCAATGATGCTTGATTCTTAAACACGTTCTTAAAATCCTTTCATTATTCACACACATGGCATTCAGCATTGCTTTACTAAGCTCAGACTTGTTTTGTGTTGCGTTGCAGTAACACGACCAGCCAATGGTGGCCCACCCTGAAACAAACAGCTTGCTGTTTTTGCAATTTAGTGATGGTTGAACGCTTTGCACCTAAAAAGCATTGCAAACCACATGTCGAATCTGTGCATGTAGGGTCATGCTGCAACTGTGTGCACTTGGCACTTAGTCTGCCAACATACGGTGAGCCAAGCAGTCACTATGAATCAGCAGTCAGCTGATTTACAAATATCGAAACAAAATGTTTATATGGGACTATATGTCTGAGTACATGATGTTGTATTTGGGTCTTGCATATTGTGTATGTGTGAACAGACATAATGCATGTGTCTGTGTGAACACATGGGACACCGCCTTCCTTATCAGAGCGTGTATGCTTGTCTAAATCAATGCCACAGTGGACGTGTGTGTGTACATTTGTGCCAAAAGAGAAAATCCTTTGCGTGGTCCCATGAGTGGCTGAGACAGACATAGTGTGTGTTTATTGAAAGACTATGGGTGGTCCTTTTTGTTTCATTCACTCTCAGAAAAACAGCTTCTCATTGAACCTTTTGTCCCTCAAGGAAAATCATGATATTCCAACCATCGCACTGAGAGCTTGTTGGTACTTAACATATCACTGATGTTCCTTTAAAAGGTATACATGTTATTTGTATATTTAGAAAAAAACATGCCTCTGTAGGACAGAACATAATTTCCTCAGGGTTAGGGAAAAAACATACAGCAAATGCACTACAGGAAGGATTAAACCTCTTCTGTGAGTTCAGCACACATCATGACAGGCGTTCACCCTCGATCTAAACATCTGTAAACATACAGCACTCTTAACCAAACCCGCAACCTCCAAATACATTCGTGGCTGGCTTTGATTTTTTTTTCTCATTCCACTACTGAAAAAAGCTGTTTAAGGAGCCAAACAGCAGACATGGCACTTGTCCACATCTCAGCACTGTGATAATCAGAATCACTGTCCGTATACAACCAATAGGGCATCAGATTTACCTACAAGACAGGCAGAGAACATTTTTGAGGCTGTCTGATCACATTTTAAGTCTTTATGAAGGTTAAATGCAGGTCCAACTATAGGCAGCTTCATAAGACTGTAAACTGACCATGAGAACAGCAATGATGGCCTCAGAGGGTACCTTTCTGGGTAAAAATATCATGTGAGTTCCAGTTATTTGCTTCAGGGTTATGAATTTATCATGCATATATATATATTTACAACTACTAATAATAAACTATGATACAGTCTGTGAGAGATGGAAGAAAAATCAATCAGTCATGATCAAGAAAAACTTGTTGGTGACCATGAAAACTTAAATAAACATACACAACCTTACTGATTAAAACATTTAGTTAAGAAAGCATACAGGACATGGATGAATGATGAAGATGTTTAAATATGTGTTCACCACAAGTAGTATGGAAACTAACAAAATCTATTAAGAAATGAAACGCATCAAATTATGTCAAAGCTGCTGGACCTTCTAGACAGACACCCAATGGCTCCACTTCACAGCACTGAGCATGAAATATGGCAGGGAGAACTCATGGCCTTCAATACTTAGACACATAGACACACACACATTCAGAAGCAGGAGGGGTAGGGGTGTAACACCCCGACGTCTCCCCCAATAACATACCAAATCCATCAAGGTGCCCCAGCATCCAGTACTGAAGCCTGTCACTGCTGGAAGCACAGAGGGTTACAGCACCAGAGCAAATGAAGGCTTTGTGGATGAAAGCACATATAGTGTGCCAATCATATTGTGGGTGTGAACCATGATTATCGTATCTAATCTTACTGTCACACACTCTTTCATGCACATATTTAGTGCTAAGGCCAGCCTTTCTGTTAACTAACAAACATAATGCTATATATTCAAAAGGAAGAACATGATAAACATGGAATGTTTTATGAACTAAGATCACATCTCATGTTGGATAAACAGATAAAGATAAAACAGGGCAGAAAATTATCTGCTAATAATTTATAATAATAATAAGACTGTCTAGTTATGCAATCTTTGCTGTTCCCAAAAACAAACACTCACTCCACTTTGTATGTGTAAGCACATACCATACCACACAGCAGCAGGCGATGAGTGCACTCTAAAATGAGCTGCACAGACAGGAAAACATTTTCTCAATGTTTACATAACCCACAAATCAATTAGAAAATATAGCTCTCTTATAATTAAAAACAAATTAGATTACTAAAAGTCAGTTTGCTTCCTGGAATGTGGCCTAGCTCCGCTGGGTCAGGCCACTGGAGTGGATCCACAGAGCAGTGGGATCCAAACAACAGTCCGACAGGAAAGACGAGTAAGTATTTGGATGATGGCATTCATGTTAGCCTGCAGAGCCTCATTTCTTTCTGACTGATGGAAATATGAACATGTGTCTTTCCTTTTCAAAAAAGCAAAAAAAGAAAGAATGACTCAACAGAAGTGAATCAGACATAAGATATAGAGCAAAATACAGGAAAGGTAATGCTGTGAAAGATGAGGGGGTAGGTGGATGTGTGTGTGTGTTGGCAGAGGAGGAGATAGAAAGAGAAAGAGACGCCTGTGAATGTGGAATGTTCCCTGTTGGTTTTAATAACTAATCTCACAAGACTGAAGTCTAAGACAAGCCGAGCTCCTTGAATCACGCAGTTGATGGCAGAAAGATGAGACATGATTATAAGGTCAATGTACACTACATCAGTGGTTTCCATGGGAACCTAAATTTAGCTTTATATTTGACTATTTGACCAGATATTTGATGCCAACTTTAGGAACAGTTTTCAATACCCTGTGCTAGAGACACATTTTGGGTGCAACCAATACAGTACACACACAAAGACGAATGAATCTTTCATAAAATCAAATAAAATGAGGTTAATGCATCTTAAACTTTGTGGTTTATTTTGCAATTTACTGTACATTTATCACCAAATTCATCTATCTGATGAGTTGAAATCCTCCTCCCTTATCATCCTTCTTACACAATTGAGACCTGCACCTCAGTTGGCTTTAATTGCTGTACAGTTGTAGAACGCACTCATATGGTGACCAACCAACCAAAATATCTGCATATGGTGGCATCAGCAATCTGCCAAGAAGCATATATCGGCATATCAGATATTGAACAGTTACAGTTGCTCTTCTGTTTTCTTTGTAAAAGGAAAAAAGTTAGGCGTGTGTGTACAGAGCAAAAATCCTACAATAAACATGTCAGCAGATGTGGGAATTTAACTTATTGTAGCTGTTTGGTAGAGCAGCCGGCTTATTCAGGCTGCTGGTGGAATAAACAAAGGTCTGCTCTAACATTTCCTATGTCAGCCTTATCACATTACAGCTCTGATCAGTGCTACATCACACACACAGACATAGATGTACACACAGGATGTCTGTCTCCTGGGAGCTGATCAGCTTGCTATCTATCAACAGTCTTTTATTCACACTGACCCAGCTGCTGTGAACAAACACGTAAAAACACGTGGATTCCTGTACCCAAGCACAAACACACACATATCACCACACTACAGCCACCCCCTCTCTCTTTCTCTCACCCACACACACACACACACCACACACACACACACACACACATCACACACACACACACACACACCACACACACAACACACACACACAACACACACACACACACACACACTGAGGCGTCTGACCTGTCCGCCTGTCAGCACACCAAAAGGTTCCTTTGTCCTTTGATAACCCTTGTCCAGCCTCCTCTACAGGAGGCTGTCTCCCTAACAAGTCTTGCCCATGGCAGGAGCTCTGAGCTGGGGGCAGAGAACAGAACAATGCCCTCTCTCCTGAAGGAAAACCGTTCACACAGGGACCTCTAATGAAATCCGTGTCTCACCAGTCTTTCCCAACCTCTAACAACCCCCCTCCTCTTCCTCTCCTTTCTTTTCCCCACCTTCTCTCCAGATATTACAATTCCTCCTGTTCCTATTCATACTTCTTCAAAGAATTCATTGATTTCTGAAAGCATAATATGCAGGGCTGTAGCCTGAGCACTTCACACTCAGAGAATAAACAAACCAAACATACTGCCGCTAGCCAACTGCACTCTCTTTTCAAATTCTGGAAGTAATGATGAATGCACTCTCCTTTTCCTGCATACAGGTAATGGAGAGCGAGACATTAAACAATTTTTGGCCTAAAGCTGGGGGAGGGCTTTAAATCATCTGGCCTTATGGATTAGAGTGAGACAAATTTCATGAGCCAAAAAAGAAAGGAAAGAAATGTGGTATCAAAGGCAAAGATCTAAAAAGACAGGCAGAAAAGAGAAGGAAGAAAAGCAGAGACAGCAGGGACAAGGAAACACTGACCTCTGTTTTGTGTGAGATGGGTTGTGAGGAGTGAAAAGTGGCGGGATCATAAAAATCCTGTCTTCAGTTTCCATCCGCTGTGGAAATCCGTCTGGACCAGTCACCACAACAAACACTCGACTGTCCATGAATCACATTTCTCTACTGTCTCCTCTCAGTTTATCCTTTTAAAGTTCTCAACTTGCAGTCAAAATTGAGAGATAAATCTCGATAGTTTTCTTTTTTCCCGGATTATTCTTCCATAGGAATACAGTGTTTGTATTTCACAACAAAACATGCAGTAAAAATGATGTGCAGAAGTATGATGACAGCTTATACTAACAATTTGGTTGATGTCAGTATTGTTAAAACATGTTCAAATGATGTCAAACTCTGGACAAAAACAACATTTCCTGTCTCAACATTACCACTGATTTTACTGTTTACCTCTTTAAAAGATGGTAAAAGATTCTTTTAATTCTTGCTGACGGCAAACAACTACATGTTCAATGTCACTTCCCCCTAATTTGAATATCTCCATCTTCTCCTCCTTAAAGGAATCTTCTTGATTTTTTTCTGCTAATTTCAAACTTGCCTTCATCCCACAGCCTCTCGTCAGTGACAGAGCACTTTGTGTTTAATGTATCTGTCAACACTTTAAAAGAGTTGGCGGTGTTGTGAAAAATGAGCCAGAGCGTATAGCGGAGGGAGGTGATTTCCCCCGAGCCGCTTGTAATTGCTTCAAGCTTGGACCAGACAGGACAAAACCAGGAGGCCTGGCACAGGAAGTTGGACAGGAAATGGTTCAAATTCAGCCAGTGAGGCAACATGCTGGCTTCTCCTAGATGTGGAGTGGGTGTATCGTGACACTGCCATTTTTTGTGTTATCTGTAAGATTGGGCTAATCAATTAATATATTGATTTCAGTGCAAGCATAAACAGACAACAGACCTATTTCATATGAGATCTCCGAGCTCCAAGTGGTCTGGTTCCTATCTGGGGGTTTAATCTGATGCTGCAGCCCTCTCCAGCATTCATATCGAGGCTTTAAGGATCTGCTTTCGATCTAAAGTTAGACTTGCTCTGTCTCTTCTCATGCTTGGATTGAAAACATAACTGCTCAGACTCAGACAAACTGACAAACAAAAAGCCGCACAACAGTCTACACACAGATTTATAAAATCTTGACCACATGCAAAAAATATACAGAGAGAAAGAAAAGATGCTTCTAAAAATATTAAAAATACAGATGCCTCTGAGACATGAACATTTAAGATTCTCAGCACACTATACTAAATTTGTGCAAGGAATCCTTATAGATTTAATTTACTGAAAAGGTCTGATCTAATTGAAAATCCTTCATACAGTTATAAACAAAACAGTCTGAGGTAGGTGTTTGTTTCAATATAAATGGCCCTTGAGGGTAAAAATGGCATTACTCATTCCCCTCAGGACTAAAAAGACAAGTGAGTGCTGGGCCGTGCAGACTGAGAAAAACTGATCTAAAGGACTTCACCTCTCAAATAGTACAGCTGTCTCATTAACTCCAAATGCCTCGATAACTGAACAGAGACCAGTTGGACCACCAGCGAAAAAGAACACCCTAAAGCCATAGAAAGAAAGCAGGTGAAAGTTAGAGAGAAACTAGTGAATGGGAAGAGGATTTTTCTCAAGCAACCCTTTCCATTTCTGCACAAACCCTGGGACCTTCCTTTGCCATCTTATCGTCTCCTCCCTCTTTCCCTCGCTTTCCACATTTTCTCCTTTCTTCCAGCTAGGATTAGCCCAGCAGGACACCAGCATTCCTTCTCTACTGGTAGTCTTTGTCTTGACATTCCCACTCCTCCCAGTGCCCTCTGCAGCCCTGCGTCCAACCAAGAAGACCAACTGTTCCAACTGGCAACAGGTTTTTTTCCTTGTCTTTTTTTTTTCCTCAAATGTGCACAACTTTAAATGATTCATATAAATGAATTAAAGGATAAACTGGTTTCATGAGACGTTTTGCAAACTGGTAGACTGTTGGTCAAATTGATTGGTATATCTGAACTGCCAAATGTCCACTTCCAACTGTTTCAAAAGGTCATGCTTACAGAGCTGCAGCCCTGCTCAATTCAGTCTCGAGGTCGGGGGTGCCCTTGCAATGACTTTGATCTGGAGTCAGTTTTGCACTGTCGACTACCTGTTGTGAGGTTTTGTATGGGGGTAAGATAACTGATACACAGTCATACATGGAGGGGATCTGTACTCCACACTGCTGTGCCCCACCAGGGAAGGCCAGCATATTGTTGCAGCCATGTGCTAATCCTATTACTCCAATTTTGGTGTTTGTGTTTAATTTGGATTCAAAGTTAAGGTTACATGTTCCTTCTTCAGCCAATATTCAACTATTGGCCTTTAAAACCATCAGCCAAATGCAGCATTTCAAAGTATTTTTAGAGATGTGATATTTTTGCAAGTTTAAACAAAGGCAAATACAGTATTTTAATACTGAACAAATGAAATAGGTTTTATGATCCACAAAGCACTACCCCTTTCTGACCCCCTCCTCTGAACTCAGACATAATCACACTTAAAAACGTCCATTCCAATGAGCGCTCAAAGATTTCAATGTGAAATAAAAGATTTCATTGTTACTTCCATCTGAAATCTAGACCTCACTGCATTTTGGCTGCAGGTCTAATTGTCAAATCTTTTCTTTTTTCCCCTGGCAAAAGGTTTGTCCAATTCAGCCAAACTGTCTAATGTTTAAGGTCTTTATAAGTCAGAGGGAGATTTGTGACTAAGAAAACTGTTTATCGGGGGCATCTGGTTTTTCACATGCATAATATAGTGAAATTTTCCAGACGTTTTTTCCATGATTGAGCTACTGTAATAAGACTGTTCCAAACATAGATTGCAGGAAAACCATAACGAGCCCAATGTCCAATTAATGAAAATCAAAGATCATCAAGGTCAGTGTAGCCTATATATTAATATGCGGTGCAGTGACTGTATCTGTACAACACGTATCATGCTACAAGTGGAACCTAATAGCTAGTGAGGTTCAGAATAGCAAGGATTTACAGCAGCATGGGGGATAAGGAGACCACAGGTATAAGAACCAGCTGCTCTCAAGAAGAGGCTGCATTATAACAATATGACAGCTGTCAGCAATGATATGCAACCATAGGATACAGTGCATGCAAACACATACTCACACACAAACCTGAAAAGCACATGCTGCACAGAAAAGCAGGGAGATGGCAGGTTTTTGTTTTTTATTCTAATTGATGTTGAAATCTGTGCATTCACGCTACTTGACCTCAGTACATAAAACAGACATAAAGAGGACAGAAGGAGAAAGAAAGAGAGCAGACAGGGACTAGGGGATATGATAAAAAAGTAAGAGACAGGCATACTGTAGCAAAATGGGAATGCTAGAGAATGGTGGAGACAAAAGGCAACATGAGAACAAGCAGAGATGACGAGGAGACAGATGACCGATGGAGTATCGCAAACAAACGAGTGCACTGGCCTTGACCTATTACTGCTTAATCCTTTCACCTGGCCTTAACAACTGTGCACACACACACACACACACACACACACTATAAAAAGCCATCTATACTACATACAAAGATAAGTATGGGTTCACTAGTGTTCCAGATAAAGGTACACCAGCCCATTGTGTTTAATGCAAGAGTGAATAATAGTTTTATTAGTACCACTGATTCTTCCATAGGGCTTTACTTCTTAATCTCCATGGTGATTTGGCCTCGCCAGAATATGAACACGCAATGCTTCCTTGTGTGTGTGTGTGTGTGTGTATGTATGTGTGTGTGAGTGTGTGAGAGTGTTAATTACACAGACAGAATTGTTCATACACCATCCAGGTCCCAAAAGGTCCTGTGTATGTGCGCACTGCTCTCAACCCGCCAGCTTAGTTTACACAAGAAGGTCATTTTAATCAGGTGAATACCAGGCCGCCTAATCTGCGGGTCTTTGCCTGAGCATAAACAGAGGATATCCCCAGGCTCAGCCAGGATCACATACCTGGAGTCATGGAAAAGTCATTTCTGGAGCTGACCGGAGCAATCCAATAACCTCCTGCCCTCCTGCTCCCTTTCTCTTCCTCCAACTCTGTATAACAATCACCTCGGGTGTTTGCTCTCATTCTCATGTCTCCCTTTTTACTCCACTTTCCCTCTCTGTCTCACTCTCCCTATTCCCCTGTCTCATCTAACATTATTACTGCTGACTGACCCACAAGACCACCGTGTCAAATTTACACAAATGTACAGAAATAAAACACACTCACGGATCGGAACATTTCCACATGAACAAAGTATGCAATCTATGACTTTGGTAATGCAGGAATTACATGCATGGTCACATATACTCACCTTGTATAGACCCAAAATACACCACACATGGTCCTCTTCTCTAATATTAGTCACTTTCTGTCAGGGTTTTGAATATCACACACTATGGAGGGAATGTCAGACCAAAAGCTGCCTCATTTTTAATCGCAACCTCTTATCAAGTATATCAGATAAAAGATATCTTAGGAAACTACTGGTGCTGGTGGCTGTTGCCCGTGTGTGTAAATGGGTGAATGTGACATGGAGTGTAAAGTGCTTTGAGTGGAGTAGAAATGTGCTGTGTAAGTTTAGTCCATTTACCATTACTGGCATATTCACAAGAAAGAAAATTTTGATTTAGAAAACATTAGTATCATGTAGATATGAAACCCAGAGGCATTCACTGTTCACTCCACTCAGCTTGCAGATTATTTTAAAAAGAATTAACAATGCGATTTAACTGTTCGTGTAAGTGCAGGAGAACACAATAGTAAGTGATATTACTGCAACAACAGAAAATCACATATGACATGTAGTCTCATTTTATGAAACTCCTTGATATACTGTTTTATTTTGATATATAGACCAGCTAAACAGTCCAAGACACTGTAAGATCTGGCCAAACATGGGGGTCTTGAGCCAAGTGGAATTCAGGTTGTGTTTCTTGGGCCTGGACACTGGTATACAAAAGCTCCTAATTGGTTTGGACAGGTTTCATCCAAACAGATATTAACCTGGAAATAGGAACACAATAAGCTATTGCTTGCTTAACTAAAAACACCATAAAATGAATAGCTTAAAAAAGGAAGAAAGCTCACATTAGTCATAACTTTCAGGACACCACATATCCTACAAAGTACAATGTAGAAGGAATATAGGAGGACTCTGACTGAATGATGCATGCAGGGATTTGTAACAACGTCTCCCTGGTCCTCCCACCCTCTTGTAACTACTGCTGACTGGCATGCTTCCCCTCTTCCTGTGGGTGATAACATATCGATAAGGTCTGACTCTTTATCACACAGGCACACCAATTAAGGTAGTGGGGCAGCCATGAAGTGGCGACCTTGTTATCGCTGTCTGATTTGAGTTTAAGTAGATAGACATTATGCCTTGCATACGTGTGTGTGTGTGTGTTTGAGGCAAAGAGAAAGAAATAACAGCCAAAATACTCTGCCTATCAAAGTTTTACTTCTCTGACACAAAACAGAAAGTGTTAAATAAGATTATTATAATACCAGAGTAGGGATTTTTAGATTAATTGCAATCCGTGAGAGACAAAGATAACAGAGACTGTCTTCTTTCTGGTGAAGACTGGGGACAGGAACAGTAATCAACATCAGATCAGCTGATACTAACAGCATTAAACCACATACTCGAGCTGGCTTTAAAATGTCAACACAACAACATTAATACAACAACAACAATATGTGCAGGGAGTAGATGGTGCTTGCTGACTAGAGGGAAAATTTACATTCTTTTAAAGTCTTTAATCAGGACCAGTGTAGTAAATTGTTGTGGTTGTTACTATTCTGGGTCGGCCTCTTATCCATGTGTGTCTATCAGCGCTGCTCTCTCCTGGAGGGGACTGGAGCCTCTGAAAACCTGCTCACTGACTGGGCAAGTGCTTTACTCAGTGTAAGTAAGTGTGTGTGTATGCTGAAAGGAAAAGCATGTGGAAAAAGTAATCAGCTAGTATTGAAATACATGTGCATCGTCTTATGGCAAGGAGGGGGATTATAAGAGACAGACAGAGGGAGAAATACAGACACACTGTAGAGATGAAACAGAAACACAGGCAGAAGGACTTAGCAAAAAGAAGTTGTCAGCGAAAGCATACCAGAAGTGGGTTGTGGGTATGGGTAGTTGTTGGTGCTTGATGATCTAATTGTGAGAGTGTGTGTGATGATACGTGGTGATTCAGACATTCAGAAAAAAAAAAACATGTCTTACTTCCAGATGTTTTACTGAAGCTGACTCCTGTCTGAAGTTGCTCAAGGACACAACAAAAACCAGTCACTGTGGGAATAGAACCAACGGTTTTTCAAAGACTAAGACACTGTCCCTCTCTGTGCGCATAGACACACACTTTTGGCACACCAGAAGATACACACCTGTCAGTCAAAACAACTTTTGCATTACAGTAAATGTGCACACACACCATTCAACATAATAGAGGCTCTGTGAGTCAGGCTTAAAGGAAAGGGGTCAAATGAAAGCTATGGTGTCTGCTATTAGGAAACCTTCTTGACTCATCTGTCCAGAGACACTTACAATAACAGTACTACAGTTCTTATAGTGGTTGAGCCATGAATAGGTAATGTCACACATGTCTATACCTATACATAGTGCTGGGCGATATACCAGATGAACCAGGATACCGGTTTTAATTTCATTCCTGAAACAACTGCTGTAACATTTGCTTCATGTACAAAGGAAAATCTCTGAATGAATACTTAAACGCTTAAATAAAAGGAACTTTTCCTTTGCATTTATTTGATCAGTTCTGTTTTTACTACATTGCAGTTTATACAATAAACATTGTTTACATCCTGCTACTATTTCATGCATTCTCATGCCTTCATATATTGTGGGGCCAAGAAAACCCTATTAGCAAAGCCTTCAGTATAGACATAATGACTATGTACTATGTACTCCTCTAATAAGCCACTATAAACCTATATAAAAGTACAAGTACAAATAAATAAATAAATACTGTGATATATCGTGAAACCACAAGAACATGGGGGAAACAAATTGTTGGTCATACTGCCCAGCACTACCTATACATTTTCATGTCATACACCTCCCCATAAGCATTTAAGATGCAAAGATGGATTTTGGTAAGATTTAACTATTTATTAGGTAAGCACAATATATTATTATTATATATTAAACGACTAGAAATTATAATAATAAATACTGCGTGAATGACAATTACTTGTATTTTTTCAAATGTATAATTTTTTAAAATTAGCGATGCATGAGTTATTGTGCCTGACATACGGAGAATAATCCTTAACTTTTCAGCGCCCCCTTAAGCCAACCAGTTAACTTCTGAATAAGAGACATTGTTCTACATAATTTCATCAAACTCCAATCCATGCAGTCTGCGAAATTGTGTCCAAAAATATGAAATGGGCATCCTAATCAAGAATCACCACATAGATTTAGCATATTAACCTATGAAAATATGATAGTGACATGCCAAAAATAAAAGCCACTGGAAAAGACGCTAACTACATTACAGTGAAAA
Organism: Morone saxatilis; assembly: GCF_004916995.1. Taxonomy (NCBI): domain Eukaryota; kingdom Metazoa; phylum Chordata; class Actinopteri; family Moronidae; genus Morone; species Morone saxatilis. The sequence goes on along the minus strand of NW_023339674.1, from coordinate 6,758,689 downwards.
GGGCAAAATGTCACAGACTGATTTAATTTCATTTTACAAAATTACATAAATCAGGCACTCCCTGTTTTTCCAGCAATCAAAACTGGATTTGTGTACTATTCTGTGCTAGTCTTGAGCTGGAGTTTAATAACCTCTGGAACATGATGAGAGAACACATTTTTACGTCAATCCAATCTAAATTAATTTGCCAGCTGGGTCAGGCAGAGTGGAGCAGTGGGAAAGCTGTCCATCTGCGTAAAGCACCAGGAGTTTTATACAATTCCAAACCACAAAGCCAGGTGGTCCTGCAGCAATGGGGAAAGCACACAGAGCAGACGGTGAAAAGAAACCTGGGATTAAAGGAAAAGGGTGCAATTTGGTAGGATAGATTAGATCAGAAGGATAAGGTGGTTGGATAAAGGCTAACAAAAGAAGGTAACAGAGAAAGAGGGAAATGACTAACAAGTGTCTGTTCTTGGGCTAGTTTGCTGTACTCTCAGAGGACCAGTGTCAGTGGAGGGAACTAGAGTAAAAGAGAGGTGGGGGGTTGTAAGGTTTGTCATGGAACACCTGCCTCCACTTAACCCCTCTCCCTCTCTTTCTGCTTGAGCTGCCTCTTTCAGTCATCTCCTCTCCTCCTACCCTGCCACCCCCTCCTGCCCCGTCATTCATGCTAAAGTATCGTACGAGGTCACGGGCCCAAGCCTTCTTCTTTTTCCAAACATGGAAGGGCCCCATAGCCTGAGCTAGGGGCCTCACTAGCCAACCATCCAGTCAACCACCAGGTCAACCACAGAGCTTTTCATGAAGCTCCAGTAAGCAGTATTATTGACATTAACATTGATTCAAATGACTTCTTGTTATGTGAAATTGCTATTACTACCAATCCTACTGAGAATCAGCATCCAACTCTGAGACAAAACCAGTAATGTAGCACATCATCGTAAAACACACTGTGTCCACTGTCTTTCCAACAATCACCAGCTTAAGGCACAGAATTAGATGTGAAAAGCTCATAGCTCATCACACTTTCATGAACAGAGCATATATTAGACTTTAAAGGGCTCACACATAATTTATCATAACTCTCTCTCAAACTCTGTCAGTCTAAATATATATAAAATCAAAAATTCTATTTACATCAAACACTTACGCTTCTTTAAACCATCATGAGCCAGTAAGTAAGCAAATCAGTTTACCAATTAGTTAGGCAACAAGCCAGACATATTTAGTAAGCAATGCTATTTCAATCCATATGGATACACCATGGATGCACTATATAAACACAAATGTGTATACCATGATCCACACCATGATTCGCCAACACTTAAAACCTTAAAACCTTTTAGAATATAAGTGATGACAGAATGTGTGAATTCTCTCACTTTCTCACACAATACAACCGACGTAGCACTCCATCCAACTGGTGGTTATACCAATTAAAAGCCTGTGTTAGGTCAGGAGTTATTCATTTGACATTAAAGAGGACATGCGGTTCCGCTATTCAGACCCACCGCAGGCATCAACTCCCCCTCTCTCCTCTTTTCACCCCGGTTTCCATGCCTCATAAAAGATTTGCCCCTTGCCTCCCCACTTACTCTCCCCTCTCTCTTTCACTCTCTTGTTTGCTCATTCTCCCTCCTTCATTCACTCATTCTTTCCCTCTCACTTATTCTCTTCACCTCTTCAACTAACTACCTCTCATAGACCCTTACTCCCTCATCTACTGGTTTTCAGTCACCGACATCACATCAACACAATCAAATGTCATAATACAATATTCAAATGATTATCAATAACCAATTCTCCCTCTTCTACTCATTCCTTTTCTTGCTTGGCTGCTGCCCCTTTTCCATTTGCCCCCATTTTACCCTCTGCTGGCCTCTACTCTTTTCTTTCCATTCATGGATGGTAACTAAAGATAGAGCTGGAAACTCCAACATTAGCCCCATATCTGTAGGGCTGGGCCCCAAGTCTTATCCCAGTGTTTCTATTTGTATTTCAGCTAGTAGATGTGCTGTATATGAGTCACTACACACACACACACACACAAATATATATATATATATACACAAACATATGGTGAGCTGGAGGGGTCACTGGTCCTCAACAGTCTGTTATACAGTAGCTCTCCCAAAGGTCTTCTGCTCAACACAGTGTTGGGATAAGAGACACAAAGATGCAGTCAGTCCCTTCACTCTCTCTCTTCCTGTTTCAATGCATCATTGCCCAACTGGCGGTCTACCAGCGTTTAATGTTCTGTGAATCTCTCAATACTTCCATTTTTAAAAAAACAAATTCACAAAAACACAAAGTAGCGGCCATGTAGGCAAAGATTAGTGGGATCTGGGGGACCTGGAAATAATGTAAATAACTGCTTGGAACATATTGTGGATACCAGGTCAAGTCAAATCATAGTTTTCAGTTGCAAAAACAGTGCATCAGTCAATCTAACACAAGTTAAACGCAGTCACTTGACAGCTCATTAAAGACACATCCACCAAACAGGATAATGCAAACAACAGTTGGTGCAAACTTTTTTAAGATAACACAATAGTTGCCTGTGTTTCTTGGCCTTTTGACTCCTGACGTGTCCTAAAATACTCATAGTTTATCTCCTGCCAAGCTTTATTACTGTAAGCCAAACTGAAGTAACAGGTTAACTGAATTCCACAGTATTCACCAGAACAGGTGAAACTTAGGTCAAAGCTATGTTTAAACACAGTACATTTTGAGAATGTATCAAAAATAAAAAAAGTTTGTGTGCAAAAGAAATGAGAAACAAATGTGTGAAAGATGGACGTAGGGTTTTAAGTAGTTTGTCCTGTAACTGCATTTAACACTAAACTGAGGAGGTGACAGAAATTAGTCTCAGGATTTCCACTCCAAAGCCACTGCTTCTATACACAGCTGTTGTACATGGAGGCTAGGTCTGAGTGAAAACTTGGTGGCCCGGTGGCACTGATGGGACTAGGCTGAGTCAGATTTTGAGGAAGTGTACCGATTTGCATGGGCTGCTTTATAGATCCCAGTAGGGACATTTTCTTTTCATTTTCCTTGCTCTACAGTGATGTTAGAGGGCAGGGTCAGTTAATGAAGAGCTCTCCAAGGGCCGGTACGCACTCACTGTCTTGTTTAAAGACACTTGAAGAGCGTGGGCGTTCACCATCACAAGCTCTTGAACTCCCTGTGGTTAAACTGGGGCTTTCCTACTCACTACAGCACACCACCCTGATGACTTATGATCTATGCTACTTGCAGATGATTCAATTTAAACTGGTCGCAGGTGGTGCAAAGGCGAAACACATCATCTTTTGGAGCAGAAGGCTACAGTAGATTTGTGGCCTTTGTGTGAAGGGTATAATATCAGGACAAACGTTTACTGAGCCTGAAACCTGAGATGAATTGTATCATCACACGACAGTACAATTGAAACCGAAATACTGCAGAAGAGGAACTCAGTCGTGACATTTAAAAATGGATTTTAGTCAAAAGAAGTCTACATGTAAATATCAAAGAGTCGACTGCACTTCAGATCTTCATTTTATTCATTTTCAGGATACCATTGTCATAGGAGACAAACATAATTGTGCTCTTGAATAATATCTTTTGTCTTTTACTTACTTTTACTATATTAGTTTTACAAACATATTGTAAGTAAAATATTGGTGTCATGTTGTCTAAATCGCTCCTCGTAACAGTAGCGTTAGTATGTCAGCTGCAGCACTGTTTCCTTGTTTATTCAATGCCCAACTGGTGTGAAACCTGGAAATACTGAAATGACGGGTTAAGAGCACAAGGCGGTAAGCCTACTAAATCTCAGCTGTGAGCCTTGCTTTGATAGACAGGGTGCCTAAAATTACTCCCTGGCTAAGTTAGCTTTCTTCCTGTCCAGGCAAGAAGAGTAGGAGAGGATGAGACAGAAAATGACAGAAAAGGTAATCCAGTGAGGGGAGGAAAAGATTTTCATGACACTGAACAATGAGTGAATGCAATAATATAACATGTAAGCAAGGGAAAACATTGTAGATTGAACAAAGGGGAGTAGAGAAGAAGAGAGAGGGAAGACTATGGATACCAGGGGGAACTGTTTTTAGTAAGCAGGCAGAGAGACTGAAGGGTGCAGATAGCTGCTGATGGAGGCTCCCATTTCTGGGGGTTGGTGCTAAATGGTACGGTCCGGGCCGAAGACAGAAAACTGATAACGTATCACAATTATTTTTGTGAGAATAAAGCCAGAGACACTTTTGCATCTTACCCTCAGTATATACTGTGTGCAGGCATGCTTGACTTACATACAGTTTTGAAAGAAGGCTGAAAGGTCATACTCAACACGAGATAGTAGTTAAAACAACTTTCTCTTAGTCCGCCTCTCCCTCTCCAACATACTGTACATACAGTGAAACCCCTGACAACCTGTCTCATTAGTCAAGGTCATCTTAAATCTACAAAGTGCACAGATTTATATGACTGTCGGTCTTTGATCTATAGCAGGCAGCGACTGTGCTTTGTTTACTTTGCATTTCAAGTCTTTCATCTTGTTGATTTTCCCTCCCTTTTCTTTCTCTCGTTGCGCACTCCTGTGTTTCTAGTTGTGCCGTATAGTTTATGATTTGCTGATAGAGCAGGCAGGCAGAGGTCTTTGGGGGTCACTTGAGACAAAAGCTGCTTTTCAGCTCTCAGAGTTGATACCTCCCAGCTCTGCTCCCTTCAGATAGCCGAAATATGCTGGCTGAGGGTTTGAGGTGAGGGGTAGGAGGGGTGGATGTTGCTCCTGGCCTCCTCTTCCCACAGCGGCCGAGGTGAAAATGACTTTACCATGTGAAGAGGCTGCGGTCGCTCCTGCTATGTATGTAGCTCTGCCAAACTGTCCTTTTTGTCTTGTCTTAATCTGATTTCTGAGGTTAAGCTAGGACGCAAGTACAGAATATCTTACTTAAGAGTACATTAATGTTTCAGGCCAGGTCACATGTGCACGTTCTCATGCTCGTGCACCCTCAGTCTGGCTACAAAAGGCATGCATGTTCTGACAGGGAAGGAAAGAGAGAAGGACAAAAATGCAAACACAGTAGGTTGCTTAAAGACAGAGGGTTTCCTTGTGTGTGTGTGTGT
>NW_023339674.1:6722888-6753571 GCF_004916995.1 Morone saxatilis | reverse complement strand
GTGTGTGTGTGTAAGTGTGTCTGTGTGTATGTTCATGTTTTGTGGAGAACAATGTGTAAAAAGGAGAGTTTGGGCACTAGAGAGTGTGAGAGGGAAAACAAGGAACTTAGACAGCTCTACACCAGGTGAGTTTTCCTGAGGGCAGCTGGGAGTATTTTTCCCCTCATTTAGCAGTTCATGAAAAAAACCACAAGCTGCCAGATGTGACAGAGGGCACGCACCCTGCTCACACACTGTAAACACACACACACACACACACACAAATCTCACCCAGAGAGAACTCAATCTAACCCAATATGTGTGTGGCACTGATTTACTGTATTCCAGCATAAGTCAGAGGCAGATTTCTATCAGGGGGAATGTCCGTCTCATTAAAATGAATGTCAGATGAAGTAAACGGAGGGTGAAGACATCAAAGAGGTCTACAGAGAGCTGAATAAATCTGGGTTTAAACTCGCTACAAACCCATTTACGTCAAGAATTTTACCATAAACTCCAAAACTTATTTTCTCTCAAAGTTGAAAAAGCTGAATTGTTACATTCTAGCAACTAATAAGTATTTTTTCATATGTGATCTATTTCATCTCTTTAAGGATTTTATTGCTAATTGTTATGAGCCAATAAGGCACAAAGTCATGTTGCTGTATAAAAAAGATGGATTAGTTAGAAAAGAGGCTAAATGATGTATCTGAAGTAACTACAAAAAAAGTACAATAACCTGTAATAGTTGGAAATAACCACACATGGTCCAAAGAAATGCGATGGCCACACCATGTACCTGTGACTCACAGCTGACCTACATTCCCCTTTGTTATTCCACACATATCGGCACTGTGTAAAACCGCTGGCTGCTAATTGCTTTCACATTACAGAGCAGCCGGGTGATCTTGGTGGCTTTCCAAGACCACCAACACTGGGACATGGGGCGTGCACATTTGCGAATGCATACCGCCAATCACATTCTGGCTGCATTACTGTGTAAGCACAGGCTGAGGGCAAACATGTAGCCTGCTATCTGCTATGTAACCAGCAATAAAACACTTCTCTGCTATTGTCTGGGTCCATCTTAACTACTGTTTTTCTTTAAGGTTTATTACTGTCGAGCCAGGGAAGCATAGTTGTCGCATTGAAAGTAAGGCAGGCTTCACTACACATTTCTGGAGGCACCTTGTGTAAACCACTAAGTGATGTAACTCATTCAGCATGAAGCAGAGAGCTTGTGTGACTTCCTAAACACATTTAACAAGCTAACAGTACACTCATTAGCAATGGGTTATTTGTGCCAATTACACATGGAGGGTAGTGGGCAAGAAAATTAAATTGTCCTTCCCTTATATAATCTCAGGTCTACGGGTAAGGTGACAGAATCTAAAAATATAACATAGTTGTAACATAACAGTTTTGTCCCACTCTTTGTTTAAGTGCACATTTCCTATGTTATAGTAATGCACATAAAACCTTGTCATGTAATATGATTTTAAACACCAACCACTGTTAAACAATAAAAACCAAAGACAAATGAACAAATCTTTAAGAGGCAGTTTGTAGAAGTGGTAAGAGGCTAGTTTCACATTTTGAACAGCATGTATGTTTGATGTTTTTCTCCCAAATTAGCTTTATTTCTGCTTATTTCTATTACTCTGCTAAAGCAAACATCCTTAACCACAAAATCGGCAAAAATTAAACCTGGGTTCACAGCCACATTTTCCATTTCCATGTTTTCCTCTCATTGTCTAACAAGCTGTGCAGTTTTACCACATTTTTCTAAGTAGTGTATTATAAAAGCCACAACAAACAAAAAAGTTAGGACATAAACATTCACTAGGATGCAACACTGAGTCACTTAGTCTGATCAGACAACAATCACTGCATGACAGCAAGTGAATGGAGGGGTATGTATTTTGTATAGTAGCTAATTTTAGCATAAAACAGATCTTTACTGGGAGTTTGTTAATTTTAGGGAGCAGTAAAAATGTTTAAGAGAGCCACATGTTTGTCCACACACACACACCAACAAATATCAAGACAAAGGATAATGTCCAAATCTGGTCAGGGCCATCATAAGTAGAGGTTAAGCTAGCCAGCTGGCTGGAGTTAAATCAAATTTAAATTAAAGAGTAAATGGACTAACAAAGCCTGGGGTGCAAAGCAAGGGCAGTTAGGGGACAATGGGTCACTCCTGTCTGGTTGTGGACACACAGACAACTAAAGAAGTCACAATAACAGAGAGCCAGAACAGAGTATTATCCAGGATGGAAGAGAAACATGTTTCAAGACAAACCCTTTGCTTTGGACAGAGTTTCTGAAGATGAGAACAAAGAGGAGGAGAGGGAGATGTAGACAAAAGGCAGAGTGGGAGAAAAAGTAGTAGAAAGTTTGAAAGAAGTAAAGCTCAGACAAACTCTCACCCAGCCAAGTTCCTTGCCGTGAGCTGACAGTAGTCCAAACTGTTGAACAGTACCAGCCGGGAAACTTCGGACCGACTCCACTATTGTTTGAAGTCCCACTCAAACAGTCATGAATCACAGCCACAGCGATCTGTCTCGCTCCGAATTATCAGCACCGGACCATTTCGAATCAGCACTTCAACAGAGCATGTCAGGAATAATAAGCCACAATGTCCATAGCAGGCATTTGTTTTATTTTTTCCCCCCAATTTCAGTGCAGCAGGACCCTTCAGGCTGCATACATCTAAAGGGACGGGCCCCTGCCTTGTTGCAAAACATCATTACACAATGCATGCAACAGTATAAACAGTTGTTCATCTTAATGAAAAGCACAATAAATATTCTATTCAAGCGCAGTGAAACTGTGGCTAAATGTCTGGAAAGATGCTGAAGCTGTGCCATCCCTCCTTTACTCCAATTACGACTATAATGACATGACAGGTTTTATGTTCCATTAAAGATTACTGTGGGATAGTGAAATGCTGGAATTCTGTTTTCTTCTGTTAGAAAATGATATAGCATACATGCATTGCTCAACATTTCCAAATTGAATCCTGAAAATGATGCTATTTTGAAAGCGTTGACATGAGTTTAACTTATACTGTAAGGGCATATTCTTCACAGTTCACATTAGTTCGAAGGGTTTAACGGTGTACATAATCAGAGGCTCTTAAATCCATGTTCCAGTTGCTAAAATGGCTGTATGAAATACTGAGAGAGACGGGGGGGCTGAGAGGTAATGAGCTCTTGTGAGCAAAGCTTAGCACTGCTGAGGCAGCCATGCAGAGGTTAAGCAAACAGGCAGAGGGATCACGCGGGCCTAAGCCTCTTATATAGGCCCCTCTGAGGAGAAGATCATTGACATCTGATAGAGGGATGAAGGTCAAGAGCTGTCAAAGATAGTGGGGCCACCGATCCTCAACTAGTGAGAGCACCCATTTTTCGCTGTCACTCAGTCGCTGTTTATCACCGGCTACTTTTCTATCATGTGTTTAATGAGTAATATGCTTCAGCCTTTTGATTGATATAACTTGCTGAGAGTTCATTTAAACCTGCTGTCAGTCAAACGTCTCTGTAAAAATATTTTCTTGTCTCAGTGTCGTTCTTAGCCCTCTCAGCTTTCTCTTCGCTTAGCCAGGCCCATCCCAGTCCGCACTCACATCCTCAGACTATCAATCTTTTCATCCCTTTTCTTTAACAAAAAAAAATAGTAATGGACTTCTTTTACTCGATGAACCTCTTCCTTTTACCCTCCCCGGATCCCCCTCTCCTGCTGGGAGTTGCAAGGCAATGCAGTTTCATTTCCTGCCCTGCTGAAATCAATGCTTTCTGAGAGAAGGGGGGCTGCGGGGAGAGAAACAGAGACAGATATACAGAGAGACAGGAAAACAAGAGTAAGGTGTGAGGGGACTGTTGGCATGCAGGACACAACCGCACTAGTAAGTAAACTTAAACACAGATTGGTTCCAAGTCAGTGTCAGCTTTTATAAACATCTACTGGGAAATTAAATAACTATTTAAAGTGGAAATATGAAAGGGGGGAGGAGGGGTTGCTTTCATGGGTATACACAATTTCCCCTTCAACACTCCCTATTGTTTTTTATTGGCCTCAGAGAAGGAGTGACTCTGCGGAGGACAAGAGTGGCATTCGACATCCCACAGGATAAAGTTATGAATTCCTGGTCGGGAGGGTCCCAGTTGAGATGATTCCTCTTCGCCCGCCCCGGGTTAAATACAGAGTTCCCCTACATGAGCTAAACTCTGAATGAATGAGAGGGTGATGAAGAAGATGGCATAAATTTTATCACAGTCACACAAAGACAGATTCCTGCCCTATGACTATCCCATACCCTTCTATTGCCATTCCAGCATATTTCACCACATGAACCCACAGCCGCTCAGACATCAAACACAGTGTTTCTACAAGCCTCTGGTTAACGCATCTGGACAGTCAGTAGCACAGAACGACTGACTGTGTCCTTCCATCCTGCTATTCTTTTCACTCGCTTGTTTCCGTTAAAAACAGACCCACAATCTGGAGAGTTAGGCTACACAGAAGTCAATAACTTCAACAACCTTGAAAGGAGCTGCCGTATGGTGAGGCCATCAGGCCAAAATTGATTTAAAAGGCTACCATTGACTTGTAGGGTAACAGCTTTCCCCCAAGACTGTGAGGAAAGCTTTGAGGGTTTGCCAAACCTTTGGGTGTCGAGCATACCATAATCTGCAGACTCTCATATTCCCAGCTTTACTTTCTGGAACAAAAAAAATCTTTTAATCTTTGGTCTTAAACTACAATTTTCTAAAATGTAAATGGGAAAAAGCAAGTTATACCAACTTTCACCAAGAGACCAACCTAATTGTTGACCATATTCCCTTATGCCCCATCACTAAGCCTGATTGATAAGACAATCCTTGACCACTTATAATGCCACACAGGGGCAATGATTGGTGCAGATGACAAGCCAGCAGTGGTTTGCAAGATGGGCATTTAACTCACAGTACTTCAGAGTTACAGCCAGTGAGCTCTTTAACTCCAGATTCCTCGGTCAGTGTGGTCAATACAGGATTAGAATGGATAGAAAGGGAATTTCCATTTAAGTCAAATTTCTTATGGTCTTTTGTGCTTTTCTATTCATGCTAAGTCACTGTTTTATTTATGGTTTCTGGTTCCCATCACAGTTTTTTGTCCCTGGACATTATTGTCACAATTTACAGCCACGCTGGACATTCGAATAGACATTGTTTTCCACAAGCATGCTGGAAAATTAGAGCAAAGTTGTTTCTAGTTGTAGTGACTGACTGCTTCTGTCACTAGGAGTAAAGGCAGTACTTGTCAGCCCAGTGTGAAAGTTTGAGATCTCCTGGACAACAGGACTGAGCCACCAGTTCAAGGGAGCCCCTCTTAAGTCTTTTGTGTGAATGAAGTGGCTGGATAAACACTTGCTGCTGGTTAATAGGGGGCTTGCTTAGCGAACAATGCAACAAAGCCTTTGGTTAAACAAACATGCTAAGGCCATGTCCGCACTCTGGCCGATACATTTAAAAAATACTGTTTAAGACTATGTCCACATTAAGACAACGACATCCAAAAATGCATAATTCAAAATCCCCTGATTTAATAAAATGATGGTTACCACTTATCATTCAAGGACCACCAAGCACAACAAGCATACATTTCAGTTCAAAGTATTGACACTTTGGGGGGTTTACCTTGGGGCTGAGATTCTAAAAAAAACATATGGAGAAATGAAATGAGAGAAAAAATTGATGTAGTGAAAGAAAGAAACAGACAGAGAAGAAGGACAACAGCAGAAGGACCACTGGTTGTTTCTTACCATAAATCCTGTATAATAGTAAAACAACACATCATAGTTAAATACAACACAAGCCACCAAACTTTTTCAACAGAGCTGAAATAATATTGTGAAACATAAAGTCAGTACCCACAGCCGACCAACTTCTCCGATGGGAAATGGACAAAGAGAGGAGTGGGAGAGCTTCATCTTTGTCGTGTGAAGGCAACAATAAATTCAAGATCTGTTGCAACACTCAGACTTTCCACTTAAACTCAGAGTGTCTGAAAACCTGCACACAGACAGACGGCCCAAGTGCTGAAAACTGACATTCAAGAGCTGCATCACTAGAGAATCAAACAGCCTTTTTTAAGGGACAACAGACATAAAGTACATTTACACATTGGAGACATATTTTGATGAGGTGATAATCTACCAGAGAGACAGCCTTTAATTAAAACAGTTTAGTTTGTAGGTTCAAAAGGTGCTCATGAAACCTCTTGACTGAATCCCCCACTGAAAACAATGAATGGGAAAAGGGCTTCGACATTCACAACCTTGTTGTTATTACTTTAGCAGAACCCCAAATGTATTTGGTGGCCAAAGTAGACTTGTTAAACCGGCAGCTTTGAACTAAACCCCATTTACAGGAACTAATCTTCAAAAGACAAAATTCTTCAACTTCAGGCTACAACAGGATTATAGTTTTTAGAGCTACTGATTGTAATTACAAACTAATAAAAGACAAAAAAACAGGCAAACGCACATCTCTCTGTATGTCACACAAACAAAAACTTCCTGAATAAATGAGAGGGTGAACCACAAATCAGCCCTCATAAGCAAATCCAACACTATATACACACACAACAAAGACACGCCTGCATTCAATAGGGTTCAGTTAATTCAAACTGAACATAAATCATTAGATGCCCCGTAAAATTAAATTTCCTGCCGTCTAAACATCTCTAGTTTAATAATTCCACAAGCAGAGGGAAATTTGTACTCAAAGCACTTTCCACATTACGCAGTACTACAAGACAAATGTGCTATTTACATCACTTGTGTGTGTGTGTGTAAGAGGCATGAAAAAGAAAGACAGAAACAAAGGAAAAGAAAGATTTGTACGGAGGAGCTGCCAACAATCATTTTGGAATCGCACAACTGCAAAAAAAAAATACATGTGATGACGTTCTATTAATAACTGCAGAGTGATAAGTTTATACAAATGTGTCAAGGGAGCTGATGGTCCAATGGTTTCGCAGAGTATCACGTGGGCAAAAGAGCAGACATGGAGCCACAAAGACATGATCAAGACTGATATTGAGAAAGCCAAATCTGAACTAAACATCCTTCTCATAATCATCACATAACTGTAACGAACAAATAAAAAGCGAAGTGTTTCTTCATCAGCTGACGTCACAAAAGATGTCTTTTGCTCAAATTAAAGATGCTAAATAGTGACAGACCATTACCAAAGGCCTGTGTGAGTCATTATGATTGTGCCTCTAAAAGAGAGCAGGAGCTGGTGTGGAGCCACCCTGCTCTCAGTTATTGTTGAGTAAACACACACAGCGTAGCCAAGAGAAGCATGTCAGTCAGCCAGGCAAGAAGGGCCAACTGAGAGCCACCCGACGGCCAAAATGAACTGTAGGGACTGTGTGTGTGTTTGTGTGTGTGTAACAGAATACAGCCAAGAAAGTCAGAAAGAGAGCAAAAAAGAAAAACAAGAAGAGAGTGCCAGCATTTGTCTGTCATGCCAGCCAGATAAGATGCGTGCCAAGGAGTTTTGATGTCATGCCGATGGTGGTGGGTGACGGAGGGGTTGACTGTTCTCTGGTTCTCTAGCAGGCAGAAAGTAGGTCTGTGTGAACAGCTGAAAACATACTCTGAGGGATGAATATGCCAAACCTTTCTGAAGAACACAGATAATTTGTATCCACAAGCAGCATGTACCTGTTCAGTGCTTCTGACCTTTCATTGACATTAAAGTTATTTGGAAAGCGAAAGCGGGGCCACTATATAACGCCCCTTTTTCATTCACTTCAAATTCAGGTCAAATTATACAGTAGAATAGTCACAGGCCAGTTAATGATTTTGTTCTGTGTGACTGACAATCGGACTTTACTTCACCAGACTACTTGGCTTAGGCCGAGTACTTGGTTAGGGGATGTTGCAGAAAAGATGACAATGCTGTTCAAACATAAAAAAATGTGACAACAACACACCTTTGGTGAATAAAGCTGGTTAAGATAAGCTACACATACTTTTTGGAACATAAATACTAATATTTCTGGCAGAGAAGCCCGTAAAGTCTGGGGTATTTAATACCTTGGAAGGAGTGTGGTGTTGTACAAAGACCTAATTGTGGGTGGACGGAGATCTGCCGTCTGCTTGCAGTGGGGGTTTCTGAAGTCCTTAATGTAATGCAAACAGGGCTTAAAAAGATTTACTTTGACACATATAGGGAAATTTAAAAAGCCATGTTTCATCCTACTCCCTATTAAATGAAATGTAGCATGATCTCCACATATTAAGCCAGAGCAAAGCTAGCCGTGGAGGATGCTAGCAAAGCAGTGATTTGCTAAAACTGCAATGAAGAGTGGTCTCAATGAAATTTAGAGCTCTTTGAGCCAGTGCTATTCCCTGCAGTCCTCAACATTAAACCGTGCCAAGTACATATGGGAAATTGATATGCAGTATGTGTGGCTTATTCCATTAGACTCATTAAAGTGTCACTTTGTCATCGCACTTACAGCTTGCCTTACAACTGCAGCAAAGGACTCATTGTATCGTGTGTATAAAGTACAGCAGAGAACATTTTTTATGTGGCAGGCGTAATTTGTCTTCCAGACAGCAGTCGAAAGACATCAACATAGGAAGTATTGACTAGAAGGTATAGAAAGCTATTCAATTTGTGGTCGGACATACAGAACAGGTCAATCGATGGAAATGGGCAAATATAAAGTCATTTAAGTCTACTAATGTACCATACTAATGTACACACAGAAATTAATGCTACCTTGCTGCAGCTTATTTCCCCTCTCAGTCAAGACTCTGCTTCTGTTTACATCATTTAAGTGCCACATCCATACACTGGCTTCTCAACTGCAGCACTAAAACCTAAACTAGTGTTTTTTGTTCCCTTTGTTAATCCTGTGCTGCATTTCCCTTGAATCCTGCAGAGGTTTTTCTCCCTCTAACAGACTGACCTCCTGTGCAGACAGTAAATTGCAGGAAAGGGTTTTTTACGCTTGGCTACAGTTTGTAGTGGCAGAAACTTTATCAAACGTCTAAGACGAGGATCTGAGTGAACTGTGTTTAGCCTCTGATTAAACGCTGCCTCTCTGAGGGACTCTGACCGCTAAAAAACAAGCATGCTCCACAGAGTCTGATTTGTGGAAATAAGAGCATTTTTCTGCCAATATTACGCAAATGCAGGAAATTTACACTTCTTACCATTCACAGAAAGGCTTTTGCCTGACCTGGCAGAGAGTAGATCTACAAAGAAGGAAAACCTAAAATCAGACTCCACTTCCAAAATTCCTATGTCAACCAAGCATTGACGGCATATTTTCAGGACATTCCAGCAAACATCTCAATGGAAAACAAATGTACCATTTACTGGCATCACACATCATAAGGAAACTTCATATCTTGCGAATTCTGTAGTAATCAATGAGGTATTCCTGCTTAGGAAACAACAACCACAAGAAGAGAGTGATTATAAAATAAACACAAGTCAGAAGAAAGCACAGCACATTAGTTATTTGATATCTTGATGCTTTTTATATCATTTAAAGCAAATCGCCCGCTGGCTGTATATCAGTTAAACAATTAGCACACAATATTCTCCAAACAGTTTGCCCTATGGCAACACTGAAGTACACTGAGCCTTGGCAAACACATGTGCTTAATAACGAGTGGGAAGTAGGTAATTGCCAGTGCACAACGTGGTTTACACACCGATGTTTTAAATCAGCGACATAAAACAGAGTCAAAGCATATGATTTATGGCTATGTGCTGATTAAATTAATGTCCATGACTTTCTTCCTCTTTCACACACTCAAAATGGAGTCACCACTCTACCCTCTCCTCCCAAAAAAAGACCATACATCTGTTTCACACATACAGTTCCTGCCCTATTCTCCCGTCTGCCAAAAGCTTTTAGGGATGCACACCACTTGATGCCTGAGTTAGTGTGGCGTGCACTGTGCAGAGAGGGAGTTGGGTTTTAAACACAGCAGTCATCTATCTGAAAGAGATGTACCACTAAGACCATGACAGAGCCCAACATTTCCCAGAGTATCTGGATAAAATATAGATAAACTGAATATTGTTGAACATAAAAAAGGAGAAATTATAGCAATATCGCAGTAATGAAAAGCATCACTAGAGGGAGTGGCAAATTTACTAATTTCCTTTTACAAGGATGCATGAAGAAAGTTCTACCATAAACGTTGACGTCTCTTTCACCTCCTTGTAAACTGCTCCCTAAATATGAGTCTAAGAAAATGCTAGTAGACATAGAACAGTACAGATAGACATCTCAGTAGCAGAGAGAGCAGGACAGGCTCCTACACACTCAGCCTGTAGGACCGAGGATTTTTTTCCAGGGGTGAAGTGCCTTTAGTGTCAACAGTGTGTCCTGTTGAAAACTCCACTACGGCAGTTCCACCCAACATGATTTATAGCCTTCCTGAGTGTTATTAAAAGGCTAAATGCAACTCTAAACAGATTTCACATAGTTGCTGCCCTGTAGAGGACCTTTTATGTTCAGAGGTGAATGTCCCATGTTCAGAAACATTTACACAGTTTATATAGTTGGAAAACATTGATGTCAATTTACTTTTATGAACGTGTCACAGATTATTACTTTGGAGCTAAAGGGCAGGGGCTGAAAGATGGAACGACAGGGACTTTTTTGATGCTGCACCTATCTCATATTCAAATAAACGCTGCATTTACTTGGTAATCTGTTCCCCACTTTCAAAAGAAATCTGATTTTCATGCTGCACAACCTGGGTTCAATTTCAGGTTAACTGATTAGGGATAAACCCAGTTGGCTGGAAAAAAATACTACGCCATGTGAACCATTTGTGTGCAAATGCATGTCCTGCTCTAGAGGAGCACAGTTGTGAATTGCAAGTGAAGCAGTGCCTATAAGAAAAACATGATATGTTCTGATGCCTAAACAGTTTTTGGCAAGGAGAGGGAAGAATCTGAGGGTTGTCAAAAGCGCAAGTGAACTCAGGTTTTAGAGTTATCAGACAAACACAAGTGCAAATCAATTATTCAATGCCCTGTCTTGTCCTGATAACTTCAATTAATCAAAAGGCGTGTAAGTGTAGAAAGAATATTACAACAAAACGAAAACATTTTTGAGGAGCATATTTGATTTGCACTGCCCGTTGTGAGCCAATTAATGACAGTTACACTTACATTGTAAGCTTAACATACATAAACCATGCACGCATACATGTTTTAATTGTTGTCTTATACATCCTTTGTCAAGTCTGCCATGTATATAACATTCCACTGCTGTGGCCAGGGGCAGCCCTGATTGTTCCTGGAAATCCTGGCATTTGAACCACAGTGACAGACCAGTGACCTCTGACCTCTGACCTCTGACTGGAAGCTTGCAGACTGACCAGTAAACCAGACAGCAGCAAATACAGACAGCCACGCCTTTTAGTTTCTTTCTTGTCACGTTTGCTCAGTTGCTGCCACAATACAGCCATTTTATTTCCACTGGCCTCTGATCACAAGGTGCTGCACTCTTCTCTTCACATTTGATTACAGTTAAACCACACTGTTGTCCTTCTCTAACTATTCCCATTACAGCGAGCCAGAGGAGAGACAAGACTGCCAGTGATATTATCTACAAACATATCCTGGGGCTTCTTTATTGGCGCTGAATAAGAGGTCAAGTTTGTGGATGCAGTGGAAGTACAAAGCACCTTAATGGGCGTCATCTTCTTGTCTATAACCATTAAGGCTACAGTGAAGCTGCACTTATTTTAATGTACAGAAAATGTTAGTATTAAAATCATTATACAGAGCAGCTGCAGATGATCTCTGATCAATAGCAGTTGCAGCTTTTCTGCAGTTTCTGGTTTCCAGCAGTGGGAGTGGAAAAGCAAATCAGTTTTGCTTCATGAATAACCGTATTAGCATATGAAATTAAATTTTAAGGGTAGATTTTGCCTCTAAACTGTGCAGCTAACATGGAAAAAGATGCAGTCATTTCCACTTGTCCATTTCCAGATATGAAGTAGCTGCAGAAGCAGGGGCTTGGCTCTCCTCCACTCCATATTCGATCAGGAAACAGCATTTGAAGAAGTCATAGCTAACGCGTCCAGGTAAGTAATGTGGATTAACATTCCTCCCTGCCTCAGAGCAAGAAAGAGAGGCAGAAAGATATAGAGAAGACAGGATGGCAAGAGAAGGCCCATAGCAGAATGCTTTATGCTCAAAGCAGTATATGCTGTACATCTCCATTGTAAATAACCTCCAAAAGCATTTAAGGAGGACAGAGATAATCCAAACAAACCCCAAAAAACTTCCGTAGATAATCCATCACTACCCATCTGAGAGGGGAGGATTGGTTTATACTCACTATACACTCAAAAGCCAGAGAGAGGAGAAAAAATGCTTTCTACAAGCAGCTTCATAAACAATTCAAACTGAATTCAATCATACTTATATTAGTCAACCAAAAGCCAGTTACATAAACCATCATCCTATCCTTTCTTTAAGAAGATACCACACGCTCAGCCATGTTCAGCAAAAGACAGTGCAAATATAGTTCCTAAGATGAATGTTGAATGAGCAAATAAACTAAATAAAACTATTCTCTCTATTAACTCTATTTTTACCCACAGTGCACAGAGAAATAAACTGATGATCTATTTTAGTGTTTGTTTTGTAAAAGGCAATTAAGACAAATTACAGTATTGTTTCCTAGAGGCCAGACTGGGCTGTTTATTCCAAAAGGTTGCCTACACATCCTCATCTAACTTCCTGACACAGACACTCTCCTTAACAACTATTTGCCTTTCAATTAAGACTTGATTCATCTTATCTTATCATTCATCTTTAAACGGACCTAAATTATTGATGGGGGGTAGTTGGGTGGCACAGCAGCTATCCAGCTGACTAGTTAAGAGCCCCCCTATTGTCCGCCAATGGAGTCATGTCTTTCCCCGTGCAGAGGCTTCAGAATGACAATAGGTCGATAATCTTAAAACCAAAGATCATTTACATGAGAGGGGAGGCTGAATGATGGCAAACACCTCTGCTTTGTGAGGAACAACAGTTTGGGAACGTGATTTCAAGACTAAAAAACTAAGTAGAGTGGTCTTAAAAATATAAAACCACAATGATGGATGTCTTTAAAGCGAGATAAACTCACTATAAAGTCACAAGTGCGCACTCCGGGCACCTAATGCTATAAATCCCGACAAACTTTTTTTTTTTCACAGGGTTGACAGATTACATAGTTGAATTCACGCGTGTTGGGATGAAGCATGGAGTGAGTAAAGCCAGCAGAGAGAGCTGGGGGAAGACTGGAATCATTACCGAGGGACGGGAAAAGTATTGAGACTCACCAGACGCGCTCAGGTCCAGGACACTTTGAAGGAGCAGGGCGATCCAGAGCGCGCAGGCTGGACATCTCCAGAGACGCTGGCTCGCCGCTGCCCGAGTTGGATACATTCCTCCGGCTCTGTGTTAAACCTTCGCCGGCTTTTCACATCCACTGCACTCAAAATTTTAATTTCGAGCACCCTCAAAAAAAAAATACAGTGCCTTGATAACGTTGTGCGCTGTTTTCTTCTGCTCTTCCCAAAGCGCACCAAAAAACCCTCTCGGTGAAAGAAGCAGGAGTCTGCAAGAAAGTTGTCTCCGGCTCTCCTGGTTTCTATCTCTTTCCTCCTCGATGGAGCCCAGCTCACTTTTCCCCCTCACTGTCTCTCTCTCCAACTGAGCGCAATCCTTCCTACAAACTTCACTGAGAGACTTGTGCCCACAGGAGCCACATGGCTCTGATTAGCCATGTGTCGCCACCCTGCGTTCACTGCAGGAACTGTGGGAGCAGAGGGCAAGGAGACATTTGAATTATTGGGGGGAAAAAAGAGCCTTTTTGGGGCCAAAGAAGTCCTGAGAACTATTTAAATTTTAAAGTCTAAAGTTCTGAGGAAGGTTGTGTTATACAATCGAAGAGCTATTAAATGGATATATATTATTGTATCAACCTATTTCAGGCACTTTAATCACCTGAAAATAAGGAACCTTGTGTTCTGGTTACCTTAGAATGAGCCAGTTTTATCTCCAAAGGACGCGGATAGGGCCTTTTGCATTTTTCACAAGTTTTGTGGCCACTGTAGTTTCTCCGACATGTTTGGAAGGAAGCGGTATTGCAATCTGCAACTTTACTGATAGAATCCACTACATTTTTTGGTGAAGAATAAACTTTCCATCTCTGTCTTTGCGGTTGATGTAGCAATGTGCAGCTAGAGCAAGTACACATGATGACTACAATACCAAAAAATGGCACATTTTAGAGAAATGGCATGAGTAAACAAGTACAACCAAATATGAAAAAAATAAACAATTTTGAACTTTAAGATAAGTGTTTGTTATGCAGCGCCCATTGCAATCCCAAACCTAATTATGAGCAAAAAATTAAATTAAGTAACCTGAAGAAGGCTTCTCAGTTCCCTGCAGGCTGAGCAGCCACTTTGTTCAGGCTGTCTCTGGTACATGTGATTTACAAGGTCCAGTATTTACGAGGAAGAAAATATTCTCTAATGAAAAAATCACTAAAGTATACTAATAATGATTTCGGGGGAATGTGAATAGTGAATCCAGCATGGCCTTATATATTATTATACTTATATTTGATTGCACTACTTATATTTCTGAGAATATTCTAATCAGAGTTAGCTAATTATATAGCATCCACTACATTATTTATTGTCAGAAAATAATCTCTGTACCACACAATACATTTTGCTACTATGTTCAGTATCGGTTTGTTTAAAGATATTGAAACAGTGTCATTGGGGTTGAACTAAAGTACTGCTACCTGCTTGACCCAAGCTTATAGAAAGGTCTGTGTTCAACTGCACATTCTCATTTGGCTAAAATACAGTGCGAAGTGATGTGAATTAATAAATAAGTGTTAATGGAGCTCTATTTAACTCTCTGGATTATCTGATAATGATCCATCTGGAGTTAATTAGATGGTCACATGTGGTGGTAGTGACTTTTAGCAAGTAGATTTAACTTTTTATAATAATTACATGAATTACCCACCATATTAAAACCATATCCAAAAGTTTAACTCAGTGAACTTTAATTTCCATCCCTGCATTACACGCATAAAGACAAATGCATGAAGGAAAGGAAAGGAGCGTAAAAAGAAGAGAATAAATTTATTGTGCTGTGAACAATCATGCCTGCAGACATGTTTAACTACAGCTACACACACACACACACACACACACACTGCATACACACCCCTTTATACAATTATTAATTCCAGAACCTTACAGCATTATTAACCCAACTCACCTTTTCCTCTATAACTCCACACCTTGTTTCATTTTACTCGACTCCCTTCTGGATTTTGACACATACTTTGTCTCTGCATGTGTGTCTGCACACACAGAGCACTTTGAAAGACTCATACCGGCATTTTTGGGACAGGAAAAGAATGGTAGCAATTTAGCATCTCCGGTTCTCCCATATTGTGACCTACCCCTGCTCATTAGAGGGAAATATCTTCCTCTCTGAAGTATGTTTTGATTTAACTGTTACTGAGTACAGAAATAGCATGTATGAATAATGCTTTAGACTGGATTATTTTTCGATTGAAGATCTGTGAGAGGGTGCAGTGGGCTGCTCACGAGTGTCAGGGCTTCACCTCTGATTTCCCTGCTCCTTGTCAGGCCCAGGGGTCCAGGACATGGTCCATGGACATGGTTAAGGACTCCTAAACAAAACCTTCCTTCCCTTCCTCTCCTCTCTCTGCATACATGTCATCCCTGGAGAGATGCTGCTAACCAGAGCTTAGAGATAACACAGCATAAGCTTCCTGCATACCATGAGATAGGATAAGGGTGTGTCCGAGAGTGTGTGCTGTGTGGAGTAAAACCTTACATTTTTCAGATTTTGGTCAATAGGCTTCTGTGATGGTTCAAGAATTCCTACCGTATACTGTATGTCATCACATCTTTGCAGGGACGGTCCACCGTTACTTGAATGGTTGAGGAAATTAAGAATATGGTGATTATGAGGGTTGAGAGACACAAAGCAGTAGGTTGCAATAGCTGCCAAAGGTCTGATCAAAACCAGGGCTGCAGTCAATTCAAACAATTCAACATGTAAACAGAGACTGCAGTTCATTTGCTAATGATGATTAAGCTCTCACTTAAATAGGTTGGACATAGCAATTCTTTAATGCCAGAGGTTTGGATTTTGAAAAGTGGATATTTAAAGAATATAATTCTTCTTGATTTATTTGAACTGGAAGTGAAATTGGCCAAACATTATAATATGTACTAAAGTCTTCAAGGACTAAAAGTGGTTTAAGTTCCTATTTCTTCTTTTGGACCACAGAGAAAAAGAGACACACCAAAAGCGTGTGAGATTTCATGTGCAGACGTGGCATTATTTCACATAACATTTCAATCAACACAACAAAGGGCTTTTGTGCTCCAGTGATATCACGCGGAGAGCAAATTCAAACAGAATAACTCTAAATAACTGTCAAACCAAATGAAATTGGGCATGACTGATTACAGTTGGGAGAAATGTGTGAGGTGATGTACATCATATGTCAACTGTGTTTTTTACTGAGGCACCCTTTTTAAATTTGCTGTTTAAGCAGCCAAATGAATTTAACCTAAACTGTGTTTAGGTGGTTTTCTCTGTAATAAGGAGTGGAAGGGGTCTCGGAGGGGGAAGACTTCACCACTGGGCCGATCAAGTAGCAAGATTATTTCTGACATTGGCCTATTTTCCCTCCTTGATGTCTATCGACTTCATTTTGCTTAAAGTAGGATATGATTATTAAAATTGCAACCATGCATGGTGAAAGTCATCTTACTTTCATGGTGGAGTGGATTAGGGTTCTGAAGGTCTCTTTGAAGAGCAGATCCCTGAGGATTTCTCCAGCGGCCACAGCACATGGACAGGGAGGCCCTTTGTTACAAAGTTGGCAATGATGTCTGAGTCAATAAAAGAGAATGAAAGGATGAGGGTGATGATGGCCTTTTAAAAAAATATCTGCCACATCTCCCCAGTATTTTTTACATTTCTTCAAAACCTTCTATCTATCTCCTTTCCTTCACATCCTCAAATGACTAATAATTTGTACATTTGTCTGAAAATGTGCTAGCATTTTGTGCATTCTTCAATCAGTGGAAGGGTTTCCATCCCAGTTTAGACATATTAAATGGCTGACAGACAGTACTGGCCACACTGCATCTTTTACATCCACCCCACCCACGCCTGTCCAACCTCCATCTCCGTCAAACTCAGAGTTTAACTCTGTGCTAAATATTGCATTTTCATGGGCTTGGTTTTCAAACGCCTGTTGCACTGTTACTCTATTCCCACGAGATGTTGTTTTGGAACAAACTACTACAGTCAGTACTAATATACAACAAATGCAGGATAGAGGGAACTTTTCCACGGCAATACTGTAGTCTCCCCAAATTAAAAGAAAAGGAAATCTTCACTGAGACCAGGCAATTCTTGTGGGTTTTGGATACGGTTTTACAGAAAACACATTGAAAACTGCAAAAGTAGGGCTGCACAATACAGTAAATCATATTGCACTTCGTTTGACAGATGTTATGATTTCAATACGATTCACAATTTTCATTTTCATTGAAAAAACTATTAAAATCATGATGATGTAACATTTGTTGGGGTTGTAACAAACAAACATGTTTTCTTACATCTGGAGAGCTAGATTTGTAGGCCAATGCTTCTCTGCACCACTACAGTACGTCATTATAATGCTGTTTCGTCACACATTTTATCGTTATCAAAAATTGCAGCCTTTGATCTTTTGATAATGCACTTGGCCATATTTCAGTTTTGATAATTATTTTGATTAACTGTGCAGCCCCATGCCAAAATATGTAATTTCCTGAGATTCAGTTCAAAAACCTCCCTAAAACCGTTTCAATAAAATAGATACATGTAGACACTACTGCTAAAGCAACTTTATATTCTCCCATTGTTCTCTACAAGGCCTCCAAATATGTGAAGTTTCAGGCAGCAGAACAATAATTACTTGCAGTTGAACACATGGAACACACAATACATCATTGGGTTTGATTGTGTACTACATATTGTTTGTATTTTTAGTGCAGCACATATGGAATGAGGATAAGTAAAGTGATAAGAGAACAACTTTTTTTGTTGAACAAAACAGCTTGATTTCAAGTTTAAGTCAAAAATGCATTGTTGCCTGCCAACAGTATACAATTCATTTTTAACATGCTGAGAATTTCTGGTACTGTATAAAATCTAAATATCCAGTTTCTCTTTCATTTCAATTCCTAGAAAAGGTCCAAATAGTCTCCCCATTAAACACACACTTCAGAGTACAATGGGCCATAGAAGTGTGGTGTTTCCTGGCGAATTTGTCTTCTTATTGACTGAGAGCCAGAGGAAGGATGGATGAGAGGACATGAAGCAGCCTCCACACTTCTTGGTTTCGACTGTGTGGTCAGAAATGTTCCAACTCATCTCGTCCCATTGCTGAACAGTTTTTATGGCCTCACACATCATCCTGTACACTACAGCTCCAGACAGAAAATTCAGTGTTAAGATGTTGATGACTCATGTGGAGCCTCTACATCTATTAATTCCAGGTTTTTTGGTATTGCCTGAGACTTTGTTAACCTTGCACACCCTATCAAAGCTTGTTCATGTCCTTGTGGACGAGCTCGAGGGGATATTTTGTTTTAACAAGACAGACAAGTATAAGTTCTGTTTTCTAGCTTTGGCTCAACATCATTCATGAGTCCAAAAGCCAGCAGATTGAGTAATTTTAAATTGAGTGGCATTTGCTGGTATAGTTGACAGGATTTCTGATTTTTGTTATGCACGCCCAGTTGAAAGGCTGCAATGATGTAGAGTATTTTGCTATTTTACAATACAGTTACCAATAGACCTTTTTCACAGCAGCCATTTTGACATGAAATAGTAGGGTAAACACAGGTGTTACCAATAATACTAAGGCAAAGTGCTGCTATTTTGCATGTAGGGTCACTGAAGGCTCTAAAGGTACCACAACCGTAAAATACCTGTGTTTACTCTACTATTTCATGCCAAATGAAATGCTGCTGTAAAAAAGGTCTGTAGCCTCCTTTACTATTTTTTCCAATGTTAATTAGTAATGTGAACATTTCAATGAGCATAAGGGAAATAAAACATGAATCATAGCTTTGGATTACAATAAATTGAACTGGTGTTTGACCTCATTCACAGCAGCCATTTTAATTGTTGGGTAAATACAGGCATTATCAATGTGTCTTTCCAGTGAGCCAAGATGCACAATATCAGCACCCTGAACCCTGATCAAAATGGCTGTTGTGAAAAAAGGTGTATTGCCCCCAAATGCCCCAGGGTCACTGGCTATTGATTTGCATTAACTTGGTAAAATATAAGTTTGTTTGAGCACACACTAGAGCACAACATCAACATTAAAAGGGTCATTACCTGTGGATACTAGCTTTAAAACCACTCTGCATACATGGTACATAACCCTAAATAAATTTGTTTAATCAGAAAACCACACAGCAAACTTGGAGCCATGAAATGCTACAGCCCAGGAACACTGTACACAGTGCACAGAGAGGGGGTGCCATCAGAATATTTTTTTCCCTGTGTCCACAATAAGGTTATTTTAACCATGACAACCACTGTATCCTCACTGGCGGCATCCTGAAGGAAAAGCAACCTACAAATTCTAACCGTGAGTGATGACATTAAATGGGAATTGAATTATTAGTTTTGGAAGGATAAAAGTATTTAATGTTGTCAGGTGTTATGGAAGCTTAACTTTTCCTAATTCTAATACTCTATCACCTGACACAGAAAATTGTGTGTGAGCGAAGGAAAAGACTAACCACAAGAACCAGAGGAGTAAAAGCTGACTGCTCGGTGCACAGCCACAGCCTATGCTTTCCTTCATCCTCATTTGAGGACTTGAGAATGATGTCTTTGTCTGCGGCATTGCCCTCCTCTTGCAGGAGAGCAATGAACAGTCCGCTCTAAAAACACAAGGCCCCATGCCAGCTCCAGAAAAAGCCATTTGGACATCTAATAGCTGTGGAGCAGGCCAGCTTAATGTAAGCCTTATTGTGATTACCTGATGTAATGACAGCCAATCCAAATACAGCCTGTAAGCCATTAGGAGCCGCACAAGAGGAACACATTATGTATTGCACTATGTCAGCCTGACAGGGTCTGAACAATGCAACATGAAAAAAGTTTCCACCCTGTTATTGTGACTCTGAAAGGAATAGAAAAACTGTTATACATCCCAAATGCCACAGACTGTACCTTTTGAAGGTTGGCAATAGGCCTTAACAGCCCTACCCTCAGTCTTAATGTAAACAGATAAAAGATTTGAATGTAGCTCCTAATAGTCGACAATGTCATTTGAAATTTGTCTTAAAGCTCGAGTCAATAAAATTACAGGAAAGTTAAAATAGCAGTAACGTTAACTACGTCATAGATCAAACTTTTTTAAATATCTGTGAGAAAAAAAATAACTTGAATGGTGAATTAGTTCAAGCTCGTTTTTTTTTTTTATGGGGGGAGGGGGATTAGTGCAAACAGGTGGAGCTGTTTGTGTTGGTCAGTATGAATAACACTGACATGCCTGACAGAAATTGGCCGGAAAATGTGCCATCTGTGATTGAGGTTAATTTTCCCTTTTGTGTTCAGAGAGAAACACAGAGCATTCCCTGTGCTGCTCGTGGATGCACCTGATTTTCCACCCCATCATTCCTACTAACGAATACGCAGCCAATTTACTTCCAGATATAGTAGTGTATGAGGAAAAGGTTGACACCAATCCAACACCTGTAGAATGTCAAATGGTGTAAGCTGCCTCGAACATCATTGACGTGTTTCCCTTGTGAAAAATTACATTTCAAAGCATTAAACGAAAAATCTGTTTCAGCTCTTGTCTGTTTGTCTTCAGATATAGCCCGCGGGATCCCCCGACCTCCTGACACTTTATAACTCTAATCATTAATCAGGATTACAATGACTATCTCATTACACAAGAAGACTTGCGAGAGAGAGAGAGAATTCATCAGTTTGTGCTTCTCTGCTTGCCTCAGGAATGTCTTTGGAGAGGTATTGACTTTTTCGAAGCACTTTATTCTCCTGGAGGATTCTCCTACAATCTTTGCATTTATCTAGAATTATTCTAGATAATTCCCAGACTGAAAAGATGCTATCATTAATACTACCCCCCACACACACACACACACACGTTTCAGTCTCTCTTGTGAGTGCTTGCTTTTACACAATTATAGCGTTCTCAAACACTTAGCCAAGCAACAGTTGGTCTCTTGATGCAAAAGTACAGTATTTATAAATACTTTTGTGTATTGTGAGTTTGTGTGCCTATGATAGACATCTGCATACGATTTAAATACATTAAGTGTGTAGGATTTAGTGGCATTTAGCGGTGTAGATCACAACTCTGTAGCTTCACCCTCCCCTTCCGCACGAAGGAGAAACTACGGTGGCCACAAACATCCCTATCTAGAGCCAGTGATTGGTTTGTCCCTTGTGGGCTGCAGAAACATGGAGGGCTCCATGGAAGGCTCATTTTAAGGTAACAAAAAACACGATTCCTATATTGAGGTGGTTATACTCGGATGAAAACATACCTATGAACATCAGATTATATTTCTGCCAACAGAGCCTCCTAAATATTACACACTAGACCTTTAACTATTGTGTAACCAGAAATTAAAAAAGAAAAAAAAAACAGATTTAAAACATGACCAGGGTAGTTCTTTTATGTAAGGTTCTTTTATTAATGGTGGATGTGTTAATTGTCAAGGCTTTAGCTGTGGTTTATGGTTCAGGTCAAGAGGCTATACTGGTGGTTTTGGAGAGCAGGAGGGAAGGGGAAGGCACCAGGTCAGTGAGGGAAATGTGAGGTGAGGTTGCCCCAAATTGCTGATTTATGGTCAGTTTGGCAGTTTCTCCTTTTAATGATATCGTTCAGGAACAGATCTGGACAATAAAATAAACATGGTTTCTGAAATTACATGAGGCACATTCAATTTAAGTTGTTCAGTCCACTTTTGAATCTTTAAATTGTGTTTCCCTTAATTCACATTGACAGAAGATCCCTTGTTTCTAATGCCTAATCTTTTTTCACAAATTTGTATGAGCATGTGACAGTGTCTTTATGTCTGGCAGGTCACTCCTCAGGCAGATTTTCTCCAATGTTTTAGGGAAACACTCAACAGTGGCAGTGGTTAACTTTCAGTTTAGGATAAATCAAGAGCTCCTCATGTATTTTCTTGTATTCAGCCTGCAAGTTGAGTTTCAGTTTTTCATCCAGTTCTGTTTAAAAGAGGGCCAGGAACTGAAGCCAGAACAGCATTCAAGGGCAGCTTCACCCCCGAGAGAGCGGAGGTATCCTGTTGCTGAGGGTGAGTGGAGGCAGTGTGGCAGAGGAATCATGTGATCACAGTGGGGCCAGTGCGTCCAGTCGTCTCGTGGAGCTGAGAGACCTTCAGGGCGATGTCTACCAGGGGGGCCAGCATCACCTGTACAGACGCAACACAAAACACACACACAACACATGACTTCCTGTACAGGTCATGCTGTTCTCACACATCCTCCAATACATGCATTTTCTTATAGCGTGGGATGTGTATTATTATAATTTATAAAAGAATAGTTGACATTTTGTGGAATACACTTCACGTTCAATTCACGTTCTTGCTGAGAGTTGATCTCCTATCTGTTCACTAAATATGGAGCTATACAGCCAGCCGCTGGTTAGCTTAGCTTAGCACATTGACTGGAAACCAGGGAAAATACCTATTCTAGCTTTGTTCAAAGTGAGTTAGCTAAGATAAATGGCGGGTAGTTGTATCTTCACATTTATCATACGGAAATGAGAGCTGTATCGATCTTCTTGTGTAACTCTTGGCAAGAAAGCTAATTATTTTACTTCCCAAAGTGTCAAATTATTTCTTTAATGTAACACTAAATAAAAGATCTTCAGTAAAATGCTTTATATAAACCATGCAATCATGTGAAGGAGCTGGTCACGCTTTTCCTTTGAGCTGGAGTTTGTAACTTATGAGCACAAATGTTGACTACCCTGGCCCAATGCCAGCTCTGCCACAATTAAATAATTTCAGTAAACTTTAAGAAGGTTAACATAATAGAATGACAATATTTCTCACACCAAAGCAACCAGAAAAGAGCAGAATAGTCTGGATTCACAAAACAACTGCTGTTGGCAGAAATGTTTGTTGTGCTTCCTCTTTCCTTCAAAAGCTTCTTAAATCTTAAAGTTATCGCTCTAGGTGTGTAAATCAAACCTACCCAAAGTCAGCCAACTGAACCATTAACCCACTGGCCATTTATCTGTCAAGTTAAGATTCTGCAGCAATATGTTTCTGCTTATCTGTTCGCTTATAGTGTGTAAGCACTGAAGAAGATAAAGGGCTTGAGTAGAACTTTTATTCACTTTTTTTTGGTCTTGTCTCACTTTCGTGTTCTACATCACCTCCCTGTCCACACCAGTCAAAAGAACTTTATGAAGTGTCTAGTTGGAACTCACGCTCTTTATTTTTCCCTTGTGCTGCATTTCCCTCTCTTCAGACTGGCCCTGATAAGCTGCCATAACTCAAGACTTGGCCAAACAACTCCATCATCTCCCATGTTGAATAGGAGCTCTGGAACTACTTTTTGGGGAGCTCCACCCAACACAAGCTGGCTGTCTTGTAGATTACGGATCATTCTGGCCAGCTTGAAGGATTTTGAATCCTATGTGAGCTAAACCATGACTGCTGTAACCTACATGGGGTGACAAACTATATTAATATCTTTATTCTTCCTTTTTTTCTGTTGTTTTTCATATACAGAAAAGGAAAACTGGTGCTGGTTCCAGGAATGTTTATTTTCCTATTTGATGACTTCATTTTCGAGTCTGGATCTAGCTTGCTAGAATTAGTCCTCATTGTCCTGACCTGTGGATCCTGGTAAATCTTCTGGGGGTCCTTCTCATAGCTGTCTATGTAGAGCCTGATGGTTGCTCCCGCGCTGCCTGTACCGCTGAGACGGAAAATAATCCTAGAACCATCAGAGAAGATGATCCTGAGGCCCTGAGAGAGTGAGAGTGAAGGAGAGAAAAGACGTGGAAGAGATTATGATAAATGAAAACATACAGTAACTGAAAAACCAGAGGAGGTAGAACCTATGAGGTGCAATAACACTGTTGCATGCTGGTAGTTATTCATTGGCCATAATCTCCTCTATATGACTTCATTATGTATTCAGTAAATTGTAAATCATTTTGAAAAATATTAAGGATTGATATATATAATTAGTAAACTTCATTGATTGGTTTATACATTCTGTGGATTAGATACATTTGTATTTTTAGAAAAACTGTTCATTCTAAATAATGCTGATTCATAGTGCGACTTCCTCTGTTAGCTAAAACAAAAGAGACTGAACAAACATCCCTCAAATATGAGCTTGAGCCCAACATTGTAAAAAACACTTGATCTTCGGTAATGGACTACTACATCCGATGATAGACGGAAAACTAAGAGAAGACAGAATACATTTTTAATGGGCTCTGCCTTTCAGCCTCTTACCTGGTTTTTGGACACACTTCCATCCACAGGGTCTGTGTAGGCAAAGTTGTCGGAGATAGCCACCTCGTAAGTCTTATCACCCGAGGAGAACTTCTTGCCTACGAAGGATGGGTCGAACATTGCCTTCTCCAGATCCTTAATCATCTTGTTGGCAGCGTCTGAGTCGACCTCCTCATAGTCGTACCTGAATGTGAAGTTGGACTTGGTTAAGACAAAAATATATTCTGGTGTCTAACTGGCATCATACAATTGCTGATTTTGGGTATAAGATAATAATTTGGTATAGGATAAAAGTTATAACCCTGATTTGAAGGGATAGTAGTGATGGCTTGTTTGTTACTTTTTAAGATTTTACCTATTTACAAAACTGGAAAAAAATGCTAATTTGGTAGCAATAATCATGGAAAACCGTTAAATTTTAAAAAGAGTGTCTTAAGACGACTATATGAATTGACCGTGTGTGGGCTTTTGTGTGCTGCAGTTCTCTTATTTACCACTAAGGGGTGCCAAAGTATCATTTGAGCAACTGACATCCCTGCATCGTCCCAGTAGGTGTTTTTGCAACAGTTTCAACCAAAGAAAGTCCTGGGACCAGCAGTTATTAAAAAAACATTCTTACCACTGGAAACATGAAATACTGCTCCTTCAGGACTCACATTTCATAAACCACTCTACAGGGATCATTCCTGACCTGGTGAAGAAGTTCCTGCCAAACTTCTGCCAGTGATCCTTCATGATGTCTTCCACGCTCTGTTTCCTGGTGGCTAAGATTGACAACCATGCGAGCACCGCCCACAAGCCGTCCTTCTCACGGATATGATCAGAGCCTAGTTGGTTTGCAGAAGGAGAAAAAGAGGGAATGAGTGATTGCATGAATGAGGGGCTGATTTCATTTACTGGAGTTCTGGCTGCAAAAATTGGACAACATTCACTCACCTGTGCCGAAGCTCTCCTCTCCGCACAGTGAAAGTTTGCCAGCATCCATCAGATTCCCAAAGAACTTCCAGCCAGTTGGAGTCTCGTACAGCTGCATCTGCAGAGTTTTAGCCACACTGGAACAAATTGGGGCACACAATAAACCACATAAGAAAAATAACTCTTACTGAGTTCAGCACTGAGTTTACACTAGAAGAAAAACTTTAAAATGAGCTGTTTTGTCGTGTGGTTTTTACTTGTCCAGGGCTCCACTGGTCGGCATACTGCGGGCCAATCCTTTGACACCAGTCTTCTGGAAGTAAGGGATGCTGGTAATGTTGGCAGCGATGACAGCCACGGAGTCTGAGGGGTTCACGAAAAAGCCGTGTTTACCCAGAACCATGTTACGATCCTGAAAACAGGGACACAACAAGTGCCAACAGGGGTCAACAGCCACGAACACCACATTTAAGATTGACTTTCCTGAACTGTAGTAAATGGTTGTAAATTGGCAAGAGTCATCCCTGCTTGTGGAAGATGCTGAATCTCTATGGATGATGTTTTACACCTGAATCCATGTAGAGGTAAATGTGAAATTCTCCACAGTATCTTAGAAACTTGTATGAAAAGTATGGCTTAATAATTTTTTACATCTTTTCTTATCCCATTACCAATTCTGATATATCAGAATGCGGCCTGATGTGTATCAATTTGGGGTCCTTGACAGAAAAAAGGTTGAGAACCACTGCTTTGGAGGATGTGGGCGAAGCTATTATTGCGCAGTTTACATTAACATTGAACCCTGATATTTATTAAAATTTGGTCTGTTCCTTTCATGAAACATGACAAAAGTGTGAGAAAAACAGCTAACTGAAAGCATTCACTGTCCTCATTAAATTGCTGTGCCAAAGTCAAAATGAGTTCAGATCAGTCTCACACCAGGACCCAGGCCCATTATTTTGGTTACTGATGCTGGACGATTAAAAAGAAAAACTTCAAATTAAAAAACCTAATGGACCAGAGTTTATTAAATTCAGTTTATGTGAGCTGACATCATAGTTTCAAATCCAGTTCAAGTACTTCACAACTCTGCTCTCACCTCTCTCCATTATACTGTCTGATTAAACAGCTGTAAAACCCTCTTCCCAGAAAATAAAGTTGACTTACACCATCACCATCAAAGGCGGCTCCAAAGTCATATTCTCCTCCTTTCATGGTGTTGACCAGGTCGGCAGCGTAAGTCAAGTTGGGGTCAGGGTGGTGGCCCCCGAAGTCCTCCTTGGGGACACAGTTGACTGCAGAGTTGGCAGGAGAACCCAGCTCTTCACAGACTATCTTCTTCACATAAGGACCAACCACTGCAAGGACAGAGAGTCTTCAAAAGGGGACCAATACACTTTGTTAAACAATATTGCTTAGTGCTAAATAATAAACGATGTGACTCCTTTAACTGTGACACTCTTAAATGTGATAAAAGACACTTAGCTTGGATATAGTGAATGCTTTCAATATACAGCAACGTGTCTCATTTATTTTAATTTGGGGAACTGTTTTTCACTGTCTCAATTTCCAAATCCAGTCTTTGCAATCTATTCTGGCTGTCACCAAGCTGTGCTGTGCTGTTTCATACCTCCGTGCATAGCATCCAGGCGGACGTTAATGTGGCTGGCTCCAGAGAGAAGCTCCTTTAGTGCAGCAAAATTAAAGATGCCCCTTAGCATCTCAGCATAGGCCTCCACAGAGTCCACAATCTCCACTGGGACAAACAAAGAGGAAACAGAGCACAATTAAGATAGCAGCAGATGTCAAGCTAAAGACTTTGGGAGGATAATTATTCATCCATCCATGGTATAAATGTTCAGCCCTGACAGCAAAAAGAAATAAATGCATAATAAATAAACTATTTCACTTTCAAGTGAGATCGGGACTCTGCTCTGTGTCGCTGTACCTGTGAAGGGCTTGAAAGTTTCTACTTCAAAGGTCTGTTTGCCGATTTTGGACAGATCCACTTTCAGCTCTGGGCAGATGTGATACTCCTGCAGGCTTTTGCTGATGTCAAATATTTTGTTTGTGATGCCCTCTGGAGCAGGTCCTGGGGACGAAGTAAAAGGCTTGTGAGAAAATGATGTATCGACAAATACAGATGATGATTTGGCCAAAAAAAAAAAAATATTCCATGCACATTTCTCCTCATTTCTTGCTGTGTAATATGTTAGGCAGAAGTCCTTTAGGGTCTGACAACTGAAGCTCACTTGACTGCACGGTCCAGTCACTACTCACCTCCACTGGAGATGTTGTACTTAATGCCAAAGTCTCCATTGGGGCCTCCAGGGTTGTGGCTGGCTGTGAGGATAATGCCCCCCACTGCCTTTATCTTGCGGATCACACAGGAGACTGCTGGGGTGGACATGATGCCATTCTGACCAATCACCAGATGGCCAATCTGCAGGAGGAAATATAAATACACAGAGACACACAAATCAATGCACACACACACAGGCAAAGACAGGATGAATATGCTAGGTAAAGGTTTGGGGACAGTATGTTTAGGTGTATTGATTATGATTAAGGCTCTACATGTTAATGCTTGCCGTTAGTGAACTGGCACATTTTTTTCAGACTTCCTTGATTTGAGTCAGGTATTGCTTAACCTCGACGAAAGCACAAAGCTTATCATGTCATTGTTACCCTGGTTGAAGTCACAGACAGTCAGTAAATCAGAGAGTAAGTTATGATTGAGATACTGACACGATCTTGTGTTTACCTTCAATATTTATTGGTACTAATGTCAAAATCCACTTTAAGGATACCTAAAAGGCACACAGGAGACATAGTATATATAAGTAGTAGAATAAGTGTATCTTATAGATGATAATTTTTAAAATTGTGTCACTATCTTGGTCCAGGAATTTCTATTTAAACATGCAACGGTTTGCTTTGTGTAAACATATGAACAGAAGTGCCCCTGTCTGTGCAACTGTGGCACTGAGCGTTTCTCCACTGCTTCATTTCCTAACATCAACCACTTGTGGAGAAACGGTGAAACACAGCAGACTTCATCTTTGTGCAACTTCAACCTGCTGCATTTACTAATAATCGTTGCAGTAGCTTCACAGGAAGCGGAGTGGCCACCTCATGAGAGAGCAGATCACAGACAGCAAAGATAATGTCCTGTCCATGCCTGCAGTTGTCTCTCCTACAGTTGAAATAAGAGGCATACGATGGTAACGTGCTCATAGCGTCAAATAAAACACAAATATACTGTGCTATGTATTCATTCCTGCACCGTGCAGCTCTGATCTATGCTACAGACCTATGCAGGGGCAACGTGACTGGCTGCACGTTGCATGTCACGCCCCCCACCCCACTTGCCTCTCTTCAGTAACACCAGAGTGAATGCAGCCAGTGGCATCTCACCACAGCTCATTATGAAACAGCACTGCGGTATGGCTGTAATGCTTCCTTTAAAAACACTTAAACACTGTTTCTGCACATTTCTATAACTGCGCAAGACCTAAACCCTTAACCCAAGTCTTTTAATCTACTAAAAACTATCTTAAATCTCTTACAGTAAAGCAAAGAAGTTGCAGTTTAGTGTCGGTATATGGCGTTAAATGTCAAAGGTGATAGTTTGATATTCAAGTGGCCTCCTGCGTGCTCTTTATCCAAAAGATCACCGCGGTCATGTTGGCATAGGAGACCGGTGCAGGCGACACCTGTACCTCATGAGAGTCGTCGAGTAGATTTTCATGAACACAATCTGAGTGAGAAATCATCAGGCCAATGTCTAATATCAAAGGCATGGCAAGTAGAGGCAGGAATGCCATCATTTCTCCAACTGTCTTCCTTGTCATGCAAAGGGAGGGAGGGAGGGAAAGCTTGCAGCAGCATGTAACTTAAGCTTTATATTCATTTTTATAACAATGCATCACTTAAATGAAAGTTGACTGAATACGTTTGAATCTAAAACATTTTAAAAAAAAAGGCTTAACCACATCTGTGAATGCATAATTACTGTATCTTGGTTACATTAGTCATTTATTTGGGTACTTTCATTACAAATAACCAGTACTCGACCTCTCCTGGTAGATAACTAGTTAAAACAGCTACAATTACACATAAAATACCACACAGTACAGTAAGTGTAAGTAAGTGTAACGTTAAATAAATTTAAAAAAAAATGATACTGAAGTTGACAAAGCTTGACAGCTAGCTTGACGCTGACCTGGTGTATTTTTAGCTAACGGAGCTAACTCGCTAGCGCACAGAGGAAGAGGAGGAAGGAGGAAGAGGAGAGAGAGAGAGGTGAACAACTCTCCCACTGACTGACCCCGTTGGCAGCAGCAATCTGGACGATCAACTGAATCGCGTCTTTCATGAAAAACCTGCCATCTCCTCCCACCACCAGAGAGGCCGCCTGGCGCTCGGCGGGCTCGATGACAGAGATAATGCTCTGGATGAAGTTCTCCGCGTAGTGCTGGTTCTGCTGGAACACCGTGACCCGCTTCCTCAGCCCGCTCGTCCCGGGCTTCTGGTCCGTGTACGGCTTGGTCTTCACTGTGGTTATTTTCACCATGTTTGAGCCCCCCCCTAGTGAGCACCTATGCTCGCCCCGTGTGTTCTGCAGTCTGGCCCGATGAGGAGGCGACTGCAGCGGCGGAGAGGCCACACGTACACACCGGTCAACTCCCCCTTCCTCCTCCTCCTCCTCCTCCTCCTCCTCATAGATCCGCCTTCTCAGTTTAAAGGGCAAGTAGTGAGCATGGTGGATTTCTTCACACTCAACAACATGAAGGTTTTGAGAGATAATTGTAGTTTCATGCAATTTCTAATGCATACTTGGGTATAAGTGAATTAATACATGTATTTATATCTGTATATATGCATTACATTAATGCACTCCCGTATTCTGTACAGTCTCCTTATCTTTTTTTATCTTTCTTTATTTATATTTTTAAAAGTACTTTATTCTTGTGTGATTTTTGTGTGACTTGTATATTTTTGTGTGATTGTTTGTATGTCTTTTTTCCATAGTATCACACCATGGTGAAATTCACTCCAACTTATTTATATCATAAGTTACAATCAATATTATTATTATTATTTATCTAATCATTTATTTTAACTT